>NC_136261.1:335453125-335633125 GCF_964187855.1 Myxine glutinosa
CTGTGTTAAACTTCTGTTGGTTTTCCAGAAGTATCTCTTTATTTTGAACATTAGCCAAATTTTTTTTTAACAAAAACAAAAGCTAAATTATGACTGGGATTACGGACAGTAAAATTACAGTTCAGTCCTTCGTGTAACCCCCACGAGCATTCAGGAGAGCATGTACACGTTGAGGCATGCTGTTCACGAGATTTGCCAAGGTTTAGACAGGAATCGCTTGCCATGCAGTGACAATAGTCTGCTGCAATTCACGCACAGAGGTCGGCTGCTGGTCCAAGTGGTCGATTTGACGCGTTAATTCTGCCCACAAGTTCTCTTTCGGATTCATATCCGGGGACATGGCAGGCCACTCCATATGCTCTACACCACGGTCAGCAAGAAAGTGTTGGATCATGCGAGCACGATGAGGCCATGCATTGTCATCTTGGAAGACAAAGTTTCCTCGAAAGGCTGCACGAGCAAATGGAAGCAATGTTTCTTCCAGAATGGCCCTGTACTTGAACTGGTCCAGGTTTCCATTCAGAACAACCAGGTCAGTTTTGCCCCCTGCATGAAAAGCAGCCCAAACGGTCACCCCACCACCTCCATCTTGGATTCTTGGCACTATACAATCTTTGTTGTAGGCTACATGCACTTGTCTGCACACTCAGACGTGGCCATCTTGACGATAGACCAGAAATCTAGACTCGTCACTGAAGATCACATGATTCCAGTGTCCTGGCTGCCATTGACGGTGCTCTCTGGCCCACTGCAATCGGCGCTGGTGGTGTTGCCTGGTCAGTCGTGGCTTTCTCAGGGGACGCCTGGCATGATAGCCTGCTTGAACCAGTCGTTGGTTGACTAGCCTTCTGGATACAGGCACATTTGTCAGTTGCTGCCACTCAGCCCCAAGCCGATTAGCTGACTTGGTACGGCCATTGCGGACTACCCGGTGCAGTTGGCGATCATCCCTCCTTGTGGTTCTGCGGGGACGTCCTGGCCTCGGTATTGGAGTAGGGACACCCCTCTGAGCATTTCGTTTCAGGATCTTTGACACCTGACCTTGAGTGATGCCATACTGCCGAGCAATAGCACGCTGTTTCATGCCGTAATTTCGTAAAGCCACCACTCCATGACAAACAGCATTGTCGAGTTGACGGGCCATCTCCAGAGGAAGTGGCAATAACTTTTGGAGACGTGCAGCAGTTGTTTTCCACTAATGCAGAACGCAACAACCCTTGTATACCCGACTGTGAAGCCAATCATCAAATGCACCTGTCCGTACAGTTTGCCACGCCACCTGTGATATAATCCTGTTGTTGACTTCTTGCTGCGACAGACAATCAGTGACATGGATCTTTTAACAAATAAATCACCAAAGTGTAAAATAAACTCACCAGATTGATATACTGAGTTAAGAAAGTAAACCCAAGTCAAGGAAAAAAAATATATTCCATATTAAATGCCAAGTCTGTATATATATATATATATATATATATATTGTTGCGGATATGGGATTTGGCCTCCATCCATATCCGCTTGTAAATATTCCCCTATTTCCCCAATACTTCCCAACTATCCCCAATCCCCCATTCCCTAGTCCCATTTTCTGTAAACAGCACTCTGTAGACCCGACCTTCCCCTATTTCCCCCATTAAATGTCGCATCCAGGTCCACCGCATCTCACGTAGACAACTTTCGGACATCTTGCTAGTTATTCTTAGTCTATGTCAGTTAAGGACTCGTTTCCATTAATTCTGACTCTTCGTTGCACCAGAATGTGATTGTATGGCACCATTAGTAAGTTTAGGACCTCCCAATACCTCCCCGCATCTCTTCCTCATGGAACAACAACACCAACAACAACAACAGCGGCGGCGGCGCGGAGGCGGCGCGGGGAGTGCGCGTCCTCACTCCGGCTTGGTTAGCCGCCATTGAACATGTGCTCCGACGGGGTTACCACGCAGGGGCTCGCTGTCAGCTCCTCGTCAAGGGCGGAGCCCGGTAACCCCCCCGCACCCAATAGGAGCGGCGGACCGATTCCATCTGGGGCGGAGCTAACGAGCCGAGGGCGTGTCACTCCCCGCTGAGCATGCGCAGAAAGGGGGAGGTGACGTCAGATGCGCGCTGGACTGCAAGGAAGAGAGACGCCACCAACCGAGCACTGCGATACCTCCCCGCATCTCTGGACTGGACCGAGCTGTATCCTGTCCCTGAGCCAAGGTGCACCTTGAGCTATCGACTGCCTGTCCTTCCCTGCCATCAATCCCCGTGTAAGTCAGTCTTGTCCCGTTTGTCTGTGGTCTGTCGGGGATAAGATAAGACTGTGTCTAAGTGCCCATCTTTCTGTGCTTTACCTCTTACCGTGTAATCTACCCGTTTCTGCATCACCAATATTATATCCTCCTCCGGAGGTCTTGAGAACTGTACCCCTTGTGTCGTTGCATTTATCCCAGCCGTTGTGTCCTTTCCTTCATTGATTTAGCATAGCGCGACTTAGTCAACGTCGAGTGGAATCGGGCGGGATAGGGTTCTAATCGGGGAGTAACTGTGCGGACGCGGTAATACCAAACCGCTCGGTAAACTAACATCTAAAACCGCGTCTGTAACAATTGGTGTCAGGAGTGGGATTCGGACCTGGGACTAAATTTGTTAGGCCCAAATTTTGGAACACCAATTGTGTTATTAAGTAACAATTGGTGTCGAGGAGTGAGATCGGTCCCGTAGCGCGCTTCACGCGCTCGAAATTGTTAACGGCGAAATTTGATTTTGTTTTACAAAAATAAAAACCCGAATTTTGAAAGTCGCGCTATGGCAGATCAAGACGGCTGGGTTCCGGTAGAGGAGAGCGAAGCAGTGAGGGTGGCAGGTTCGCAAAATAGCGTCGTCGCGCACGAGGTTACGGGCGCGCAAAATGGCGCCTCGCACATGGCCACGGCGACCGCGCCCGCGACCGTAGTAGCGCCGCTGGTAGATTTGAACCTTTTTAAAATACAAATGAAGGCCCTTATGGCCCAGAATAGCGAGAAATTGAGGGAGGACATGGGGGCCAATAGCCAACGGTTAGAACAAAGGATGGGGTCCAATAGCGAGAAATTGAGGGAGGACATGGGGGCCCAGATCGGAGGGTTAGGGAGTAGAATAGAGGGATTAGACAATAGATTAGGGGAAATACAGGAGGGGTTAATGGGGGTAGGAAACAGAATGGCTGCCCAGGAGAATCAGATAGAGGGAGTGAAAAATGGGTTAGAGGGGTTAGAAAACAGTATGGAAGGCAAATTGAGGGACATGAGGGACCAAGCGGAAAGGGAAGTTAAACAAATGGGGCAGCAGATAGAGGGGGTCAGAATGGGGGTAGAAACTAAATTGGATGCTCACAGGGAGGAAAAGGAGCAGATGAGGGTGGCATCTGGGCAGGAGATGCAAGTGATGGGAGAAGAGATCAGAAGAGGTGTGAGTGAGGAGGTCGGAGGAGTGCGCGAGGAGGTGAGGCACTGTAAGGAGCACATGGAGAAGGAGGTGAGAAAGGGGACTGTAAAATTGCAAGGTGGTATAGAGGAGTTGACGCTGGGAGTAGAACAACTGACAGTGGGACAAAAGGAGTTGGGGGACCAGGTAAAGAAGAACACAGCGGTAATAGAGGGTTTAAAATCGACACAGAAGGAGATGAAAAAGGACGTAGGGGTAATTAAAAAAGAGTGTCAGACGGTACATGAGGACCTGACGAGGAAAATGGACAAGGTGGTAGAGGTGATGGAGGTTAAAGAGCGAGGTGCGGGAGCACATAGAAAAAAATAAAGTGGAGTTAGAGGAAGAACTTAAAGGGGCGCACGAGGAGATGAAGGAGGTGAAGCAGAAATTAGAAGAAGTGGAAGAAGGGGTGAGCGAAATTAAGAAGCGACGGAGAGAGGATAAGAAAGAGATAAAGGAGGAAGTAAAAGAATTGGTCCAAAGTCTGTGTTCGGATCGTGATGATGTGCTCATTAACCGGATGAGGGATTCGCAGGTGATGGAGGAGAAGCGAAGAGAAAGGGGACCCGGTGTAAGTGGTGACCAATATGGTCGTGCGTATGATGCGCCAGGTGATTTAATAAGCTTGGGGGTCGAGATAGACCCGGGTGTTTGTGAGAGGCCGTTGGTGAAGTGTGCGACAGGTCTGGTGTGCGAAAAAGGATGTGCGCGAGAAAGGTGTGTAACGGACGGGTGCATGAGGAAAGAGTGCGCTGTCAAGAGTGGAGGTGAGAGTAGTACGAGTGGCACGGAGCGTGAGTTGGTGGTGACAGGTGAGCGAGGATGTACACCTGGAATGGAAGGATGCACACCTGGAATGGTAGAGCGTGTGTGGGAATGCACACTTGAATTGGTAGTGAGGCACGTGGTTGGGTGTGCGAGTGAGAGCACACCTGTGATTGTCACAGAGGAGGTGACCGAGGAGGGGGCGCGAAGAGGTGTGTTGGTGAGGTGTGCGAGCGACGAATGTGTGCCAAGGTGTTCGGTGGTCAGGTGTGTGACCAAGTCTGTGAGCGGAATGAGTGTACCGAGGTGTGTAAGAAAAGGTACGACGAGGAGCATGGAAACGGCTGCATGTATGAGCAAGAAAGGGGTAGCGTATGCTTGTAAGCATGCAGGTGGAGCATCGACGGTAACCGGGTTAGAGGTTAGAACGACTTATAGCCGAATCGGGCCCTCGGTGCGCGTCGGGCAGCTTCGCGTGCCGCGAGGACCAGCGGGGATCCGAACCACGGCGGTTTCGAAAGAACCGCCGTACGCGATCCACGCTGTGCCTCGCTTGGAACGGCCGCGTCCGGGCTCCACTAGGCGGAGCGGGCAGCCCGATAGGAAGGGTCGTCATGGCGACCACTTTCTATTGAGACGTGCCGGCAGGTCGAGATCGGGACATTGGATGGCTCCACGCCGAGGTGGTGCGTGGGATCTCGGCCCGGGTAAGCCCCCGTCCCTGCACCGAGTGCCGGACGCATCCAGCCGCCGGCACAAAAGAACCCGCGTTCATGGCTGGGCTGTACGAAGCCGAGCTTTAGAAGGGAATTGGCGCACCGAGAGGATGTAATAAGTAGACGGGTGATGGTGATAGTGATAGTGATTTGATACGAAATTTAGAAAAGTGAGTAGAATTGGCAGTAAATGGAAAATGTTTGATTTGTTGGATTTGGACGAACAAAATTTATGGTGAGAGACCCCCGGTGTGGTGGGATGGCAAATCCATCATCCCTCACATAGGGGGGCAAATGCGCTATAGTTTATGGGGTTGATGGCAGTGAAAACTAGCCCGGGTGGGTTAGGATATATCGGGTGTAGGGATCTAGCGAAGATGACATTAGGTAACGTTAAGTTTAGTTAGTGACTGATACCTGTAGTGGGGACGCAGGTAGTTTAGTGTGGATGATAATGACGTGGGAGCGCAATAGTTTAAAGGGACGACTGGGAAGCGCAAGTTTCAGAAGGGAGTAGTTAGATGAGATGATGCTGAGTGAGAACTGGACAGGTGTGTGGAGCAGTGTATGAGTAGTGAGTGTTGTGGATCAGCGCGAATGCGCTTGGGGAGAGAAGGGTGCAGGTAGCACCAGGTGTGAGAGCACAGGTGTGCAAGTACAGGTGTGTGGAATATATGGAGCAGAGAATGAGTGGTGTGAAGAGAGTTGGAGTAAGTGGTACGGAGTGGTGTGCATGGTGCGAAGGTGCGGATGGGGGAAGAGTGGACCCCTTTCACGAGTACCCGGGGCGGGTAGTGTAAGTGTTAGGTAGAGGGTATAGGTAAATTGTGGTTGGATATTGGCATTTGTGGTGCGGTTGCAGAATGGTATTGTGGGTGGGTGCATTAGTGTGTGGAAATGGCTGGGCGTGTAGCCTGTTAGGGTGTGTAGTTGGTTTGGGCACTCCACCACTGTGAGGATGTCGGCCAGGTGAGGCCGCAGGTGGGCTCTGGGAGCCGGTAGAGTTGTGGATGGGGCCCGAGGATCCGGAGGACGGACCCGGGTAGCCCAGTGCCAGAGAGGGCACCGAGTGGGGAGAGCGCCAGAGGGCCTTCCCCAGGTAGATAGGTTAGGGTAAGGAGCAGGTAAGCTCGGGTGGCAACTACAGTGGTGGAGGTGTGCAGGTGGGTAGACCTGCTGGGAGAGCTACACCTCACAGCCCAGAAATTGTGCGAGGGCACCGGGAGATGAATCGGGGGAGTGAGACCCCAAATTGAGAAGCACCACAGTTTGGTCAATGGGAATTGGTTTTTAGAACCCATAGTGTAAGTTGGCCAATGGATTGGCAGGGAAAGACCCCGGGTAATGTAAAGTTGTTAAAGTCATTTGGGAAATAGTTAGGATTGATGAACCTGTCGCACCATACGCAGCCACTTACCTGAGGTGATGATGATGACTCCACACCTGTGTTTTCTTTGTTCTGTGTGCAGGAAATGAGAATTGCTGTTGGATTTGTGAGACGCATCACGACGTGGATGAGACATTGGGGTGATTCCATCTCTCCCTCCTTAGGAGGGACTGATGATGAATTGGTGATGGCAAATTTTGATGAGAGTTGGAAATGGCAAATTTGATTGGTTAGGAGGGAGAGAAGACGAATTTGGTTTATGGGAGGAACGGGGAAGACAGTAGGGACGTTTGTTAATGTGTAAAGTAGATGTTTATGGGTAGTGTTGTGTCTTGTGGATACAGTAAGGGGTAAGGGAGGGGCAATGTAGGTTACCTGGTGGGGGGGGGGGGGGCGTACGGTAGGAACGTACCTGTCTCACCTGGTTCCCATGTGCCCCCAGTGTGCATCACCTTGTATTGCGTGCACTTTTGCGCCCTTACCACCTTACTCACTTGTCTTCTTCTTTTGTCTCCCACCTACGAGGATCTGGCTTTGGGACAGAGAGAGAGGAGAGAGAGGTGCTGGCTCCGCAGTTGTGGGCCTGTTCTTTCGCTGCTTGCTGCCTGGATCGATACACCATATGGACCGCAATTTTTGTGGCCGCCCACCATGGACCGCAGTTCTTTTGCGGGCAAGCACCACCCATTGATGGACCTCTGGGTCAACGTGGCACCTATGCCATACAGGTGAACCACTCATAGTTGGCCCCCCTGACGGCCACAATTTAGAAATGGACGCGGTTGGCGCCTTTCTTTATTTTTAAGGAAGCCAGAAGGCCAAGTGCTCCATGAAGGCAAGACCAGCGGCAGAACATCGGCCGGCTGCGACACCACCGGTGATTATTGAACACTTTATTGGTGCACCGGATGGTGCTGACTGTATGTATGCAGTGGTGCTTTTGGTGCTTGGATGGGGTGCTCTGCACATTATTAAAGGCCATAAGGCCACAGGGCACTCGTGGGTTGGTGTATCGATGCTGGCATGCGTGCTCTCTCTCTATGCATAACATCTGCATGTGTTCCTCAAAGAGCAGGTCCTGGATCGTAGTGTAAATATCAGTGTAGTCTTGTGTAAATAATGCTCCCTACCGGCTGTATGTTTAGTTTGAGGATTCTTTCCGGGATTCGGTTATCCTGTGGGTGTGTTTCTGTGAGGAGAAGGGTGCAACGTCGCAGGGGGACATATTTACTCATTTGTGAACATCTGTAAAACGGTCGCACTCAGGTTTGAGTTAATAGTAGAGGGAACTACATCTGAGTGCCACACTAAAGTAGGTAAAAATTTATCGGGTCGGGACGCCCCGAGGTAGAGAAGGGTGCAATGTTGCGGATATGGGATTTGGCCTCCATCCATATCCGCTTGTAAATATTCCCCTATTTCCCCAATACTTCCCAACTATCCCCAATCCCCCATTCCCTAGTCCCATTTTCTGTAAACAGCACTCTGTAGACCCGACCTTCCCCTATTTCCCCCATTAAATGTCGCATCCAGGTCCACCGCATCTCACGTAGACAACATTCGGACATCTTGCTAGTTATTCTTAGTCTATGTCAGTTAAGGACTCGTTTCCATTAATTCTGACTCTTAGTTGCACCAGAATGTGATTGTATGGCACCATTAGTAAGTTTAGGTCCTCCCAATACCTCCCCGCATCTCTTCCTCATGGAACAACAACACCAACAACAACAACAGCGGCGGCGGCGCAGCGGCGGCGCGGGGAGTGCGCGTCCTCACTCCGGCTTGGTTAGCCGCCATTGAACATGTGCTCCGACGGGGTTACCATGCAGGGGCTCGCTGTCAGCTCCTCGTCAAGGGCGGAGCCCGGTAACCCCCCCGCACCCAATAGGAGCGGCGGACCGATTCCATCTGGGGCGGAGCTAACGAGCCGAGGGCGTGTCACTCCCCGCTGAGCATGCGCAGAAAGGGGGAGGTGACGTCAGATGCGCGCTGGACTGCAAGGAAGAGAGACGCCACCAACCGAGCGCTGCGATACCTCCCCGCATCTCTGGACTGGACCAAGCTGTATCCTGTCCCTGAGCCAAGGTGCACCTTGAGCTATCGACTGCCTGTCCTTCCCTGCCATCAATCCCCGTGTAAGTCAGTCTTGTCCCGTTTGTCTGTGGTCTGTCGGGGATAAGATAAGACTGTGTCTAAGTGCCCATCTTTCTGTGCTTTACCTCTTACCGTGTAATCTACCCGTTTCTGCATCACCAATATTATATCCTCCTCCGGAGGTCTTGAGAACTGTACCCCTTGTGTCGTTGCATTTATCCCAGCCGTTGTGTCCTTTCCTTCATTGATTTAGCATAGCGCGACTTAGTCAACGTCGAGTGGAATCGGGCGGGATAGGGTTCTAATCGGGGAGTAACTGTGCGGACGCGGTAATACCAAACCGCTCGGTAAACTAACATCTAAAACCGCGTCTGTAACAATATATATATATATATATATATATATATATATATATATATATATATATACACACACATACACACATAGTGTCCCATAAGTCTGGAACCATCCCATAATCATAAATCACAATCATCTTAACCCCTGATGAACTCCTTGGTTGTATTGACAGTATGTTTTGAGTCATTGTCTTGCTGCATGGTGAAGCGCTGCCCAATGAGTTTGGAGGCATTTTCTTGTACATAGGCAGACAAAACATTTCTGTACACTTCTGAATTCATTCTGCAGCTGACATCATTAGTTACATCATCAATAAAGATGAGTGAGCCAGTTCGAGATGCAGCATTGCAACCCAAGCCATAACACTACCTAACCATACTTCGCAGAGGAGGTAGTATGATTCGGATCACATGCAGTTTCTTTCTTTCTCCACACATTTCCTTTCCATTGCTTTGGTAAAGGTTTATCTTTGTCTCATCTGTCCATAAAACGTTATTCCAGAACTCACTGGAGTACAAGTACTGTCTGCCTCTGTACATGGAAAATTTTAATCTGGCCTTTCTATTTTTGGTGCTGATGAGAGGTTTGCATCTTTCAGTGTAGCCTTTGTAATTCTGCTGTCAAGGTCTTCTGCGAACACTAGATTGTGATACTTTCACCACTGTACTCCACTCTGGATGTTATTGGTGATGTCACTGACAGTTGTTTTGGGGTTTTTCTTCACAGTTCTGATGATTTTTCTGTCATTAACTTCAGTTGTTTTCTTTGGCTGACCTCGAAATTGTCTGTTGTTAAAGGTACCCAGGTGGTTTCTTTCTTTTTCAAGCTATTTCAAATTGTTTTATTTGCTATGCCAAAATTTTGTAGTATGGTTCTAATTGAATGAGTGAATTCTTTTAGCTTCCAAATGGCTTGTGTTTCTTTCATAAGACAGTTTTTTGGTCCTCATGTTGGTTTATTCCTGCGGACTCCAAAGGCGGACTCCGAAGGCAAAAGCAAAGGCTAAAACCAAGACTAGACATTCACAGCTCTAGACATTATGTGTGAACAATCAATGCAACAAGAAACACCTGCCAATCATTTGTTCCGATACTTATGCTTACCTAAAATGGGGGAACTGAACATAAAAAGTGCTATTGATTTACAATGGCAAAACATATATGCATAGAAATACCGATTAATAAAAGTTGACCTTCTGTTCTCTTGCGTCATATTCATATTTTGATCTCAAATCCAAACTTCTTGAGTATGTAACAGTAATAATAAATTTGACTTCACTGTTCCAATACTTATGGAGGGCACTGTATATCCAAACTGACCTTCCATGGTATTCAATGAAATACATGGCATAACAAACTGCAATAGCATTCTTCTGGAATTTCAAAGACTCTCTCAACTATGTACTGGAGGTTGAATGTGCCAAAGAGTCACGTGATCCTGCAAACAATCTGTCACATAATTATCTTCCCTTTTGCGGTAATATTGATGGATTGCCAGATTGACTGCCGGGGTTCGTGTTGTCTGTGCTCTTTCACCTCTTAATGAGTCTGACACTTCATCAGGCCCCACATTTAAACTGGGGGATTAATAAGATTGCTGAAAATGGCCCGATGAAGATGCCAGCTCCCTTACAGCTGCTTATCATTCCTTGTTGAAATTCCTAAATCTATTTCTTATGAAACAAGATGCTCTGAAGCAATAAATTCTCTGACTATTTATTTTGTCTGCAGATAACATTATTTATTGTGTCTGCAGATAACAGTCACCATGATGCAAATCGGATGCAATCGAAGTTGGCGAAGATTTACAGACAAATTGACTCCTCCCATGTTCTTCATTTATAGGGAATTGACTCCTCCCATGTTCTTCATTTATAGACAAATTGACTCCTCCCATGTTCTTCATTTATAGAGAATTGACTCCTCCCATGTTCTTCATTTATAGACAAATTGACTCCTCCCATGTTCTTCATTTATAGATAAATTGACTCCTCCCATGTTCTTCATTTACAGATAAATTGACTCCTCCCATGTTCTTCATTTACAGATAAATTGACTCCTCCCATGTTATTCATTTATAGACAAATTGACTCCTCCCATGTTCTTCATTTACAGATAAATTGACTCCTCCCATGTTCTTTATTTACAGATACACTCCTCCCATGTTCTTCATTCATATATCAATTGACTCCTGCCATGTTCTTCATTTATCGATAAATTGACTCCTCCCATGTTCTTTATTTGCAGATAAATTGACTCCTCCCATGTTCTTCATTTATAGATAAATTGACTCCTCCCATGTTCTTCATTTTTAGATAAATTGACTCCTCCCATGTTTTTCATTTATAGATAAATGAACTCCTCCCATGTTTTTCATTTATAGATAAATTAACTTGTCCCATGTTCTTCATTTATCGATAAATTGACTCCTCCCATGTTCTTGATTTATAGATAAATTGACTCCTCCCATGTTCTTCATTTATAGATAAATGGACTCCTCCCATGTTCCTCATTTACAGATAAATTGACACCTTCCATGTTCTTCATTTATAGATAAATTGACTCCTCCCATGTTGTTCATTTATAGATAAATTGACTCCTCCCATGTTGTTCATTTATAGATAAATTGACTCCTCCAATGTTCTTCATTTATAGATAAATTGACTCCTCCCATGTTCTTCATTTATACATATTGACTCCTCCCATGTTCTTCATTTAAAGATAAATTGGCTCCTCCCATGTTCTTCATTTATAGATAAATTGACTCCTCCCATGTTCTTCATTTATAGGGAATTGACTCCTCCAATGTGCTTCATTAATAGATAAATTGACTACTCCCATGTTCTTCATTTACTGATAAATTTACTCCTCCCATGTTCTTCATTTACTGATAAATTAACTCCTCCCATGTTCTTCATTTACAGATAAATTGAAGCCTACCATGTTCTTCATTTAAAGATAAATTGACTCCTGCCATGTTATTCATTTACAGATAAATTGACTCCTCCCATGTTCTTCATTCATATATAAATTGACTCCTGCCATGTTCTTCATTTATCGATAAATTGACTCCTCCCATGTTCTTCATTTACAGATAAATTGACTCCTCCCATGTTCTTCATTTACAGATAAATTGACTCCTCCCACGTTCTTCATTTATAGATAAATTGACTCCTCCCATGTTCTTCATTTTTAGATAAATTGACTCCTCCCATGTTCTTCATTTATAAATAAATTGACTCGTCCCATGTTCTTCATTTCTAGATAAATTGACTCCTCCCATGTTCTTCATTTATAGATAAATTGACTCCTCCAATGTTCTTCATTTATAGATAAATTGACTCCTCCCATGTTCTTCATTTCTAGATAAATTGACTCCTCCCATGTTCTTCATTTGTAGATAAATTGACTCCTCCCATGTTCTTCATTTATAGATAAATTGACTCCTCCAATGTTCTTCATTTATAGATAAATTGACTCCTCCCATGTTCTTCATTTATAGATAAATTGACTCCTCCAATGTTCTTCATTAATAGATAAATTGACTCCTCCCATGTTCTTCATTTATAGATAAATTGACTCCTCCCATGTTCTTCATTTATAGATAAATTGACTCCTCCAATGTTCTTCATTTATAGATAAATTGACTCCTCCCATGTTCTTCATTTATAGATAAATTGACTCCTCCCATGTTCTTCATTTATAGGAAATTGACTCCTCCCATGTTCTTCATTTATAGATAAATTGACTCCTCCCATGTTCATCATTTATAGGGAATTGACTCCTCCCATGTTCTTCATTTATAGATAAATTGACTCCTCCCATGTTCTTCATTTATCGGGAATTGACTCCTCCAATGTTCTTCATTAATAGATAAATTGACTCCTCCCATGTTCTTCATTTATAGATAAATTGACTCCTCCCATGTTCTTCATTTATAGATAAATTGACTCCTCCCATGCTCTTCATTTATAGATAAATTGACTCCTCCCATGTTCTTCGTTTATAGATATATTGACTCCTCCCATGTTCTTCATTTATAGGGAATTGAGTCCTCCCATGTTATTCATTTACAGAAAAATTGACTCCTCCCAAGTTCTTCATTTATAGATAAATTGACTCCTCCAATGTTCTTCATTAATAGATAAATTGACTCCTCCCATGTTCTTCATTTATAGATAAATTGACTCCTTCCATGTTCTTCATTTATAGGAAATTGACTCCTCCCGTGTTCTTCATTTATAGGAAATTGTCTCCTCCCATGTTCTTCATTTACTGATAAATTGACTCCTCCCATGTTCTTCATTTATGGGAAATTGACTCCTTCCATGTTCTTCATTTATAGGAAATTGGCTCCTCCCATGTTCTTCATTTATAGGAAATTGACTCCTCCCGTGTTCTTCATTTATAGGAAATTGACTCCTCCCATGTTCTTCATTTATAGATAAATTGACTCCTCCCATGTTCTTCATTTACTGATAAATTGACTCCTCCAATGTTCTTCATTTATAGATAAATTGACTCCTCCCATGTTCTTCATTTATATATCAATTGACTCCTCCCATGCTTTTCATTTATAGATAAATTGACTCCTCCCATGTTCTTCATTTATAGATAAATTGACTCCTCCCATGTTCTTCATTTATAGATAAATTGACTCCTCCCATGTTCTTCATTTACAGATAAATTGACTCCTCCCATGTTCCTCATTTATAGGAAATTGACTCCTCCCATGTTCTTCATTTATAGGAAATTGACTCCTCCCATATTATTCATTTACAGATAAATTGACTCCTCCCATGTTCTTCATTTATAGATAAATTGACTCCTCCCATGTTCTTCATTTATAGATAAATTGACTGCTCCCATGTTCTTCATTTATAGATAAATTAACTCCTCCCATGTTCTTCATTTATAGGAAATTGACTCCTCCTACGTTCTTCATTTATAGGAAATTGACTCCTTCCATGTTCTTCATTTATAGATAAATTAACTCCTCCCATGTTCTTCATTTATAGGAAATTGACTCCTCCCATGTTCTTCATTTATAAGAAATTGACTCCTCCCAATATACAAATAAGTTGCATAAGGCAACCATGAAAAGCTACCCGAAGGTAAACACTTTGCCGTTTCAAACTCTACCCAAGTTTCTCTGCAGCTGTAAACATTCACACATAGTACAGACCCGATAATCCCAATACTACGCACATCCTCAGCCACCGGAAGGAATTATTCGCTTATTGGCGAGGCAGTGACTGCTTTTGAATGATGTACCATACTCTCGCTGGTGCTGCCGAAAGCAGTAGATTGGGTAGAAATGTGTAATCTCGGCTGCGCTTCGCGAAGGACACCGTGGGATCTTTAATGTCCACCAACTTAAGTCAGTAGACAGGACGAAGTTTAGTCTATCTGAGTGACGGTGGACACATTGGTGATTCACCCAGTCTGCGGAACACCGGAATGACAGGTTATAGCTGGGCCGTGATTCAAAGCCAGGCTAGACTGCTTGGAGGTGAGTGTGCGTACCTCTAGTAGGCCATCAAATATATATATATAAAATTCATACATGCATACACAATCAACAATCTGTGGACAATCGACCTGAACAAACTCTTTTGCATTTTAAACTTCAAACGTCCCAGCCTTGTTGTAACAATAATGTAAATGTGATTGTAACAGTGCACAGTTAACCAACTGATGTGGCACATAAACTGTTCTAGTTCACGCAGTACTTGGACAACGTTAAAGAGCAAAACGAAATCGCCAGAGTTGAATGAGCCAAATGTAAGGAGTAGGCAGATTTGGACTTGGTTATGGTAGTTCTAAATCGGCAACAAAATCGAAATCAGACATGAATACTCACCAGCAGTTTTTTCTATCGATACATCCTTTTTCTTCTCCCTTTTTCTGATGCGCTCACTCTCTCTCTCTCTCTCTCTCTTTGGTGGTGGTTCTTGTTCGGCTGGAAGATCTCTGCCGCTTTCTCCCTGTCTCTCGCTTTCTCCGGAAACTCCACATCTGGAGTTGGGGGGAGGTTGAAGAGATCAAGGAGGGAGGGAGGGGAGGGGGGAGAAGTGAGGGTTGGACTTGGGAGGGGCCTTGTGTTCCCAGAGGAACAGGAAGGAGGGGCGGAGTTCGAGTTCCAGACATGTATGGCTGATTGTTTCCATTTGTGGTCCTTTTCTGGCCAGCTCAAGCCATTTTCACCCTCTCTCTTCTTATATTTTGTAAGCAGCAGCCATTTACTTCATACCTCTCTCTCCTCTTCACATATGCACATATTCATGGGATTGTCTCCTGTCTCAAAACAGTTTCTTTATTGTCTGCAAGGAAGAAATTAATGCTAAATTTTACTGATTTCAGTGCATATCCTGAGCTTCCAGAGTTGCCGCCCATTTCCTGCAGCTAATGAATTCATCCAAAGTCCGACTAGCAGACCACTTGCTGGAAGGCCAATTTGCTGTTTGGTAATCATTGTTTGATCTCAGAAGGAGTTGATTATTGTCTGCAAGTATGTGTTCACCTTGATAGCATGGAATGAGATATCATGTCTAAGAGAGAAGAGAATGAGGTTTTTTTTTAACCCATTAATGGCTTTCGGAGAAACAATCTGTCCTGCGATAAGTATGCTTTGTGCATCTATGTCTTATAAATTGACATGGTCATATTAGGCCCAAAAGGAAATATGACAACATTTAAAGATGTACTTGAAGTAGTTTTTATGCCAATACATCACTGTACGTAACTTCAAGGATCCATATTCACCTTCCTTGCCAGTTCAGCAGTGTTGTTGTCATCGTTTTCTGGTGTCCATGATCCATTGGACCACAAAGGGGAGATAAATGGAGTAATCATTAAATGGAAATTCAGTAAGGGGGAAAATGAGGAGAAATATGGAGATGGGAGCAGAAGGATCTGTTTAAGGATCTCGGAGAGGAGAAGGATCTAGCATGAAGGGAGTAAGTCGACCGCACAGTGACAGGCAGCTGTAGGTCTTGAGCGAATATAGGGTCTTCGGTTGTATTCATAGTGGGATAAATTAAAAATCAAAACACGTATAATGTTAACGCTGTACAGAAATTTACTGAAGCCTCAACTAGAATATTAGTCTGCCTGCCAAGGGCCAAATTTTTTTTTATGGCATTTTTTGTTAATGGCCGACATCCATGCTTAAAATGTCCCTTGGAGTATGACAGGGGGCTTATTTTTGAAGTAGTAGCCTATTGGTGCAGATATAAGCACATAACTAGGCTTAAAACTGTCCTATATCATAGATAGATGTCAATAGAATGTATTTCGTTTATTTTAAAAGAAACAAAAAACAAATTTGGGTCAAATGTCAAGTGTCAAAGGTCACACCCAATGGTCAAAGGTCAAATATAAGATATTTCACTAAAAACTCATAATTACTTGAATTTTTGCTTTTCAAACGACACAATTTCACTTATTAGCACAGGGGACAGGGTTTTGCAATCACTTCTGTGTGTGTATGTGTGTGTGTGTGTGTGTGTGTGTGTCTGTGTGTGTGTATCTGTGTGTGTGTGTGTCTGTTCGTGCTGTAACTTTTTACCATTTGAGTTTTGTCATCAAATATCATCAAAGCTTTATTATGATAACCAGCAACGGGACCCGCCCTATGGGCGGGGCTTCAATTGGGAAGCCCAAATGAAAAGGCAAAATATCAGAAATTGAAGGCTTTTTTTATTTTAAACGATTCATATAAACATGCGTTGAATCATATCACATGCAAATCATCAAAATCTAAACAGTACATGGCGCCCATTTTGAAAAAAGATTGAATTCTGCAAAACGGAAGCGGCCGCTACACTTCTTTCTCAGTCGCACGTTTTAATGTGTGAAGAGTGCGCGCCGAATCTGTAACACGGAAGCGGCCGCTACACCTGTTTCTCAGTCGCTTTGCACACGCTGCCATGTTACTTCGGAGCCGCACATTTATATAGGAAGAGTTTGTCAAGAGTCGATCTACTGAGACGTAGAATGTACGTAGAATAAACGTACGTACTCTCCTGGTACGTAGAATACTCTCCTGGTACGTAGAATACTCTCCTGGTATGTAGAATACTCTCCTGGTACGTAGAATAAACAGTATTTGTAGAATTTCAAGAAAAGCCACATCACTCTTTATATCGGTAAATATTATTCCATCGTGTTTGGAAAAACTGGAAAATTGGAAAACATGGGAAAATGCGATCAGGTGAGCCCTTTTGCGGTACCTTCGAACGGACAGACGGACATTTGGTGAATTATAGTAAGATACAGAGAAGGAAAATTCATAATTTTGTCAAAAGATCAAAATGTCAAAGATTAGCATCACATAAAATTATCAATTTTCATCCAATTGACATGAAATTTCAATTTACCATTTGAGTTTTGTCATCAAATTTTCAACAAAGCTTTACTAAGAGAATATGTAGAAGGCAAATTAATAATTTATTCAAAAAGTCAAAATATGAAATATTAATAATATGCTAATTGGGTCACCAAATTCGTTCACCAATTTAAATCTAGCAACAGATTCGGTTTTTTATTAGAACAAAAGTTCAAGATTGCACAAAATCGTAAATTTTCCACCGATTGACCTGAAATTTTAATAACATGCAAATTGGGTGACCAAATTCGTTCACCAATTTAAATCTAGCAACAGATTCGGTTTTTTTATTCGAACAAAAGTTCAAGGTTGCACAAAATCGTAAATTTTCCACCGATTGACCTGAAATTTTAATAACATGCAAATTGGGCCACCAAATTCGTTCACCAATTTAAATCTAGCAACAGATTCGGTTTTTTTATTCGAACAAAAGTTCAAGGTTGCACAAAATCGTAAATTTTCAACCGATTGACCTGAAATTTCAATAATATGCAAATTGGGTAACCAAATTCGTTCACCAATTTAAATCTAGCAAAATATTCGGTTTTTTATTCAAAGAAAAGTCAAGGTTGCATAAAATCGTAAATTTTCAACCGATTGACCTGAAATTTAAGAATTTGCAAATTGGGTCACTGAATTGGTTCACCAATTAAAACCTAGAATCTGATTTTTTTTTTTTTTAGCTGTAAACCTCAAAGATCAAGGCTGCATAAAATCATCAAATTTCATTTTGTATTTGAAAAAAACTTTTCGGTATTTTGAGCATACGGAAGACGAAGAAGACGTCTGAATACAAACGGACGCGGATGGATGGGCTTTGCATTTACAGATGCTTTCTAGTTTTACTTAATATCGAGAATAAAAAATATACAAAATAATTTGGGATGTTTTTTAGAAATTATTTCAACTTTTCAAAACCATGATTTTGTATTCTCAAAATTGCACTTGTGTATTTTCACATTAACAGTGCATACTCCGTTATATGATGCATAAAGTTCTGATGTTAGTTCTTATAAAGCGAATAGGTTAGTCCTTGTACATGTTTAGTACTCTCATATTTATGAACAAGGTCTTCGAGGTCTTTTCTTTTCTTTTCAAGGTCCAGAAAAGAACAAGGTATTTTCTTCTAGACTTGATTAAGACAAACTTCCCTGCAAATGTCTGCTGCTCTTCTTCTGCTCCAATCGGTTCTTTTGATCATGTGCTTGTTAAAGTGGACATCTCTCTGGCCATTCTCAGAGAGCCTCCTCAGCACCGCCAAGTCTGGCATTTCACTCAGGCTGACTGGCACGGTCTGCAAGCAGCCATCAATCATCTGGACTTGTCTCCCATCTCTACTGCCTCTGACATCAATTCTTCCTAGGAATTCTTCCAAAGCAAACTGCTCTCTCTCTCATGCACAGATTCATCCCATCTCGTCTTCAGTTGTCTTACCCTTCCTCCCATCCATGGTACACTGAATCTTGTGGTGAGGCAGTTGCCCTGAAACAACTTGCCTTTGCCTCTTGGAAGGCAAATCCAACTGAAGGCAATCTCGGTTCCTTCCACCAAGCTCGGAACAAGTGTGTGTCTACCCTCAGGAGTGCCAGGAAGCACTATCTCTCCACACTCAAGAATGAACTCTCAAACCTGTCTCCTTCCTCCAAATCCTGGTGGCGTCTGGTCAAATCCGTTTCTGGTGTTTGTTCCCCCTCCATCCCCTCCCTTACCTCAAATGGCTACACAGTTGACACCGCACGTGACAAAGCCGAATGCCTCAACGCTGTGTTAGCCTCAAAATATTGTGTCCCAAACCCATCTCTCTGTGTTCCCACCTTTCCCAGTCGAACCGAACTGCTCCTGGACTCTGTGTCCTTCTCTCCTGACAAGGTGGAGAAGTTTTTTGTCAAACCTCGACTCTGATTCTGCAACTGGACGAGATGGCATCAGCCCACAGGTCCTAAAATCCTGCTCTGCCGCTCTATCTCACCCTCTCTCTGTTCTTTTCACCCTCTCTTTTGCTCAAGGTCATCTGCCAGCATCTTGGAAATCAGCAAACATTACCGCTTTACACAAAAAATGTGCAAAAACAGATCCTTGCAACTACAAACCAATCAGCCTGCTCCCAATTATCAGCAAAGTCATGGAATCCATCATTGCTTCGGATATCAAATCCTTCCTCTTCTCCAATGCCTTGATCTCTGATCATCAATTTGGATTCAGACCAGGTCATTCTACTCTGGACATGCTGCTTCTACTTTCTCAACAATGGATGGAGGACCTCAATGCCAAACAGGAAATCAGAGCTGTCTCCCTTGACATATCACGTGCCTTCGATACGGTCTGGCACCCAGCTCTGCTCACCAAACTCTCCTCCTATGGTATCCATGGAAATCTCCACTCATGACTTGCGGACTTCCTCTCTGGTCATAGGCAACGTGTAGCCCTGAATGGATTTCACTCATCTCCCCTTCCTGTTCTGGCTGGAGTTCCCCAAGGTAGTGTGCTGGGCCTTGTGCTATTTCTGGTCTTCATCAATGATCTCTCCGACTCTCTGGAAAATCCTCTCTATCTCTTTGCTGATGACTCCACTATCTGCCGCTCCATTCCTCATCCCTCAGATCGGCAGTCTGCAGCCTCCTCACTCTCTGCAGACCTGGACAAAATCACAGACTGGTCAAACAAGTGGAACATGTCTTTCAATCCTGACAAATCCCACACTCTTACTATGTCTCTCCGAAAAGACCGACTGGAAAACCCTCCCATCTACTTTCTCAACAATCTTCTCCAAGAAGTTCTGTCGCTAAGGATTTTTGGTCTCACTATCTGCCATGATCTTTCTTTGGAAAACCACATTTCCAAGCTGACCGCCAAAGCCAGTCGCCGACTGGGCATCCTCCGTCGTGCGAAGTCCTTCCTTGGCACACCTCAGCTCCTTTCCATATACAAGGCTTTCAACCGCAGCTCAATGGAATACTGTTCCCCCCTCTGGGCCGGTGCTCCTGCCTCACACCTAGCTCGGCTTCACGCTGTTGAAACCAAAGCTTTCAGAATCATTGGAATCTCCTGCGATGAAGCTAACTCCGAGGGCCTTTCACTCACTCACCGCAGGCAGGTTGGTGGTCTTTCTGTCTTCTACAGACTCCTCTGCGGCCTTGCTCCCCCAGCTCTCTCCGTGCTCTGTCCCCCTAATATTCCTGCAGGTCGCACAAGATCTGCCAGCAACCCTCTTATGGTTAAACTGCCAAAATCTAGGCTCTCTGCTCACCTTCACTCTTTCATTCCCCTTTTCTCCCACCTTAAGAACAAACTCCCCCACTCCGTTCAATCCCACTCCTCCCTCCAGGTCTTTAAAACAGTTGTTCACCACCATCTCTTATCTTCCCCCATCCAAAACCTTGATCTTTTCTACCCCCGCTAATTCACTCCAGATACACCTTTTTTGAAATTTCAACTTCTTTCCTGGAAGTCCTTGCAGTGTTGATATGTTTTATACCTCTCCCACCTCCCCCCAAGCTTTCCCCCTCCCACATTTCTCTCAATGCCCTTGCTCTCAAATATTGTGTTTGTGTCCTTCCCCCTCTCCCCATCTTGTGTTCCGCTCCCCTTATTTTGTGTTTTATGTGTCGGTTGACTTTTTGTGCAATTAATGTTGTCTTTTACAAGCCTCGATCTTGTGTACAAAAAAAAAAAAAAAAAAGGCGAGTTTAATACAAGTGCAGCAATGTGGCCTGGCTGGGTCGAGGATAAGACACCAGATTTCAAAGCACATGTCATACTGGAAAATCATTATGATCATCATTCAGGTGTCATTACCCTGCGCTCGCGATTCGAAAAGCAGGGCTAAGCGATCGCTTGCATGCATACGTTTGGCGTACGTACGTGCATGTCTTCATTTAAAAAATTCATTTTCTCGGCAACCGTTGGTCCGATTGACACGAAAATTTTCACCATTTCACCAATTTTCACCTCCTCCTGTAGAATAATTTAGTGATAATTATGACGTCATACGTCACATGGTACAGGCGCCATCTTGGAAAAACCGAAAGAAATTGCACCTCAATATCTCTGAAACCTCTCCATGGATACAATTGAAACATGGCTCATTGTCAAGTACTCCGCATGGGGAATAAGTGTGGTTAACGATGTCATTGGTGCCTTAATTACGATGTCATAATTCGATAGGGACAACACTTAGTCTGATCAGTTTGAAATGTATTGATGTGATCTATGCAACAATTATATTAGAGAATGTAAATTTATGATGTCATCGCTCCCGTGGTCTGGCTTGAGACTAGCTGTTTTGTCATGTGATGCCTTTCGTGATTAAAGTGTGAAGATGGGCATAGCTGAAGTTGGAAATCACAGCTACCTCGTCGAGAACTATTGGCATTTCCAATAGTTTTCATTTCCATTTCAGTTTTCATTTCCAATAGATTTCATTTTCCAACATTTCCATTTCCAACTATTAGCATTGTGTGTGCGTGTGTGACTGTACTTTAAGGCAAAATGCTGTCGTGTGCTGCCGACGGATGTACAAATCGTGACAAAGGCAGGAGTGACTTTCCATCGGCAAGGCTTCAAACACTGTTAGTGTGTTACTATGTGCATGTGTTTTACTATGTGCGTGTGTGTGTGTGTGTGTGTGTGTGTGTGTGTGTGTGTGTGTGTGTGTGTGTGTTATTGAAACTGAACTAAACTATCAGCTGAAGGGGCAAAATAATGTCACTGTTACACGAATGGTTTATTAAATTGCAGAAGCATAGCCTGGTACTTCGTAAGCCGTTTGTGAGTAACTTCCATGGGATAGGGTGTCACTCCACTGCATCAGAGTCCACTGCACCTGCGATCTATTTTTAAAATTCGCTCTAGATGATGGACCCAGATTGCGCTTATATTACCGTCATGAAGCGATTGCTGGGTACTTTTGCTCGTATCGATATAAAACAAGGATGGCTGTGCATTCCCTGGCATGCTGATTGGCTGGTGTGAAGCTAAGTGCCATGTAATTGCCTCCTGGCAAGATTGAATAATGAATGTATCCTATGGGTTTATTAAAAGCTGATATTCGGAATTCGTGATGATCGGAAACTAAATAATTATGTTGAAATCAGAACAAAATTAGGAAAAAAATTAAATAGGCTCCACCAGACGTGAGGCAAAATTCATTTTTTTCTCCAAGGTAATGATTGTACATCTGATTTTATTTACAACGCCCAGGAATATCGGTCGTGTTCTTTCTCAATTCGGATTGTACTTTTATTATACATTAACGTATCCATAAGTTGAAGTAATCATAGTAATTGATATGGTCAAACTTTTTATTTTAAATATTTTGAACGTAGTTATGTTAAATACACTTAATTACTGGGGCATGGCTACAGTGAGGTAACTCCAAACAATTTCGTCGAGTACGTCATTTCCAGTGTTCAAGATGGCGGCTTTACACGGTTCGACGGGTGATTTATTCAATGTATCGAGGTCTATAAAACGGTAAGTGATGCATATCTTGTTATATTACGTAGTAATCAGAGATAGACACAAAGAAGCATTAAATGGTTTTCCAAAGTAATGTTTAATGCATAAATTGTTTTATCACAGAATCGGCCGTCTTCTTCTTCACGTACGTGAATTCTTGGGAAGGTTATTATTCCATTCTGTAAAGCTGACACGGTTTTTGCACATATTGTAATTAATCACGATGCTTTGAATACTGCTGAATGATTTGCCAATACTGGAACACAAAGCAGATTACTGACAGTGCATAGTTGTCTTTGGTACATTATACTTGCTGGCAACGGTATCCACCCTCCAGGCGGGGCTTCAATTAGGAGGCTCAAATGAAAAGGTAAAATATCAGAAATTGAAGGCTCTTTTATTTTAAACGATTCATATAAACATCTGTTGAATCACATCACACACAAATCATCAACATCTAAACAGTACATGGCACCCATTTTGAAAAAAAGATTGAATTCTACAAAACGGAAGCGGCCGCCACACGTCTTTCTCAGTTGCACGTTTGTGTGAGGAGTGCGCGCCGAATCTGTAACAAGGAAGCGGATGCTACACCTGTTTCTCAGTTGCTTTGCACACGCTGCCATGTTACTTCGGAGCTGCACGTTTATATCGGAAGAGTTCGTCAGGAGTCTATATACTCTCTCCCGGTACATATAATTTCAACAAAAGCCACATCACTGTTCATATCAGCAAATATTATTCCATCGTTTGGAAAAACTAGAAAATTGGGAAAAATTGGAAAAACAATTTGGCCTATTTTACTCCAAGGGGTCTCAGGAATACCCACCCAAAATATCGTTGCGATCGGTTCAGCCGTTTTTGCGGTACCTTCAAACGGAGACAGACATTTGGTGAATTATAGCAAGATAGTAAGTAATACATACCGGTACAACATCGTATCACAGTTTGTTTATTAACAGGGCGTTAAAGGATGACCTGGGCTGACGGGATGACCTCCAAGGTACTCACACACCTCTGCTGTCGAGCCTGGGTTAGAATCCTGACCTAGCTATAAACCATCATCGAGGTGTTTCACAGACTGAATCTGTGTGCGCCATTCCTCCGATGGACGTTAAACTGGGCGTCCCTTCTTCCGACATTAGTTGGTGGATGTTAAAGATCCCCACGGTGTCCTTCACGAAGAGTGGGCGAGCTATCGCCTGCACCCTGAACAAATTGCAAATTTCTGCCCGAACTACTGCTGGGAAGGCAATGACAAACCACCCAGTATAACTATTGTTCTGGAAGCTGCTTTGGCGGCACAGGCACTCTAACGAGTATGGCACAGCAGATATCAAATAAAAACTGAATAGCAAAAGCAAAAGCAAAAAAAAAAAAAAAAAAAATTTAAAACAATATATATGAAAAGGAAATTAAAGCCATTTAAAAACTATACACTGACGTGTGGAGAGGAGAGTGTGGGGGAGAAAGGGAGGGTGAAGAGGAAAGGTGAAGAGAGAGGGGGGGGACAAGCAAGTGGAGAGGGACAGGAGAGTGGGGGAGAGAGAGAGAGAGAGAGAGAGAGAGGGAGGAAAGAGGGGAGAGGAGGAGGGATACACAGGGGGGGGGGGGGGGGGGAGATGCTTTTGCTAGCTTTTCCCAGGATAGGGACTCCCTAGTGCCCAATACACAGAGTATGACCTACCCTGAAGGAGGCTATAATGCAGAGCAAGATCTTCATTGTCGTCTTTGTGCAGCCAGAAGTTTAGCTATCCTACCCTTTACTATATATATATATATATATATATATAAAATTGAAATCTTGCGTGTTTGTATGTAACATTCGATCGGTGCAGGGGCGTGGCTTACCCCTTTGAGAGAGTAGTAATATCCACCATTTTATTAACTCGCATAGCTTTGAGGCCTGTTTTGTAGGCCCGTGGTGTCTTGCTCTCTCTCTCAGTTTTATTTCAAATCAAATTCGATATATCATTTCATTTTTCACAGTCACTAACATAGTTTTAGACTCAGTTGAAAAAAAAGGGGAAGAAAATCCGATGAAAGTTTCCGTTTATAGAACGAAATGAATTCTGAAAGACTTGTATCTTCAAGGCCATTGAGTCTGTTTCACGCCTTTATCTTCAATCTAAGTCGCCATCTGATTTCATTTTTATCGATGGTTTTAGACTCGGTAAAAGAAATAATTGAGAACATTCACGCACACACGGGAAATTGCAGAGATATATTTAAAAAATCGCGCCACGTTGATATACGAAAATACACCGCCTAAAATAACAGGCATACAGTATATATCTTCGTCATTTCATTCAACATTATTACCCGGAAGTAAAATATGTTTCAGGAAATTACCGAGAGATATTTCTTCGATTTTTTTAATTATTTATATGCACATACACTTTAAATAGGTTTATTTGAAATCTTTAATTTTCACAATGTAATTTATTTGTCATTTGATGATCGGCAAAACGATAGCACAAACACAATACTATTTGCAGGAAGAATGTCGTATCAACCCTCCGACGGCGCTACGGACGCTGACAACAAATCACACCTCACGTCTATGGACGCGAATAGCAACATCCGCACGAATCAGTCATCAATGATTTTCATTGATGCGCCTGGAGGCACAGGGAAGACGTTTCTTATTAACCTGATTCTCTCTAAAGTGAGAGCGAGTGGAGAAGTTGCCCCCTGCGGTGGCCTCATCTGGCATAGCTGCTACCCTCATGCCTGGTGGAAGAACAGCGCACTCAAGGTTCCAAATCCCTCTGACACCGAGGGAAGATGGCGTATGCAACATCGATAAAAATTCCACTATCGCAGACCTCTTTCGAAGTACAAAACTCATCGTGTGGGATGAGTGTCCTATGATCAGAAGAGAGAGTTTCGAGGCTGTGGATCGCACGTTGCGTGATGTATGTGACAAAGACGAGCCTTTCGGAGGGATCTTGACGATATGCTGTGGTGATTTCCGTCAACGTGATCGGAGATAAGGGCCGAAATCACGTGTCACAGGTAAGTGATTTAGAACGCTGGAGAGGTGAGCCTTATGGCTTGCTGGCCCAAATAATCTCCCTGATGATGTCCAGCGTTCGCTTTAGTTCTATTCTCATATCTATTCAAACTGACATTGACCCAACAGGTCATGGGCCGTCTAGGGGTAGCATCATCATCATCATTGGCTGAGGGGTAGCATCATTGGCTGAGGGGTAGCATCATTGGCTGAGGGGTCACATCATTGGCTGAGGGGTAGCATCATTGGCTGAGGGGTAGCATCATTGGCTGAGGGGTAGCATCATTGGCTGAGGGGTAGCATCATTGGCTGAGGGGTAGCATCATTGGCTGAGGGGTAGCATCATTGGCTGAGGTGTAGCATCATTGGCTGAGGGGCGACATCATTGGCTGAGGGGCGACATCATTGGCTGAGGGGCGGCATCATTGGCTGAGGGGCGGCATCATTGGCTGAGGGGCGGCATCATTGGCTGAGGGGCGGCATCATTGGCTGAGGGGCGGCATCATTGGCTGAGGGGCGGCATCATTGGCTGAGGGGCGGCATCATTGGCTGAGGGGCGACATCATTGGCTGAGGGGCGACATCATTGGCTGAGGGGCGGCATCATTGGCTGAGGGGCGGCATCATTGGCTGAGGGGCGGCATCATTGGCTGAGGGGCGGCATCATTGGCTGAGGGGCGGCATCATTGGCCGAGGGGCGGCATCATTGGATGCGGGGCGGCATCATTGGATGCGGGGTGGCATCATTGGCTGAGGGGCGACATCATTGGCTGAGGGGCGACATCATTGGCTGAGGGGCGGCATCATTGGCTGAGGGGCGGCATCATTGGCTGCGGGGCGGCATCATTGGCTGAGGGGCGACATCATTGGCTGAGGGGCGACATCATTGGCTGAGGGGCGACATCATTGGCTGAGGGGCGACATCATTGGTTGAGGGGTCTTCTCCTCACTGCTCATTACTAAAAACTGCTCTTCTATGTGAGGATTGATAAATAAAAGCAATTAGAATCAGTAAATTTAGTTTTATATGGCATTTTGCCTCTCTATTAGAAAGTGAGAAAATTATATATCTTCGCCATAGGTTGACCTTTGACCCCCACTGTAACCATGGTAACCCCTTAATTATATATAATAACATTGACCCAACGGGTCATGGGTCGTCTAGTATATATATATATATATATATATATATATATATATATATATATATATTAAGGCTCAATGGGTCAAATGGCCTCTCCTATGTCCAAATTCCATGTGTATTGTTAGAAAGTTATCAATGAAATAGGGATAGATGTAGCGATATTTTAAAACATTGAAACTGAAACAAAACGAACATAAAAGTACTGGGCACAGGTTTAGGGGGGGAGAGGGTTGGGAGAGAACACTCAGTTCTTAAAATCAATCACTGCAAGTTGCAGAAAGGAAAACGAGACGCAAAAGCATAAAATGTGGGGATTTCAAAGCACTGGAAATAAAAACAAATTTGCCTCAAGACATTAAGTGTGCAATACTTTTTTTTTTTTAATACAAAGTTAAGGCTCATGGAAGTGCACGAACACAGACTGGATAAGGATGCAACAATTTTTTATTTAAATTATTTGGGTAATACTCTTTGGGTTCAGATCTGACACTTGCTTCAAAGAGCTCGTTTATAACTTTGGAACGATAATAAAAACTAGAATGACTGCACTGTGGTCACAACCTGCGACACAATCCGGTAAAGGGTGGATTGAGAAACATTTAATTTATTTAAAATTTTTTGAACTCGTCTCAAAACAAGCCGATTCGTCACACGGCGGCAGATTGTTCAATACCAATCGTAAAAAAATAATAAGAATTACGTAACGCTATTTTTTGGGAGTTGCATATGTTACGCGCTGACATTACGAATTGGTTAAATCTTACAAATTATGATCATTCTCCACAGATTCGATGTTTCAGGGAATCTCATCGGGAGTAACACAAGCCAAACAACACCAATGGAAATCCGATGCAACAAACTGAAAAAAATGAAAATGCTGCAAAACACTACCTTGATCCACATCTTTCATTTCAAGACAATCTCAACTGGGAACAACAGGACATGCCAGGAACTGCAATGTCCAGCCGATCTGGCCGACAGCCTATAGTAAGGAATTTGACAAACTTGCATGGTTCACAGATTGAACGCAAGGGTTCAGTAGATACACAACCTGGGAAAGTAACGCCAAACCATGCCAATAATCACTGCCAGGAATCCGCTTCTGCAGTACTGGACCTGCCTTTGTGCAGAACACCAGAATAAGATGCACAAGCAAATAATCATTTCACTTCCCCAGTTTAAAACCACAGGCGAAAATGAGATTTTCCACAAGTGCTTCAGTAGTTTTAATCGTTTTTGTCCCCCAGCTGCACATATTAGGCACCAGTCGGATTTGCAAGGCAAATTGTAGTGCAAATAACACAAAACACCTGCATCAACATGAGGTTAAATCAAGTCTGCTGCACAATACAATGCATGGGAAGGCAGCAGCAAAGACAAAATGAAGGCTTTCAAGTGCAAATTTGAAACGCTTTTGAAGGCAAATAAAACATTTTTAAGCATAAATATCTGGTCTCATGAAATGACAATGTGCGAAAACACCAAAAAGGAAGATGGCATGCAATTTCTGCAAGAAAAGTAAATGTTTACAACACAAAAGACTCAAATTACAACAACAAAACAAATGGCTTCACATTCATCCAATATTCAAAACGAGAGTTCACATCAAGAATAAGGCAGTGAATGGGTGAGTCAGTCCAAGTAGATTAGGTAACCTGAGAAGGTAGAGTACTTCCAGCTGCTGCCGTAGATGGTGCCACGGTGGAGACGGAGCCACACTTGATCCCCTTGCAAAAGACGAATCAGAACATGGTTGCTCGCGGTCTCGTGGTCTGGCGCACCGTCGTTGGCATAAGCAGACACCAAAACTTCGTTGTTTTTCATCAGATTCACATACAAAGGAACATTGACAGCAAGTTTGAGGATGTGGAAGAAGAATATGTAAGTGCCATTAATGGGACAGTGAAAACGACCGGTCATAGTGTCAAAACATTCTCCAAGTACGGTGGTGAGCGTATCGAAGGAGATGGGTTGATCAAGGATCCCAGGGAAAAAGTTGTACGTGCGTGATGCAGAAAACGCAACACGTACTTGCTGAGGCATGGGGCATAGTCCCACAGGAAGTATTGCAGGGCCACCTTGCCCACCCATTGCCACGTCTATTGGTGTGATGCTTCGCGTTTCCCCTTGTCCAGAGTCGCCGCTGTTAAACGTCTCATCTTGCTCTGGACTGGCCTGGTGTGACGAGTCACTCCAACCTAAAATAAAAATAAAAATAATTATATATATACATATATATACATATAAAGTTTAAAAATCAAAGCCATGAAGCTTGACAAACTTCGCCATCCAAAATGTAGACTTCCTTCATAAATTCTCTAAATACATGACAGCAAAAACAGATTCTGATTTAAAAAAAAATGGAAAGGCAACGCTCACTTCTCATTGCACCACGCATTCCCAAGTAAGCATTCCTGACGTAGTTCTGTTGATGGAAGTTCTCTGGCTGCAAAAACCCACAAAAAAAACAAACAAGACATCAGACAGAGCACGACACTTGCAAATTCCCCCCCCCCCCCCAGCCCCCACCCACACCTCAAAAAAAAAAAAAGGTTGCAATTTATCCAGCAAACTGTCCAGTTCATAAAGATAAACATTGACAATCTTGATCAAAGCTCAAGTTAATAGGATGCAAAGCGACAATTTTTCAGATGAAAATCGTTTGTGGAAGTTTGACCGAGTTGTCCTTTGACCTTAGTTTTGTTTCCCAATTTACTGACAATGTGCAAACGCTGTTCACTTTCCAAGTGAATGGGATGAAAATTGATGGTATTTCAGATTAAAATTGATGATTTTGGAAGTTTAACCTCGAGCTGACCTTTGACCTTTCGACCTCAAAGATAGTTTCCCAATTTAGTGACTATATACAAATGCTGTTTAATTTTCAAGTCAATCGGATTTAAAATGGCAATTTTAGAAATACTAGGGCATTGCCCGTACTATATCTATATCTAAAATTATATCCCCCCCCCTCTATTTACATGAAATGGTTTGGTCCAAAGCGAACGGCTTGCGAGTACGTTGACAATCCCCCCCCTCTATTTACATGAAATGGTTTGGTCCAAAGCGAACGGCTTCCGGAGTTTGGTAAAGAAATCGCCATCGCGTGCACAAACGCGCAGGAAAGCGAATGAATCGCAAATTCGTTGTTATTAGTTTTAAAACATAGTTTAACGCCAACATAGTTTGCAAACGTGAAATAAATGAATACGCTCTCAAATGTGCCATCCGAGGCAGAGTGTGTCCGCCACGTTCGGCACACGCGATAGTTCGCTGCTCTCTGATTGGTTGAATCGTTTTTTGGACATAGCTCGGTAAGTAATTGTCCGATTAATATGAAACCTTGAAAAGGCACATCCTCGGGTCCCCAGCAATATACCTGGCAAGTTAAAAGTATATCGGACCCGTGGTTGTCGAGAAACAGCGGTCACAGACAAACAGATGTACAAACGTACAAACGTACAGACAGAGATTACTGGAATTATAGATAGATGACCTCCAGATGACCTTTGACCTCAAAATCAATAGGCTTCTCAATTGTGACGACCTCCACAACTTGGTGAAGTTTCGTGAAGATCGGTTTCGAATTACCCTGGAGGCCGGTGACAGACAGAATAACAAACAACCGACAAATGTCCTTGAAAAATCTTCGATTTTGCAAGTTCAAAAATAAATAAATAAATAAACCTACTAAATTGCTTAATTGAGGAACCAACCCCCCCCCCTCCCACCCCCCCCCCCCCCCCCCATCAAAGAGAACTAACCTGAAATATTAACCCTTCCGACGTCAAATTATCAATTAGCCAGGAGAAAATGTTTCACATCATTACATCATCTGATAGCTTGTACAAATTTAAGGAAAACACTGAGAAACATTGTTCCTGTCAAAATGATTTCAAATGTTTGACATTTTTCACCCATTTAAAACTACTCAAAAAACATTTAAAGCTTAATATTGAAACATATATTTGTATTAAAAAGGGTCAATGCTAGGCTTCATCTTCCTGCGGAATTGGCAATGGATGATTCCCCAAATTAACCTTCCCTTTCCCTCTCCACTCAATAAAGCCGAGTCTACTGGCCGATCATTTTACCATCACAGACAGGTCAGTGGTCTATTTTTCCACACCCTTTCTGGTCTTCCACCCTCTGCCCTCCGTGCTCTCTCCCCTCCCCCTCACCACCAGCCCCCCACTCCCACCACCACCACCCCCCCCTCTCCTAGGCTTCTGCATTGTGAACTAGCAACTCCCTTCTTGGGGAAACTCGCCAAATCCAGGATCACTAATCACCTCCATTTATTTATTTTGCCCACCCATGGAACCGAAACTACTTCCACATTCTCTTTTCAATCGCATTCTCTCCTCCTCTTGCTCATATATTTTTCTTCAACTCTGACATTTTTAGCTCAACTGGACTTTAGTCCTGTGAGCTTATGCAATTGAGCAATGTCTGCAGGTCAGTCAGTAAACACTTCAGTCGTTTTCACTTGAACCAAACAATTTTGATGAAACTTGGCCACAAGCTGCATATCTGATGCCTAACGAGGGTGTATCGATCGCATCAAAATTAGCGCTCATTAAAGGAGTCTACTGGGGGAGGGATCAATGTTCGTTTAAAATACAAAAGAGTTAAAGTGGGGCATTGGGAAAAGTTGGCCACAAGGGAATGAATGAACAGGAAAAAAGAGGAGAGGGAGAGGAATTGGAGGCAACAGTAACCTGCAAGTAACAAGGCTGGGTTAGGTTACATCAGGTTATTGTGGTTTAAAAACATTGGAATGGGGGATGACATGGGATGGAAGTGCAAAGTGTTTTCAAAGCCACAGAGGGATGAGCAGATTTTAGCTTTAGGAAGGTAGTTCCACAAACAGGGAATGCAAGAAAAGGTTGCAGCGTGCAGAAAGTCTGCATTGTAATAGTTTAACCCAGAGGGGGATACTTGAACACCCCAGTTTCTAGGAAGACTTTTAGACAACATATCACAAGGGATGGGGTTTAATTTAAAAAACGGCCACCTGTAATGTGAGCCAACGTCCTTGTGGAAATGTAGCAAATTTTACATTCCATAAAATGCAGGCGAAAGATGCAATGATGGGGTGTCACCAGGCTAAAATAGAGAGCAGTACTCCATTCAGCCATAGCCAAAGGCCTTGCAGACCGAGTAGCTCTGATGTTACAAAACTTGGATAGATCAAGAATGCCAAGTCTGCAGCTGGCTTTGCTAGGTCGTTGTCCCAGGAGATGTCATGGCTGACAGCGAGGCCAAGACATTCAAAAGATGACCTCTTTCAATGGCAGACAACAGAAATAGGTGTATTTGTTTGGCAATCCTTCTGGAGCAACAAGTGAAAAAGTGAGATTTTTCCAGGATTGTTAAGGAAATGTTCCCTTTATCAGACAAGCATCCAAGTAATTCCAAATCGGTGTGATATAGCTAATGTAGATGACTGTGGGATTGGGTACAAACTGGTCATATCCCAAAACCGGCTCAATCTGCAAAAAAGAAAGAAAGAAAAGAAGAGCACGAGTTAGAGCTGGTAGATGAGGACCAAAATGAGGCCCAAAACATTGTTGGGGGAACTCTTGACTACTCTTTCTGCTCTGTGCTATGCGAGTGAGGAGCAGAGGAGGGACAACCGACATCAACATGTTGACTGCACAAATTGTCAGTCATTTATGAACGTGGCCTTTTATTCCACAAGTAGCAAGCGGTCAAACACCAACCGCAAGCACTCCTGGAGATGTTGAGATGGTCGTGTTTTCTTGTTTGAGATTTAAGGCTTCCAACCATTGCAAAGAGCAGCAACATGTGCACAGTTGAGTGACCAAAATCCAAACTGATAATCAGAGATCAGGCTGTTTAAAGAGGAATGAATAAATCAGCAGCAATGATTATAATCCAGAACTTTTGCATTTAATTGGAAGCAAGCTTATGGCCTGTAATTAAGAGATCCATTTTTGCTCTGTTCCTGTGGATCGGAGTGATTTTTTTTTTGTATACACAGTCAAGGTTCGTGGAGGAAATATAACGCAATTGACATGATAGAACAAAAGGAACAGCAAAAAGAGGGAAACACCAAGAGAAGGAAGGGCTGAGGGGCAAAATAAGAGCAGACTTGGACAAAATGTTTGCTGACTTTCAGGCAAATGGGAGATGGCAAAAGGCAAAATAAAGAGTAGCAGAGCAGGTTTTACAAACATGAGCACCGATGTCACCTGTGCCCATTAACAAAGCAAAGCATAGTCAAAGCCAGAATGAAGTCTCTACCTTCTCAGGTGAAGACAATGCCCAGTAGATTGTGGGTACTATGAAGGGATAAGATTGGGACAGAGTGGGTACATGTTATTTGGAAGCAGACACCGAGTTGACATTCCACCACATTTTGAGCGAAGTATCCATGAGGCAGAGGATGGAAGAAGCCTTGTAACTTTAATGTAGAAATATCAAACGTCTCAAGTTTGAGTTCAGTCTCACAAAAAGTAAACTTAAAAAAATTGCTCCTGTTCTTATCCCAGGATTTTTCATTTGTAAATTACAAGGAACTCGATACAAGACGCCACATCCAGAATTCCTTCTCACCACCCCCAACACTTATTCATATCCAGTCTTTTCCTTTGACAATCCACATTATCTGTACAACAGCTGCCAATTCTAAAGTTTCTGGTCCATGCCAATCAGAACAGGATAGAATGCCTGCCACATCTGAGCTGTCATTTTCCATGATAGGAAAAAAACAAAAAAACACAGCCACCACATTTTCAGATATCCTCCCCAAAGACCGAGCAGCCATATAAAAAATGACTTACCCGCCACAAAAAATTAAATCCAAGAGGCATCAACTCCACAAGTTATTAGATTCATATCAATAAAAATTGTTCATCCAGTTTCCGACTTATGGGCTGCTTCTCACCGCAAAGATGGGAAGATGGGAAACAGGAAACAGGAAAAGGCAACTTTTCCTCCATAGCCTGTGTCCTATTCACCAACCCAAGACAACCAATTCCAAGTACGCAGACTCTGGAATGTGCCAAAAGTATCTCAAAACCTCCCTTTACTGAAAAATATGTTTAACTATAAAAAAATAATTATTGCTCCAAAACAAACTGCAAGTACTCCTGGAATTTTTTTAGTAATTGCATTCCAAATCAAAACAGTACTTGGTGACAAAGCTAACCTGTACTTTCCCATCATGGAAAATCCCAAAAAGGTTGGAAAGCAAGCAGAGAACGTCATCTTTCACGCAGTACTAGAAACACCATGCAAGGGTCAATGTCCTACAGTTGGCATGGTTTACGGCATTGGAGGCCAAAAGATGTCCGCTGGAATTGAGAGACAGGAATTAGAGAACTAAAATCGATTGAAGTCAGCAACAGCAGATCTATTGCAAAAGATTCCAAGGCACTTGAACAGCCCTTGGGAAGCAGGGTACCTGGCCAAATGAGCAAATCTTTGTAGAGCTGAAAGCTGGAAAAAGTATGATAAATAACACTACAGATCCTTACAACTTGAAGAATGAATGCTCGAAATGTGATGAGCAAAGAAGTTGTCATCACACATCACTCCCTCCACATAAATTCCTTATATGGTCAAAAGCTGGTGTTGGAACCCACATGGTATAACCCACTGTCGTATGCACAAAGTGGCCAACGCTTCAAAACAGCTCAAAAACAAAATCGAAGACCTGGTTTAGACAAAGGTTGTGCTTCACCGTTCAAACCAAAGGAGTCACCACTCAAGTCAAACTTACATCAAGCAACAAAGGTAAATCCACCATGCTGTGAACATTTCAGGAGGAAGGCTTTTGAATGTGGTAATCACATGATTGTGACAAGTTCCATGCTACAGAGGCAGAGATAATGGACACAAGTCGACTCAGACTGTGCATGATACCTTTTCATCGGTGCAATTTTGAAACCCATCCCAGGTACCCATGAATGTTTCAAGTTGGTGTGAACTGACATGCTGCTAAAAAAAAAAGAAGAAAAGGTAGCAGGCAGACCATTCCCCTCCCAGCCCAGAATATTACCATTGAGTCAGTTGGGTTTTTACCATGCGTAGTTGGTAATTTAAAGACTTGAAATGCTTTGGAATGAAAAACGTTTCCCACAAAGAAGCACAAAAATGCAATTAGTCTGCACAAGTAACATTATGGAAAGCATAAATCCAATGACATTGGTAAACTAACCTTCCGTTCCTTTAATACTGCCACCTTTAGCCAGATTATAAACAGCCTGTGCAAAGAGTCCAGTGGTTCACTCGGTGAAAACCAAACAGACAAAAATTCTCAAATCCCACAATCGCACCAACCTGATCTGCCAACCCCTAAATGGTTTTGTACATGTACAGTCATGTGAAAAAGTAAGTACACCCCATGTAAAGTTTTGACTTTTTCAACATATTTCAACATACAGCTATTTGATCTTCATTTCAACAATATTGATAGATAAAAGTGATATAATATAACAAATATCATGAAACATTTACATTTTGTAATCCATTGTATAATTTAAATAAACATGAATGCAAATTTCACATGTGGAAAAAGTAAGTACACCCCTACATTTATCACTACTTCAAATACCTAAAATTAGAATCAGGTGCACCAGCTCAGGTGCAAAGGATTAGAACATCGTTAGAGAGGATCTTGGAGGAACCTGTCTTATTTAAACCTCAAAGATTGTTTGGTTTGCTCTTTGTTGTTGAAGTGTCCGGCATCACCATGCATAGATCAAAAGAACTCTCCGTGGCCTTCAGAAAGAACGTTATAGATGCCTACGAGTCTGGGAAGAGATTTAAAAAGATCTCCAAACAATTTGAAATCAATCATTCGACTGTCCGGAAAATCATCTACAAGTGGAGAAGATTCCAAACAACTGCCAACTTGTTCAGGCCAGGCTGCCCCAGCAAGTTCAGCCCGAGAGTAGACCGCAAGATGCTGAAAAAAGTCTCCAAGAACCCCAGAATGTCATCACGGGACCGACAGGTAGCTCTTGCCACTGTTGATGGCAAAGTGCATGAGTCTACCATTAGAAAGAGGCTGCACAAATTTGATCTACATGGGAGGTGTGCCAGGAGGAAACCTTTGCTGTCCAGAAAGAACATCAGGGCAAGACTAAAGTTTGCCATTGAACACCGAGGCAAAGACCAGCACTTCTGGAACAATGTGCTCTGGACAGATGAGTCAAAGGTAGAGCTATTTGGCCACAGTACCAGAAGACATGTTTGGCGAAAACCAAAGACAGCATTTGACCACAATAACCTGATACCAACTGTAAAGCATGGTGGTGGAAATATTATGGTTTGGGGCAGCTTTGCTGCATCAGGGCCTGGGCAGCTCACCATCATAGAATCCACGATGAATTCTTCATTGCACCAGAGGGTGCTTGAGGATAATGTGAGGCCATCTGTCGGAAAGTTGAAGCACAACCGAAGGTGGACCTTGCAACATGACAATGACCCTAAACATACCAGTAAATCCACCAAGGAATGGCTGAAAAGAAAGAAATGGAGGGTTCTGGAATGGCCAAATCAAAGCCCGGATCTAAATCCCATAGAGATGTTGTGGGGGGATTTGAAACGAGCTGTGCATGCAAGAAACCCCTCAAACATCGCACACCTGAATGAATTCTGCATGGATAAGTGGGCAAAAATTTCTCCCAGTCGATGTCAGAGACTGGTAGACAGTTATAAGAAACGCCTACTTGAGGTTGTTTCTGCCAAAGGGGGCAATACCACCTATTAGAGCCAAGGGTGTACTTACTTTTTCCACATGCGAAATTTGCATTTATGTTCATTTAAATTATACAATGGACTACAAAATGTAAATACAACAACACAACAGGCATTTTAAGGCCATTTTCCCTGCTAGAGCGGGGGTTAGCCTTGCGGTCCCCATGACAATCTTCTCCATTTTGCCCTATTTTCTGCATCTCTCCTTGTTAACCCCCTTGGCCCGCATGTCTTCTTCCACTGTCTTTAGCCAAGTCTTTCTCGGTCTTCCCCGTCCTCTACTTCCTTCTACATTCATTTCCATCACTCTTCTCAACCAGTCACTTTCATCCTTCCTCAACACATGACCAAACCATCTCAACCTGTTCCTCTTCACAGCATCAATCACAGGCTCCATTCCCATCATCTTTCGCAATTCATCAAAAGATGATGGGAATAGAGCCTGTGATTGATGCTGTGAAGAGGAACAGGTTGAGATGGTTTGGTCATGTGTTGAGGAAGGATGAAAGTGACTGGTTGAGAAGAGTGATGGAAATGAATGTGGACTACAAAATGTAAATGTTTCATGATATTTGTTATATTATATCACCTTTATCTATCAATATTGTTGAAATGAAGATCAAATAGCTGTATGTTGAAATATGTTGAAAAAGTCAAAACTTTACATGGGGTGTACTTACTTTTTCACGTTACTGTATATGGCACCTGCAAACAAAATGTAACCAAGGTGTTGTGTGAGTGCACTCATTACATCCTCATCGCCGATTCTACAAGGACATATGGCATATTAATAGTCAGCAATTTAATCGCTGTATTACGCATGAGAATACGTCATGGACCATGCTAGTTTCCACACCTGCAGGTGTTCATTAGAATGGTGATATGCTTGAGTGGTCAAAGTTTACCGATACCAATTTGTGGATTCCCCCCCCCCCCCCCCTCCCCCTTTAATGGACGTGCGCTTAAGGCCTGAAAATGGAAATTTGTTCAAAACTAGTTACAAAATTAAAATTTAAACAGAATGCTTTCCTGTGTATGTTTGAGCTTCAAGAGATCGATGATGCAAGATTCGGCTAAAACAACCAAAACACTGTCAAAGATGCAGATTCCAGGCCCTATTTGTGTTCTTGTGCTGGATTCGACCAAAAGTAAACGTTTAGAGAACATTCATCCGGAAATGTGGACAAGAACAAACAGATGCACCATTGGAACCATCAAGGAAGGCTCATGGCGAGAGGTTGGTCGAAACCAGAGTGAGGGGGATGAGCACCCTCTACCTCTTCAGCTGTCTGTCATAATTTTTAAATATTTCTTTTCCCTTCTCCCTCCTAATTTCAAGCACTTTGCCCACTAGTTAGCTGTACACTCACCAGAGGTAGGGTTATAGACAATCCCTGGATAGGTCAGTGACAGGAACAGCATATTCCCATAATGCAGTTTGGGTGCTGGGTTTGTGTTCTGACAGGTTTCATTCATCCCCTTCTTTGGATCACATAATTTCCTCAGCGAGAGTTCGCCGGCACTTCCAGGTGGAAGAGAAGCCGAGTCTTCCAATGGCAATGAGCAAACAATCGAAGGCTCGTAGTCAAGTCAGCAGTCCTGGAGCGATCACTCCAATCCTTCTACAAGATTTTAGGTGGCATACCACATGGTGTACTTTTACTGCACTAGTCTGCTCATTAACTAGCGCAGTTACAAAGTACTAGTGCAGTTACCAAGTACTATTGCAACTTCACTAGTACTTGGTTGGCAACCAACAATAAGGGTAGAAACACAAATTAATTGACGACAACCAGAATTTACCCTCAAGCTATTTACCCCGTGGAGACCAGTAGTTCTGATCTTTTTTCAGGGTAAAAGGCCGGTGATGGTCAGGGGCTCCCGTTTATTTCTGCACTATTGTACATACGAACCTCAAGATAACTACTATGCCTTATTGCCCAAAGTGTAGAATAATGTGTTGCAGGCCACATCCGACTGATAGTACGGGATCCCAAACTCAGTGGTAATGTACCGAGAGCCCGATCCATCGGTGGTTGCAAAAATTCCAGGGTAGTTTTACTGCCATGCACATGCATGGATGGTGGACATAAATCAATCTCTGGTTGCTTTTCTAAAGCCATGAGTGCCACAACGATGGTTCTGAGTTCAACTGGGCTCTGGATGTCCCAGTTGTTCGATACATGATCTAGAGATCAACTAGGTTCCTTCCCCCATCTCCTCCTCCACCTCACCCCTCTATTACAGATCACTGACAATATCCACAGAATACCATCAACTTGCTCCAACAAACAAGCCACTGTGGGGCTCAGAGCAATTCAACAACAACAACAACAACAACAACAAGGAATTTTAAGGCCATTTTCCCTGCAAGAGCGGGGGTTAGCCTTGCGGTCCCCATGACAATGTTCTCCATTTTGCCCGATTTTCTGCATCTCCCCTTGTTAACCCCCTTGCCCGCATTTCTTCTTCGACCATCTTTAGCCAAGTCTTTCTCGGTCTTCCCCATCCTCTACTTCCTTCTATATTCATTTCCATCATTTTACAACCAGTCACTTTCATCCTTCCTCAACACATGACCAAACCATCTCAACCTGTTTCTCTTCACAGCATCCATCACAGGCTCTATTCCCATCATCTTTCGCAATTCATCATTTGTCTTCCTCTCTCTCAACGATACTCCACACATCCACCGAACCATTCGCAGTTCCACCCTTTCCAGCCTTCGTTGCTGCTCTACGTTCATTACCCATGTCTCACTCCCATAAATCATAACACTTATCACACATGCAGCATACACCTTTCCCTTCAGCTTCAATGACACTCCCCTCCTCGTCAGCACGCCACTCAGTTCCCGAAACATCTTCCATGCACATCTCACTCAAGCAACCGTTGCCGAGTCTGATCCACCTTCTCCATTCAGCATGTCTCCAAGGTAACAAAATGTTTTCACTCCTTCCAGCTTCACGCCATCTCCAAGATCCAACTCAACATTTCCTCCATCTGCAGCTCCCTCTGTGCACACCTTACACTTGAATGTAGCTGCCACACTGGTTAATGACCCTCTCAAACCACTATATTTTTGATGAACCCACTCAGCGCACATTGTACATTGAATGGAATTCACTCTGACACCCTTCCTGCACACAGCACACGGCCACTTCCCAGTTCTTTCCACCTCACCACATGCTTTACCACTTGCCATCACCTTCGTTTTTCCGATATTCAACTTCAGACCTTTTGTCTCCATACATTCCTTCCACTTGTTCATCCTCTCCTTCAGTCCATCCATACTTTCTGCAATCAACACCAGATCATCTGCATACAACAACTCCCATGGTAAACCCTCCTTTACATTCTGAGCCAGCACCTCCATCACAGCTACAAATAGTAGTGGACTTAGCACTCCCAACTTCACCTCAAACTCACCACTGTTCCCGTCCTAACAGCTGTGTGCGCTCTTTTGTACATTGCCATCACTACTCTGATCAACCATTCCTCCACTCCTAACTTCCTCAATGACCGTGTCACTACTTCACATGGAACCCTATTGAATGCTTTCTCCAGATCAACAAACCCAAGAAACAACTTCTTCCTCTTCTCCATATACTTCTCCTGCAACTGCCTCACAATAAAAAGCGCATCTGTCATTCCTCTTCCTGGCATAAATCCAAACTGCATTTCATCAATCTTCACTTTCTTCCTTATCCTCTCCAACACCCTTTCCAATACCTTCATTCCATGCTCCAATAACTTTATCGCTCGATACGAGCCACAGTCCAGATGGTCACCTTTCCCCTTGTATAGAGGGACGAGGGTACTCAGTTCCCAATCCACTGGAATGCGGCCTTCTTTCACCACCAGATTGCAGATCTCTGTCATTGTCTTCACACTCCAATTTCCCGCTGCCTTCAACATATCTCCCACAACTCCTGTCGGCCCTCCCGCTTTTCTACTCTTCATTGCTTTTATCGCTTCCTCAACTTCCTTCTCGGTTATCTTCTCTGCCGGTCCTAAAACTGGGTTACTCTCTATGTTGCCATCCCATTCATTCTCTGCATTCAACAGTATTTCCATATATCTCTTCCATCTTCCTTTAATTCCATCTGGGTCCACAACGATTTGTCCCACTTCATCCTTCAAGCAACTCTCCCCCATCACATCACACCTCTCTTTCGCTATCTGCTTTGCAATCGTGAATACCGCTCTCTGACCCTCTTCCGAATCCAAGCGTTCTCCGAACATTTTCCTGCATGCCTCCTGTGCCTTTGCTACCTCTTTCTTGGCAGCCTTATAACTTTCATGTCTGCCTTTTCTGCCCCCATACCCTTCGCCTTCTGCCACTCCTTGAACTTCTTCCTTTTCTCGTCAATCTTCTTTCCAAATTCATCATCCCAGCACCACGTTTCCGAGTGCCTCGGTGGTCCTTTTGTCCATCCACATACCTCACCGACGGCTCCCAACAGACTATCTTTCATTGACATCCAACCACTTTCAAGCTCAACCACATCATCCTCCACCATACTTAGCCTCTCTTTTTATGCCTCCCTCACTGTCACCTCTTTCAACCTCCACACCTTCATTCTCGGGTGGTACTTCACCCGCCGAGCTCTCCTCGCACCTTTCACCCTTATGTCGCAGACAACCAAGTGGTGCTGTGAAACAGCCTCCTCCCCCGGGATCACCTTTGTGTCCCAGAGGTGCCCCCTATCTCGCCTACGCACCAGCAGGTAATCAACGGTTGTCGTCGACCCACCTGACGTGTATGTAACAAGCTTATTATACTCTTTCTGGAACTGAGTATTACAAATCAACAAATCAGCTCCATCAGCAAACTCCAAAATCCTTTCACCTCCATTTCTCACACTATATCCGTAACCCCCATGAACTCCCTCAAAACCGTCCATACTCCTTCCCACATGGCCATTTAGGTCTCCTCCTACCACAACAACTTCCTCATCTTTCACGTTTTCCATCAGCTTCTCTATAGCACACCAGAACTTGTCCTTCTCTTCATCGCTCCGACCAACCTGCGGAGCATATCCCGAGATGATGTTCACCAAGAGCTTTCCAATCATCATTTTCACCATCATCAACCTTTCACTCACTCTAGTCACACTCACCACACTGTATCCAAACTCCTCAGAAAACAGGACACCAACACCATTCACGCCCTCTTGGCACCCTTGCCACACAATCTTGTATTTCTGTCCCTGCCTACCCTTCACCATTCTCACACCATTTCCCTTCCATCTCGTCTCCTGCACACAACATATGTCCACTCTTCTTCTGACCAATACTTCCACCACTTCTCCTGATCTCCCTGTCATTGTCCCTGCATTCCATGTCCCAAATCTCAGAAACCAATCTCCACGTCGGGCATCATACGTTTCGTCGTCATAAATGGAATGATTTCCACCCTTGCTTCGATCGGGTTCCCCACCTTGAGTTTTGACGAAAGGGAGTGGTGTCCCCCACGGGGTACTTCGGGCTGTACCCTGCCCATATGTAGTCGTAATTGTCGTGGTTCTCTTTTTGAGGCAATGTTGTTTTTTATGGCCGGATGCCCTTCCTGAAGCCAACCCTTTTAGTCGCCTCTTACGACACGCGGGGATACGGTGTACCTACTCTAAACCGGGGTACACACCGGGTAATTACTCAGAGCAATTCAATATCTCTTATTTTAATGTTATTTTAACAGAGGGCTCACAGGTCATTTTATTACTGTTACAATCCTTCATTCAGCAGAATTCACCTGACATGTCTTATCAGCATCCTGCTTGTCATGGCCAAAAATATTTGCACCCTTGCACCTTTTTCAAATAACACACTTTTCTCCAAAAATAAGTTGAAATTGACAAAAGTATTTGTTCTCCACAATTCTTTATTTCACTGTTAATATTACAGAACCTTTGTTTTTGATTCAGAACTTAATATATCCTTTTAAATCAGAAAATAAAAAGAAATGGCATTGACAAAATTATTAACACCGTCGACTTGATATTTGGTCGCACAGTCTTTGGACAAAATAACTGCAGTCAAGCACTTCCTATAGCCATGAATGAGCTTCTGACAACTCTCTACTGGCAGCTTGGCCTACTCTTCTTGTGCAAACTGCTCCTGTTCTCCCAGATTTGAAGGTTGCCTTCTCCCAATTGCTGTTTCCAGATCTCCCCACAGGTGTTCAATGTGATTTAGATCTGGACTCATTGCTGGCCACTTCAGAACAGTCCAGCGTTTTGTCTTGAAAGATTCGTGGGTGCTTTTTGAAGTGTTTGGGGTCATTGTCCTGCTGCAAGACCCATGACCTTCGACAGACACCCAGCTTTGACACTGGGTTGGACATTGAGCTCCAAAATGCCTTTGTAGTCTCCTGATTTCATGATGTAATGCACACATTCAAGGCACCCAGTGTCAGAGGCAGCACAGCAACCCCAAAACATCACTGAACCTCCTCGATGTTTGACTGTGGGGAAGGTGTTCTTTTCTTTGAAGGCTTCCTTTTGTTTTCTGTAAACAGAGATGTGCTTTAGCAAAAAGCTCCAGTGTGGTCTCATCTGTCCACAGGATATTCTCCCACAAGGATTTTGACTTGTTCAGGTGTGTTTTGGCAAACTCCAGTCAGGCTTTATGTCTCAGCAGTGGGGTCCTCCATAGAACCCTCTTTCATCAAGTTGGTGATGGATGGTGCGAGTTGAAACTGTTGTACCTTGTTTGTGAAGGTCAGCTTGAACCTGTTTGGCAGTTGGAGGTGCTTTCGCCACCATTCGAACAATCCTTCAATCAAGTTTTCTCTTGCGGCCACATCCAGGGAGGTTGTTAGTGCCATGGGCCTTAAACTTCCTGATAACATTGCGTACGGTGGACACAGGTACATCAAGGTCTTTGTAGATGGACCTTTAGCCTTGAGATTGTCCATGCTTGGCTACAATCTTGTGTGTGACGAGCTCAGACAATTCTCTGGTTTTTTCTTTTTCTCCATGCGCATTACGGTACAGTGGACAAAACAGCAGAATGACTTCTTTACTCCATTCAAACTGGTTGAATGAGTGATTTTATATTGCAGGCACCTGTAACATACCACAAGTGAGTTCAATTCCAAAGTAAAGGAGAATCACCTGTGTGAAATCGAATTTCTAACAACTTTTAAAAGGTGCCCATAATATTGTATGGGCCATTTTAGGAATTCTGTGTGGAATAAGCCAATATTTTGTAATTTTCTCAGCTTTTTTTGTTTTGTTCCACTGCAAACCAAAGAAATATACATTTGTGGATACCAAAATATTTTTTTAATTTCAATAATTATCTGGAAGAATTGGTGCATTATTTGAAAAAAAAGTGTAAGGGTGCCAATATTTTTGGCCACGACTGTATATTATCAGACTTCTTTGCAATGCCTTGTTATATTACACATTGACTTGACTCTCCATCTCATGGTCTTGTTGTCTATACAAATGTCACTTCCATTTCCTGGGAAGTCACTTGAAGATCAATCATGGGTTCATGGTTTTGCTTTGCACTTTTGCATTCCACAGCATATCCGTATTTTGTTTACAAAACTCCATCTTCAAACAAACAAACTGCTCTGCTCTGCTCGAGATTCTGTATCCAATATAACTGTTCTCACATTCATCTGCTGAGATTGAGGTCTTTAGTCGTTTCAATGTCCACCACAAAGAATGGCACAGGTGTTGCATGGCCCAGGTGTGAATGTGTACAACTTCACCCTGTCTCATTATCATATCCAATTTTTCATCTCCAATATATGTAGGGGATTTCATCAAGTTATGGCTATTATGAGGATTGTGTTTTTTTATTGTGTTATTATTATTAGTGCTTTATTCTGGACCCTCCTTACTCCAGTTATGTAAAAAGGTCAAAGGGCGTCCCATAATTAGGTCATAAACAATCACGTCAGCCAATCATAGATACCCCTGTTCAATAGTTATATCTTTATTATGTGTATTAGGGTAAGGCCTTGTCTTCCATTAAGATGACACTCCATTGCACCAAGTGAAATAAGATAGATTCCCTTCATTCTTCATTCCCATTCCCAAAACCTCCATTTCCCCTTTCGTCATTGCCAAGCCTCGATTGCCAATTACGGGGGTCGATTGCCAATTACGTCCCCTCCAAAACCACCATTGAACATGTGCTCAGCTCGGGGAAGAAGGGCGTGCCCGCCCATGGTCATCAAGGGCGGAGCCAGAGGGCCGTGCCGGCCAATCAGGGCCGAGGCGAGCTGACCTATGGGCGTGTCCTAAAGGCCGGCAGCTTGATCGCCGGAGGCGTTATAAAAGCGCGCGCGCAAGGTACTGCAAAGAGGATATCCAGGGAAGCACAAAGCCTGCTATTCGTCACCTTGCTCGCCAAAGTTGGACCAAAAAAAGGAGTTAACAGCAAGAAGCCTGGAGAAAGCACGCGACGTCCACGCAGCAACACAGCAGCTTCAACAACAGCAGCTTCAACAACCGCAGCTTGGGGCCTGGACGGCAGTTTTGAGCGGGGCCGCAAAGGAACGGCGGCTGCCAAACGCGCCGATCGTGCTGCAGCATCCTTGGACCTTCCTTTCCCTCCAGCCATCCACCTCCTGCCTTTCCATCCTTCTTGTGTACGTGAGTTTGTTTTGTTTGTTCTGTCCTTGGGTTAATTGAGTTGTATAAGCTAGCGTTGCACTGTGTCCCTAATATCTTCTGTAAATTATTTTCTTATCTTTCCTTCTTCCTTGGTTACTTTGAGCATGTAAATAATAGGAATAAATTTAGTAGTATTTCCAACCTTTTGGTTTTCTTCTTCTTCTTCACATCAGTGTCGCTTTTGTCTTTTCCATATTGAATATCTGTGGCGCGATCCGGCCAACGTTCAGGAATCGGGTTAGTCGGGGTAACTGTACGGCCGCGGTGCCATCCACTCGGCAAACCAACATCCTCATCCGCGGTCCGTAACAATTGGTGTCGGGAGCGGGGTCGGACCCGAAGCGCGCTTAACGCGCTCAAAATTACAAGCTGCTGAAATTTGTTTTGTTTTAAAAAACCCGAATTTTGAAATCGCGCCATGGATAGTCAAGGCGATCGGATGCAGGTGGGTGAGCTAGAAGAGGGGTTAGGGGTAACTCAGGACCGGAGGGAAGAAATGGTGGAGGAGAACAATGAGGAGGTGGTTGAGGAGGTATCAGGCGCGCAAAATGGCGCTCTCGCGCACGAGGTTACGGGCGCGCAAAATGGCGCCTTTGCGCACGCGGTAACAGCGGCACCAAATTTAGTGGCGCCCGTGACCGTAGCAGCACCGGTGGATTTGAACCTTTTTATGATACAAATGGGGGCCCTTATGGACAAAATGGGTGAGCGATTGGAGGGCCAAATGGGGGCAATGAGGGACGAAGCGAGGGGTACCGGTGAACGGATAGACAAGAAATTTGAGGGGTTAGACAAGAAATTTGAGGGGTTAGACAAGAAATTTGAGGGGTTAGACAACGGGATAGAAGGGGTGAAACATGGGTTAACGGGGGTGGAAAATAGAATGGCAGCCCAGGAGAATCAGATAGAGGGGGTGAAAAATGGGTTAAGGGGGTTAGAACACACAATGGACGACAAATTGCGGGAAGTAGGGGAGCAATCCGCCCGGGAAATCAAACGGATGGGGAACCAGATAGAGGAGGTGAAAATCGGGTTAGAAAGTAAATTGGATGCTCAGAGGGATGAATTGGGACAGATGAGGGTGGCATCTACAAAAGAGATGGAGGAGATGAAAGAGGCGATACGACGAAGTGTAAGCGAGGTCTCGGGGGTACGCGAGGAGGTAAAGCGAGGTGAGAAGCGTATGGAGAAAGAGGTGAGGAATAATACGGCTAGGTTACAGGGGGGCATAGAGGGTCTGACGAGGGGAGTAGAACAGCTGACAGTGGGACAAAAGGAACTCGTAGACCAAGTGGAAAAGAACACTGCAATAATCGGGGGTTAAAAGCGACACAAAGACTAAGGACGACTTGATAGCGATGAAGAGGCAATGTCAGATGGTACGTGAGGGACTGACAACGAGGTTGGACGAGGTGACAGAAGTAATGGAGACGAAGGACCGGGAGGTGAGGACGCACATAGAGACGGTCAAGGTAGCGTTAGAGGAAGAGATAGAGGAGACGCACCGGGAAATGAAGGAGGTAAAGGAAAAATTAGAGGAAGTGGAAGAGGAGGTGAGTGAAATTAAGAAGAGACGGACAGAAACTAAGAGAGAAATACAGGAGGAGGTGATGGAATATGTACAAGGTCGGTGCTCAAATCGTGATGTGCTCGCTAACCAAATAAAGAGTTTGCAGGTGGCGAAGGAGGTGCGGAGACGAGGTGCCAAGGTGAGTGGCGATATATTCGGAAATGCATATGATGAGGGGAGCTTCAGTCGGCTTGGGGGTTGATTTGGATCTGGGTGTTCGTGAGAGGCCGTTGGTGAAGTGTGCGACAGGTACGGTGTGCGAAAGAGGTGTGCGAGAATGTCCGACTCTGGGGTGTGTGAGGAAAACGTGCGCGACGAGGAGTGAGTGTGCTGTCGAGAGTGAGTTGGTCGTAGCGCGTGTGCGAGGGGGCACATGGAAGCGCGGAGTGGGGAGTGTTACAGAGCCTGTAACGAGAGTGTACACCTGTGGTGAGTGTTACGGAGGAAGTAACGGGAGTGTGCACAAGAGGATGCACGAGAAAGGTGTGTAACGGACGGGTGCATGGGGAAAGAGTGCGCTGTCAAGAGTAAGGGTGAATGCGCGACCGAGAGTGGAGGTGAGAGTAGTAAGAGTGACACGGAGCTTGAGTTGGTTGTGGCAGGTGAGAGGATGTACACCTGGAATGGAAGGATGCACACCTGGAATGGTAGAGCGCGTGTGGGAATGCACACTTGAGTTAGTAGTGAGGCACGTGGTTGGGTGTGCAAGTGAGAGCACACCTGTGGTTGTCACAGAGGTGACCGAGAAGGGGGCGCGAAGGTGTGTTGGTGAGGTGTGCGAACGACGAGTGTGTGCCAAGGTGTGCGGTGGTCAGGTGTGTGACCAAGTCTGTGAGCGAAAGAACGAGTGCAATAACAAAGCACGCGGGGTGTACGGGCGGCGTTGGAGCACCGAGCTCGGTGAGGGTGAAAGGGGTAGCGTATGCGTGTGAGCATGCAGGTGAAGCATCGACGGTAACCGGGTTAGCGGTTAGAGCGACGTTTAGCCGTAACGGGCCCTCGGTGCGTGGCGGGCTTCGCGTGCCGCGAGGACCAGCGGGGATCCGAACCACGGCGGTTTCGAAAACCGCCGTGCAGGATCCACGCCGGCCCGCGCTTTGAACGGCCACGTCCGTGCTCTAGGCGGAGCGGGCAGCCCGATAGGAAGGGTCGTCATGGCGACCCCTTTTTGTTGAGGCGTTCCGGCAGGTCGAGATCGGGCCATTGGATGGCTCCGTGCCGAGGTGGTGCGTGGGATCTCGGCCCGGGTAAACCTCCTTCCCTGCACCGAGTGCCGGACGCATCCAACCGCCGGCACCAAGCAACCCGCATTCATTGCTCAGCCGTGCTGTATAAGTGAATTGGCGCACCGAGAGGATCTAGTGAGTAGACGGGTGATGATGCGGATAGTGTTTCGGACCCGAAATTAGAAAAACAAAATTTGAGGATTGGCAAAGGATTGGCAGAGTGATTGGTAATGGTACAGTGATTGGCAGATGATTGGTAGTGATTGGCAAATTTTTGATTTGTTGAATTTGGTGAGCAAAATTTATAGTGAGAGATACCCGATGTGATGGGATGGCAACTTTGCCATCTCACCACGGGGGCAAAGGAGCACTAGTCTTATGGGGTTTATGGCAGTGAAAACTAGCCCGGGAGGGTTAGGATATAATGATAGGGACCTAGAAGATGACCTTAGGTAACGGTAAGATTAGGTAGTGACAATGATACCTGTAGTGGGGACGCAGGTAGATTAGTGTGGATGATAATGACGTGGTATGTGCTTAGTTTAAAGGGAAGACGGGGAGCACTAAGTTAGCAGGGCAACAGGTAGTTCAGATGATGCCGTGAGTGTTGGAGGTGTATTCAAGTGTATTGAGCAGGGTATGAGTTAATGATTGTGAGTTGTAGTGTGATTGCACAGGTGTGCAACTGGACAGGTGTATGGAGCAGTGTATGAGTGAGTGATGGTGATGTGTGTTGTGTGTTGTGTTGACCAAATGGTCCAGGAAGGAAGGAGGGTGCAGGTGCAACCAGGTGTGATTGCACAGGTGTGCAACAACAGGTGTATGGAGAAGGGTTGTGTGAAACACGTGGAGTGTGGAATACCTGGAGTGTGGAATATATGGAGTATTGGAATGGATGGTCGTAGAGTGAGTATGATGGAAACTGTGGAGTGGAGTAGATGGTGCGAAGGTGTGAATGGGGGAAGGATGGACCCCCATCACAAATACCCTGGGAGGGTAGTGTAAGTGTTAGGTAGAGGGTACAGGTAAATTGTGGTTGGATATTGGCATCTGTGGTGCGAGGTGAAAGAATGATGTTTGGATGGGTGCATTAGTGTTGTGGAAATGGCTGGGCGTGTAGCCTGTTAGTGTGTGTAGTTGGTTTGGGCACTCCACCACTGTGAGGATGTCGGCCAGGTGAGGCCGCAGGTGGGCTCTGGGAGCCGGTAGAGTTGTTGTGGATGGGGCCCGAGGATCCGGAGGACGGACCCGGGTAGCCTAGTGCCAGAGGGCACCGAGGGGTGACAGAGCCAGGAGGGGCCTTCCCCAGTTAGATAGGTTAGGTAAGGAGCAGGTAAGCTCGGAGGCAACTACAGTGGTGGAGGTGTGCAGGTGGGTAGACCTGCTGGGAGAGCTGCACGACCCAGCCCTGAAATTGTGCAAGGGCACAGGGAGTTGAATCGGGGGAGTGAGACCCCAAATTGAGAAGCACCACAGTTTGGTCAATGGGAATTTGGTTTTTAAAACCACATAGAGCAAGATTGCCAATGGTTTGGCAGGGAAAGACCCCGGGTAGTGTAAAGTGTGTTAAAGTCATTTAGAGGATAGTTAGGCTTGAAGTCTCCTCGCACCATCTGCATCCACTCACCTGAGATGACGTACCTCCACACCATGCCAGGTGGTTTTTGTTATTTTTATGATGCAAATGTTTTGGATTGTGAGACGCATCATGACGTGGGTGTGACATTGTGCTTGTTGTTCCATCTCTTCCTCCTTATGAGGATTGATGATTGATGATTGATGATGAATTGGGTGATGGCAAATTTTGAAGTAGAGGGAGTGAAGACTAATTTGGTATAGGGGGAAGATGTGACGGTAGCGACGGATTTGTAAATGTGTAGATTGTTGTACATATGGGGTAAGGGCAAGGGAAGAGTAGGTGACAGGGGGGGTGACGTACGGTAGGGACGAGCTTTCTCACTTCGCTCTCCGTACGCACTTCACCTTGCATTGCCTCGTTTGATGTGTACCCTTGTGACCTTACCCCTCGCTCATCTGTCTTTCCCCCCCTTTGTCTCCCACATGAGGACCTGTGCGCCACTGGGCGCCGAGGGGAGCGTGCGTGAGTCGGCCATTGTGCGCCCGAACCTCTCGCAACCACAGCTGTCTGCATCGATGCACCACATTATGGACCACACGTCTGTGGCCGAGCACCACTTATGGACCCCATGGGTTGGGGCATGGCCCCTCTGCTGGAACCGGCCATGAAGGCCTGAGATCTTGCTGGCGGACCTTGGCCACAGGGCACCGATGCCCCACACTAGTCGGCCCCTGTGGGCCATAAATAAATAAAAATTGACACGTTGGGTGCATTTCATTTTATGTTCAAATAGGCCGCCAGTAAGAAAATGAAAGGAAATAACATCTGGAAGAAAGCAAATAGCCAGCAGAGGGAGCCGAAGAGCAAGAGACCACCTGCAGGGTTAGGGGTTGTTGTTTTTATATTCATGAACAATGGTGACTGTGCACCGATTGGTGCTTGAGGGTGTGTTGGTGCGTTTTGGGTGCTTTCAGGGTGCATTGATGCAGAGCAGACTGTCTCCCCCCAGAAAGAACAATCACAGGTCCTGGGTTACGTTTTGTAAATAAAGTAAAGCCATTGTAAATAATGATCCCCACCGTAAATGTATAGTTTGAAGACCATTCCGCAATTCGGTTAGCTGTGGGCGTGAATCTGTTAGGTAGGGTGCAATGGAGCAGCGGGACATATTTATTTATGTTTTAAAACTGTCGCACTCAGGGTCAGGTTAAATGTAGAGGGAACTACACCTACGTGCCACACTAAGAGTTAAAGTTATAGGCTCGGGACTTGCCTAAGAGGAGGAGGGTGCAGTGTTATGGATGAGGATTGTGTTTTTTTATTGTGTTATTATTATTAGTGCTTTATTCTGGACCCTCCTTACTCCGATTATGTAAAAAGGTCAAAGGGCGTCCCATAATTAGGTCATAAACAATCACGTCAGCCAATCATAGATACCCCTGTTCAATAGTTATATCTTTATTATGTGTATTAGGGTAAGGCCTTGTCTTCCATTAAGATGACACTCCATTGCACCAAGTGAAATAAGATAGATTCCCTTCATTCTTCATTCCCAAAACCTCCATTTCCCCTTTAGTCATTGCCAAGCCTCGATTGCCAATTACATCCCCTCCAAAACCACCATTGAACATGTGCTCAGCTCGGGGAAGAAGGGCGTGCCCGCCCATGGTCATCAAGGGCGGAGCCAGAGGGCCGTGCCGGCCAATCAGGGCCGAGGCGAGCTGCCCGATGGGCGTGTCCTAAAGGCCGGCGGCTTGATCGCCGGAGGCGTTATAAAAGCGCACGCGCAAGGTACTGCAAAGAGGATATCCAGGGAAGCACAAAGCCTGCTATTCGTCGCCTTGCTCGCCAAAGTTGGACCAAAAAAAGGAGTTAACAGCAAGAAGCCTGGAGAAAGCACGCAACGTCCACGCAGCAACACAGCAGCTTCAACAGCAGCTTCAGTAACCGCAGCTTGGGGCCTGGACGGCAGTTTTGAGCGGGGCCGCGAAGGAACGGCGGCTGCCAAACGCGCCGATCGTGCTGCAGCATCCTTGGACCTTCCTTTCCCTCCAGCCATCCACCTCCTGCCTTTCCATCCTTCTTGTGTACGTGAGTTTGTTTTGTTTGTTCTGTCCTTGGGTTAATTAAGTTGTATAAGCTAGCGTTGCACTGTCTCTAATATCTTCTGTAAATTATTTTCTTATCTTTCCTTCTTCCTTGGTTATTTTGAGCATGTAAATAATAGGAATATATTTAGTAGTATTTCCAACCTTTTGGTTTTCTTCTTCTTCTTCTTCACATCCATGTCGCTTTTGTCTTTTCCGTATTGAATATCTGTGGCGCGATCCGGCCAACGTTCAGGAATCGGGTTAGTCGGGGTAACTGAACGGCCGCGGTGCCATCCGCTCGGCAAACCAACATCCTTATCCGCGGTCCGTAACAATATTATCAGACTTCTTTGCAATGCCTTGTTATATTACACATTGACTTGACTCTCCATCTCATGGTCTTGTCGTCTATACAAATGTCACTTCCATTTCCTGGGAAGTCACTCTTGAAGATCAATCATGGGTTCATGGTTTTGCTTTGCACTTTTGCATTCCACAGCATATCCGTATTTTGTTTACAAAACTCCATCTTCAAACAAACAAACTGCTCTGCTCTAGATTCTGTATCCAATATAACTGTTCTCACATTCATCTGCTGAGATTGAGGTCTTTAGTCGTTTCAATGTCCACCACAAAGAATGGCACAGGTGTTGCATGGACCAGGTGTGAATGTGTACAACTTCACCCTGTCTCATAATTATCGTATCCAATTTTTCATCTCCAATATATGTAGGGGATTTCATCAAGTCCCGATCCTGATGGGGGCAGTGTTCCAGGCTAAAGACACTGTGACCTATTTCCCTGGCGGCTGGTTGTCAGACTTTGAAAAACTGTTGACAATATCCCATGCTTGGCCTTGGCGAAACATTATTTCCGAATGAGGCTTATCCTGACCTGTAAACTTTGTATAGTTTCTCTTTGGGGCAGCAATCTGTCTTTGGAAATGGCTGAACAAAGGATGTTGTTTTGAGTTCCTTGGTCCTTGAGGAAAGTATATTAAGCAGACTATGGGTCATGGCCGGCTGTGGAGGACCATGATGTCACTGATGTTACATATGGTGTTACTAGCTTATACGCCCCATCAACATCTTCCATGCATGTATTCTTATCTATAATAAACCTCGTTCACCATCCGAGTTAGACAAGGTGCTCATTCCGGGGAAAGGGATTGAAACCCACTACATATATACTACATGACCAAAAGTATGTGGACACCCTTTTTAATTAGTACATTCAGCTATTTCAGCCACACCCATTGCTGACAGGTATATATAATAAAGTACACAGCCATGCAATCTCCATAGACAAACATTGGCAATAGAATGGGCTGTACTGAAGAGCTCGGTGACTTTCAACGTGGCACCGTCACAGGATGCCAACTTTCCAACAAGTCAGTTCGTCAAATTTCTGCCCTGCTTGAGCTGCCCCGGTCAACTGTAAGTGCTGTTATTGTGAAGTGGAAACGTTTGAGCAAAAACAGCTCAGTCGCGAAGTGGTAGGCCACACAAGCTCACAGAACGGGATTGCAGAGTGCTCAAGCAAGTAAAAATAGCCTGTCCTCGGTTGCAATCACTACCGAGTTCCAAACTGCCTCTGGAAGCAACGTCAGCACAGCAATTAGTCGCGAGCTTCATGAAATGGGTTTCCATGGCTGAGCAGCCACACCACAAGCCTAAGATCACGATGCACAATGCCAAGCATTGGCTGGAGTGGTGTAAAGCTCACCACCATTGGACTCTGGAGCAGTGGAAACGCATTCTCTGGAGTGATGAATCACACTTCACCATCTCAGTCCAATGGACGAATCTGGGTTTGGCGGATGCCAGGAGAATGCAACTGCCTGAATGCAGTGCCAACTGTAAAGTTTTGTGGAGGAGGAATAATGGTCTGGGGCTGTTTTTCATGGTTCAGGCTAGGGCTCTTAGGTCCAGTGAAGGGAAATCTTAACGCTACAGCATACAATGACATTCTAGACGATTGTGTGGTTCCAACTTTGTGGCAACAGTTTGTGGAAGGCCCTTCCCTGTTTCAGCATGGCAATGCCCCCATGCACAAAGTGAGGTCCATTCAGAAATGGCTTGTCAGGTCAGTGTTGAAGAACTTGACTGGCCTGCAGAGCCCTGGCCTCAACCCCATCGAACACCTTTGGGATGAATTGGAACACCGACTGCGAGCCAGGCCTAATCGCCCAACATCAGTGCCAGACCTCACTAATGTTCTTGTGGCTGAATGGAAGCAAATCCCCACAGCAATGCTTCACCATCTAGTGGAAAGCCTTCCCAGAAGGGTGGAGGCTGTTATAGCAGCAAAGGGAGGACCATTCAGAAATGGTTTGTCAAGGTCAGTGTGGAAGAACTTGACTGGCCTGCACATAGCCCTGACCTCAACCCCATCAAACACCTTTGGGATGAATTGGAACACCAACAGCGAGCCAGGCCTAATTGCCCATTAGTGCCAGACCTCACTAATTCTCTTGTGGCTGAATGGAAGTAAATCCCTGCAGCAATGTTCTAACATCTATTGGAAAGCCTTCCCAGAAGAGTGGAGACTGGTATAGCAGCAAAGAGGGGGACCAACTCCATATTAATGCCCATTAATTTGGAATGAGATTTGTGATGTTCAGGTGTCCACATACTTTTGGTCATGTAGTGTACATTCCAGATGGTGTAACATGTAACTGAGAATTGTCATTACTATACAATTTTTTTAATTGGGGGCCAGGGGGTGGAGGGGTGAAAGGAACTGTTGGGTGGGAAATACAAGAGACACCCATCACACTTGGATGACTCACACAGACAACTATGTATACCATCACCGATTCATAAGCCAACTACAAGTCCTGCCAATATCCCTGTGCCACTCCATCTCCAATGCTTTGACATGTCTATCAAATTCGAATTTACACCTATTCCCCACCCATTCCATGGATGGATTAATCTAAAGAAAGACCCTGCCTTATTACCGTCATAATTAACTCTCCTCTTTACTCTCAGGTTAGAGCCTCTTGTCCTACGAATGTCTATCCTGCTGAAAAACCTAATTCAATTTATACAAGGTAATTGTATAAATTAATATATACAAGGTAAAGACATCTCAATCAAATTCCCTCATAATTAATGATCTCCTTTTAGGTCATTCGATCTCGGTGATGACCTTATAAAATGGGTCGTGATGTCCGGATGCTCATCCATCAGGTCATCCATTAACTTTATTTTTGCTACTCCTCCATTACCACTCGGTTGATTATGAAACTTTACTAGGACGTGCCCATGCCCGTGGGTGCCCCTTCCTTGCCAAATAAAAAAAAAAAATGTCTTCGCCCATGCATGCATGGGCGTGCCCATGGGCCCATGGGCGTGCCCGTAAGTGCGTGATGTGACCGTACAATGAATGTATCGTCCCGACGCCGCAGCTCGGATGGCGCTGCAGTTAATCGGGCCTGTATCGGCAGAGTTATTATAAACGTGTACTACAATCGATCGTACCTTACAGCGTCTGCTCGCCACGTTCACGTCGTCACTATGACTATCCGTAAGTCCGGAAGTGACGTCCTCATTTGACTGTCCGGAAGGTCGCATATCGCAGTTACGATGAATCGCAAATTAGTTTTAATTAGTTTTAAAACATAGTTTAACGCCAACATAGCGCCAACATAGTTTGCCAACGTGAAATAAATGAATACGCTCTCAAATGTGCCGTCCGAGGCAGAGTCTGTTCGCCACGTTCGGCACACGTGATAGCTCGCTGCTCTCTGATTGGTTGAATCGTTTTTTGGACATAGCTCGGTAACTACTTGTCCGATTAATATGAAACCTTGAAAAGGCACATCCTCGGGTCCCCAGCAATATACCTGGCAAGTTTCAAGTATATCGGACCCGTGGTTGTCGAGAAACAGCGGTCACAGACAAACAAAAACACAGACACAGAGATTACTGGAATTATAGATAGATGCATGAATACAAGACAGTGGTCCACACAATCACTCAGACTTCGATTTCGGATCATGGGGGCTCAAGTCCCTGAAACTTTGGATCCCGACTAATCCCTTATTTACTAACTGGTTGCTCTGCAACCCGATGCAGCCCTTCTGCTTGATGGTCCACAGGATCACTCAATGTTATATTTTCGATTTCGGATCAGAGGGGCTCCTCCAAGGGGGTTCCCCCCAATTTCACCCTCGAGATGACTGTTCGCCCTCTTGTGGTTATTTATTAATGCATAAGGTCTGGTCTCCTTCAAACACACCTGATAGCTTAGTCCAACTAGCCATGGAAAAATATTGTAGCCTTTCACTGAACCCTCTTATGCAGCTATATCCTTCCTCAGATGTGGTGACAAACTGTACATAATATTCTAGATGAGGCCTCACTAAATTCCTATAGTGTTAACACTGCATCTTGATACAATTTACCACCCCCCCCCCCCCCCCCCCCCCCCCCAGGAATACAACCAAAAACCTTGTTAGCTTTACCTATAGTTGCTTGGCACTATGCTCTACTCAATATGCCTTCTGAAAGTCGAAATATGACATTCACTGCAATTTCCTCATCCAATCAGGAGAAACTGCTTTACAAAACTCAACTTTGTGAAACATGACCTCCCTTTAATTAGCTTGAATTTAAATGGTTCCCTGTCCAATCCCCAACACATCCACATCCATAACTTCCCCACAAGAAGTTAAACAGCTCTATTTCCCCAAATCGTTTGCATCCTTTTTCCCCAAATCCAACGGTGTTACATTTGTTATTCTCCAATCCTCCAGTAACTGTCCCAACTCCGAGCTGTTAAAGACATCCGCCGACACCACACTTAACTCCACCACCTCTCTAAACACACTCTGATGCATATTATCCTGCCCTGGAGCTTTATATCATCTTGGCTTTCATTTCCGTTTCTTTACCTCCCCCACTCTTACCTAAAACTATTCCAAAATCTCTTCCTCACCTCCTAAATAGATTCTCTCAGCTACTAGTAATATCTGACAATTTTCAAGTTGTATAAACATTGAAGCAAAATATCTTCAATAAGTCTGTCATCTCACTTTCATCACAAACCAATTTCCATGTTGTCAATGGCCTCACTCACTATCCCTCAATCGATTTTGGCTTGTCGAGTTAGTTTCTTAACTGTTTTCTTATGCAGCCTGTGGCTGCTGGTTGCATCATTTCTCTGGGAGCGCGTTTGTGCCGCCGATGGTGCTCCATTTACCAGTGAGCTGGTACTCAATTTGCCGACCTCGGAAGGATGACAGGCCGAGTCAACCCACCTGGCGTTAATTCAACGATCTACCGGTATTCAAACTCAGGATCCTAGGATCCCAAGCTCAGCACCCTTCGTCAAGCCAACACCATGCTTGGTTTAACTAGCCTCTGTTTACTCTTCCAGACCCAAGTCCAACTATTACAAGCAAGTTTTCTACTTAACACGCTCTGTGCTATACCTGCCTGTTCTACAACCCCCTGAGCAGACGCAGCAAAAGAGCAACAACCTGAACTTTTCTTTTCAAATTCAACAAATCAGTTAAATTACTAATTTGAAGGCAAACTGATATTTCAAATTACAAGACAATCATGTCTAATGTCAAGAATGTAAAAAAAAAAAAAAGCTGCACCTTAAAAAAAAAAAAAAAAAATTCCATGCATTCACATCCTCAAAATTGGTTTTTTTTACCAAGTTAGTTGAAGAAAATAAATTCCCACTATATAGCATAACTACAACAGGACTTACAATACAAAAACAAACAAAAAAAACAAAAACAGTTGCACTGCCTAAAAATGGAACACCATGTCCAATTTCATGATGTTTGAGAAAATCAAAAGTTTCGTTTCAGTATTTAGCCGCCGCTGCTGCTTTGAACTAGGGTTCTCCAAGAGCTAAGACTTGTGTGAAGAGATGAGATACTGCAGATATGATTTAATGCAAGCTGAAATTCAACAAAAATGGATATACCTGTTCTTCCATTTTTGGGTAATACAGGACCTGGTGTTGGCTTAGCGGTTAAGGTGCCGGCTTGGGATCCTAGGATCCTGGGTTCGAATCCCGGTCGATCGCTGAATTAACGCCAGGGGGGTTGACTCAGCCTGTCATCCTTCCGAGGTCGGCAAATTGAGTACCAGCTTGCTGGGATGAGTGATCCCGTTGGAACCGGTGTGTACCCTGGTTTAGAATAGGTACACCGTATCCCTGCGACCTTAGGGTTGGCGTCAGGAAGGGCATCCGGCCATAAAAACATTGCCTCAAACAGGGAACCATGATCGTCATGGGGCCTGCAGGGCTAACCCCCGCTCTAGCAGGGAAAATGGCCTTAAAACGATCATTCATTTATTCATTCATCCATTCACATTCATTCATTCATATTCATTCACAGGACAATACGAATATCACATTGGGGTGAATAAAGCATCCATATTGGAAAGCTGCATCATGTGTTGATGAAGTGGGAGAGAGAACAGTCAACTTTTGATTTGAAAGGATACATTCCAAAGATTATTCAAAACAGGGAAAAGCCAAATTAATTTTAAAATTTCCACATTACATTTTGCATAAAATCTGGTAGAATGAAAACTGCTGGATTGGAACAAATTAGGTTAAAATAGGGGTATTTACCCTCTGCAATGCCATTCCAGACATGTCATGGATTGGGATGCTTGGTTGCATGTAGATCGCATTCTGCAATGGCTGGTACAATGGATGGTAGTTCTCAAAGCTTGCTATAAAAAAGAAAAGAAAAAGGAAATATTAAAATGGATTCCTGTCAAAATGCATACAAATCCACAAACAGGGAACCATTGTCAGCTCAACATACTGCGATACATATTTGCAGGTCTATAGCCTTCAACCGAAAACCTGGGGCCACGCCCCCTCACTCCTCGGGTAAAATGGAAGCCTTGCGTTGGAACCACATTGGCAGGCTGAACAGCAGCAGCAGCTGGAACGAACGGAGGCAACACTGGTTGTGCCATCAAGTTTGATGGTTGGTCCGCCTGCCTTGTGGCTGTGGCCCAGAAATACCAAAAGGGTCAGAAAAGATGCACTATCACATTCACAGCACATGATCCATGTCCAAGTTAGCAGTGCATAGATTATTGCCCAATCTTAACCAGCCCAATTCAATGATGGAAGAGTTTTTCTCAACTATTAAAATAGGACATGTATTGCCATCAAAGTACCTCTCAGGTTTTTAAGTTTAAATCTCATGTTATCTTGATCTGCTAATGTTTAATATTCCATGTAATACATCAAGCTTCGTCATGAGCCTCATGTCACTGCAGAAAAACCCAGAATAAAAAGCAAAACCTACTCCAGTCTGCACGCACATACAAATAACAAAGCTAACTCACCACGCACTTGGCCTGTACTATTGAAGCTTTGGTCAACACCACCCAATCTCAAAGAATGGGAGAAAAGTGACGAGGTAGATACTTGTGCAGTACTAGCAGTTGTAGTAGAAGTAATAGCAGTAGTAGTAGTAGAAGCATCACAGAAACCATTCAATTGTGAAATGTCATCATACTCCAAAGAGGGACAGCTCAAAATCTAGAGTAAAATATAACGGCAGATAATCAGGAATGACAAAACGTTGAAGCAAATATGAAAGCATTCCACAAGCAGTAACATTCCAGGAACTTCCTTTAAAGCGTTCTTTGTGGCCTTGACAATGTCTGTGGCCTTAACAAATACGAGACGTGTTTCACTCACAGTCTGGGAAGAATTGCAAGCAGTAGGAGTGGCAGACATTCCTGACACATCTACAAACTTGGGAGACGTTTCACCATAAAGTTCAATTGCAGAAACAGAAGGCTGTAATAGTGTTGGACTTGAAGACAACGTCGAGGAAGATGAAGACATGTCGTGACATTCCTCCTGCCACAAAAAATATATTCCAGTTTAGCACGGCATGGAAAAATGTTTGCATAAAGCTTCCATCATCAAATGCAAAACAGCCTTTATTTACAGGAGAGGGTCCTGGAAGAGCAAGGTAGAACTAGTAATGAGACAAACATCAAGGGAATTAACAGACAGTGAAGAGGGAATAAAGTGATATTAACAGGAAAGTGGTTAGGTTAAGAAAGGTTAATCAGGGTGATAAAGATCATGGGTCAGAATTGGAGATGCCAAGAGAAAGTGGTGCACTGCTTGATTGAGGCCCTGGAGGCCAGATTGAGACAGACCAGCCTTTGGAAGTTGGTTCCATTGACAGGCTTGAGGTGCAGTCACAGCCTGCATTTTAGAAGTTTAACCAGGAGGGAGGCAATGGAAAAACTCATGCCTTTAGAAGTTGTTGGGGGAGAGTAAGAGGTCAGAGCACAGGGAGCAATGTTGGAGAATAGATGGATAGAAAAAAAAAAGGAAATGGACCACCAACCTGTCTGATGCGAGAGAATCGGACCCTGTGCTCCAGCCTCGTCACAAGAGATTCCAACAATGTTGAGCATTTCAGATTCCACAGAATCCAGGATGGACAGATGGGATAATGTGGCACCAGGCCATAGAGCAGTACCTCATTGAGCCATCTGTGTAGTTTTAACTTTTGAAAGATTTGGAACACAAGCCTTAAACTTTAACATGGAGCAAGCAAAGGAGAATGTGGGTCGTTCTTTGACCACACACTTCCCTCCCACAAGAGTGTGGCAACACCGACTCAGGAGAATGATGAGCACATGCAGATACAATGACTAATTATGGTAAGTTCTGCAGAATAAAACCTGGATTTAACAAATGGTTTACTGTGGGGAGAGTTGGTGAGAGTAGAGTGTCTTTTAGGACACCCTGTACAAAGGCCACAATACAAGGAAATGTAACAAGCATACAAAGTGCAATTCTAAAAGCAATTACACATGCACATTTAGTCAGGTCGGCAATGACCAATTTGGAACGAAGGTCGTCACAAAAACAAAACCTGTGCGCACATGTTGGCTGTTAAATACGATTTCAAGGCATTGGTAACAAAATTACTATTTTACAAGAAATATTCCAACCACAATGCAAAAGGGAGTAACCAAAAAACCATAACTCATCTCAACAGCATAGATCTCCAGGATTACCTACAATCCATTATTGATGAGGGCTGTGCCATATCCTCAATAAAAAAAAAAGAAGATCAGCCAAGCCTGATTGACATAAAGCCCTTTTGTATCAGAAGTCATCAATAAAACCCCAGTAAAGACAGGATATCTGAAGCATTAACTAAATTGGAAAGATTATTTGGTTCTGCCAAATCTACATACAATTCATGTTTCATATAGGCCACAAATACTGTACCAGCACAGGCTGCAAAATCGTCCTCCGTGCATTCTCCAGTCCTGTAAGGAAGCGTACACATCAGTGCAATAACAGACAGCAGCATACACAGATATTGAAAATCTTGTGTAAAATGCCAGGGCATAGAAAAGTCCCCATTATATAAGGGTATGTGCCATGTGGCAAAGTAGAGAAAAAGAGGGACATTCCATAGCTTATATAAAATGTCAACCAATAGAAAGGGGACATTCCAAAAAAATCTCATGTGCATGCTGTACTACCCTCGTGTTAAGAGGAACCAAGTAATGCTCTATAAAAGTTAATATAAAGGGGCGCCAATTTGATTCATACACCTGCATGAAGTAGTAAATGAATTTTATTTGCCAGATGTAGGGCACCCCCTCTTTATGAACTTTTCTCGAGCATTACTTGGCCAAACAAAGTCGATGGAAATCTGATGCAACAACCTCAGGCAGGGTACAATCAGCAGAGGCCTGCACAGGCCTGTGATGTCTTACACCCACCAGAAAACCAATGTCAGCCATATTTTTTTTGTCTGGGTGGCATGGTGGGTGGGGTTCGAGCGACAAAATTTGGGTGGGGCGCTGTTCGACTTATGTGGCACATTACAAAAATCGACCCCCAACAAGAACCACAACAAGAACGCTCACATGGAGCTCTTGTAGACTAGTCACATGTGACAGTACGCAAGACAAGGTTTGGAAAGGGAAGGAATAAACAGTTCATTAGAATCCAAATGTGATAGTACAGATGAGCAATAGAACTAAAAGCAAAAGTTCAAGTATAGTTTGTAAAATTGTAATGCTCACAATTACCATTTGTGCTGCTTGGGGCAGTGAAAGGCGATTTATCTTTGGTGGGTCCATCTTCATCAAGTACAGAATCCTACACAACACGTAATCTTAAAACCATGAAAGACTTGCAGAATCGCACCTTGAAATATTCCACCCCTCCCTTTCCCCTCTTAAATCACATTTTCCCAAAAAGCTCAGATTATCAAAACGACAAAGGTTCTCATACAAATAATCTTTGCAGCCACAAAAATATCACCAACTGAAAGTTCATTTAAATGCCATGGCACATGCACCAATCAAAGGATATTTGACCACGTGATCATGCCATGCGAGGATGTGGAACTACTGAATAAAACAGCTGCACAACAGATGCGGACAGGGACTTGCACCTCACGTGTACTCAATTATGCAGAACATGCCCAGCATAAAAAACGATGGCTCATTTTTACCCCACTATTTATCCCAATACCCCAACTTCAAGCTGCACTGGCATTTCAAATATAGAAAGGCAAGTCATAGAAACCTGCAAGAAGCTGTAGGTGCCTTGTATCTGCTTTATCAGGTTTTGCAATTTCTGATGAGCAGAGTCCTGTCGAGTCAAACATCTCACTTCTGACATCGAAGTCTCGCTCTGAGGTGGATGCAAAGACTGTTGGGATACAACTTCCTGTGGAGTCGAAGCCATGCTTACCTGCAGACAAAGTACAAATTTTCAAGACAAAATGCTTAATTTTTCATTGCAAGTAGAGACCTCCACTAAAGCACCTTTTAAAAATGAACAGTCTACCAAACACCTCAGGAGACCTACACCAAGCATTGAATGAAATAGAACAATTAGATAAAGTTTGTTTGATCAAAGTGCTCATTAAGCATTTTAAACCAATCATCAATCCTTGTACCCACAGCAAGCCGATTAAATCAACCCAAGTGGAAAAGCATGTCAAACACAATCGTAGTAATGCAACAAGTTGGAAAGAAGTAGAAAGTATGCCAAATAATTGGCAGATATTCTTACCTGCAATTCGTGCCACTTTCGATCTTTTGGTGAGCGTTTCTAAAAGAAGAAATTTTAGTTAAGGCTGTGGGTAATGTTGCATTCACTTTCATGCAAAAGAACAAGGAAGCAATTATAACTTTTAAAAGAGGATAGTCGCACAGAATGGGCGAAGGGTGTATGCATCGTCAAACGCACCAGCACAAGAAAGACGAAGGAAAGGATTGCAGACGAGAGTACAACTTATATTTTATTCAATATCAAGGAACACCAGATGGAATCAAGTCTTCCACCCCACAGCCATAACCACTCCTTCATGCGGCCCGTCCAAATTAAGATCTTTTCCCCACACCAACCCTCCCCTTTCCTGCCATCCGTCACTCGTCTTTCCCAGGATACTCCCTCCTATGCTCAGACTGACCCACATCACATCCTGGTGGTGGTGTTGCAGTAAATTATTCCAGCTCACTTCCTCAAACCCTTCTCACAGCCCCACCTTGTCAGAGTACCATATATCTGGCTTCCTGTCTCTACACAATAACCCTTTGATTGTATGTGTGTGTGGTTGACCATCGCTGAACTTTCACAACTGCACAATACGCTATTTCACACAAATGGATTATATTCTATCCTCCCAACAAAATCAGCAGATCCTTCAATTACCACCATACACCTCGGGAGAGGAAGGACCAGCTCAAGAGCTGCGAGTCAATACGTTCTCTCCTTCACAAGCTCATCCCATCATGCTTCCAATTATCCAATTTAACATCACAACCTTGGTACACCAAGAACGAGAATGTGGCACGGCAATCGCCAATTCGCATTCTCCACCTGAAAGGTAAACCAAACCGATAGAAACAAAATCCCCAGAGAGAACACAGCCAGTGTGCATCAGCCCTTTGATAAGCCAGGGCCTAACATGAAGCTCACTCACAAGCCTCAATTCTTCAAAGCATGGCAGCTGGTCAAGTCTGTTTCAAATAGACATTCTCACTTACTTCCAAAGGAGTTAATGTTTGACTGCTCAGGGAAAAAAATAATAAACCAGAATATACTCCATGCTGAAAAGGTCAAACATTCTCAACCTCATTTCCCCAATCTTGACTATACCTCTGAAACTTGTCCCAATAGCATTGGCACTCATCATGAAGAAGTATTCTTCAGCTCTATACCATCCACCACCAACTCTCCTTCTATGGCAATGTTCTAAGACTAAACTAAACACCTCCATTGGTTCAACCCCTTATCCCCTCATCTGTGGAGCAGACACTTATCTTTTACCACTCCACAAAGTCATTAGGAGTGCTGCACATTCTCGCTTCATGCGTTATATTCCATACCCATCCCAACCTCTTTCCTTTCGGCCACTTATGACATCGGTTCTCCTTTTCCTGTTGGCCATGAACCTCATCACCTTTGTCAATCAGTTCCTTCACAAATATATTTATTGTATACATGAATAATAATAAATATCAGTAACGCAAATTGCACCGCTTCAGTCTTGGATTCCATGAGAAACTGGATAATGTTAAGGAAGGGATCCTATTGGACATGATTCCTAAGCAGTGTCTGCATTGAGACCAGTTAGCCTATGTAATCACCAGGAACAATGCGGGTGATGACGAGACAAACTATGAATCGTACTGCTGCGTGTCAAATTGCAGAAATAGTCCGAAGTGAGTTTTTCATGTGGCACAAAGTGAGGCGAATGACATTCCAGTCCACCCATGTTTACAGAGACGCCTACACCAATCAAGGCTTCCCTCTTTCCATACTTTTGCACTTACCACTTTTTCACTTTCATATATACCTTCTCCATTTTTCATTACAAAACTACATAATATGCAAACATGTGTTCCCATAATCAGAATTATATGTACGACAAAGTCTTTCAAGTCGACATGACTAAGACACATCAGCAAAATCAAAGAACAATGCCAGAAAAGTTGCATGCTTACAGTCAGTTGCCATCACAAGAAAGCATAGTCAACATGTCAGTTTTAGCACAATGGCTTTCCATACATCTGCCATACATGTTGGCAGCCATGAGGCTGTTTTTTTTTTGGTGTTTTTTTTTGTATGCAAGATCGAGGCTCATGTAACAGATAAAAGGTTCAAGTTGTGGTTTCCCAATAATTTCATTCAACATTTTGGAATCCATAATAAAATGTCAGATGGGGTCGTTTGGTCATCACTTTAAATGCAAACTTTGACCTAAGACACCTAACATTTATGCATCGGCGGACAAGGGAAAGAATGAACAGGAAGAGGTAGTATGAAGAGACTTGCCTGCAAGTAAGAAGGTTGGGGATTTGGTGGGGTTAAAGGCTGGAGAAAATAAGGGTGTAGATGCAGGATAGCATGGTATTATTGTGTACCGCTTGCTCAAAGTCGTAGAAGGAAAGATATTCAACTGTCTCGACAACTATCAGGGCCACCTCTTCATTGCAAACGATGCATGGCAGGATATCTCCAAAAGTTATGGACAGATTTGGACGAAACTTGGACAGGTTGTGTGTGTGAGACAAGAATCGATTCAATTTTTGTGAAGATCCGGACCCGGATCCAGCGAGGAGAATTTTTAAGCGATTCTTCACCATTGAGTGATATGACCAACCAGGCAGAGGTATGCTCTCTGAGTGCTGTTCTAGTTTCTTCTAGTTTCCAAACTTTTTCCAGTAACATCCCTACATCCTTTTAAAATTTTAAACATGTTTTAAACACTTGCTCAATAGCTTTCAAACGACCTCAAAGTAAATCGAATGAAATCTACTTTGAATTATTGACTATTTTACGTAATTTCCTCCATCTTGAGGAAGTACCTTTAGGACGCAAGTCATCAGCTTCATCTTTTAACACTTGGCATTAGGCTCATCAGCTATCCTGGCAAAAAATGAACAGTGATAGGCACAGAAACCGAGGTCCGAGGCATTACGAGTCTGGAGCAGCAAAAAGAATAAAAGCAAGAGGTGTCGAAGGTTGAAGAAACAAATTCAGAGGATGTCTTGACTTGAGAAATTTCTGATGAAACCACCCAGAGCACAGTACATTTGACTCAACATGACAGCTCCAGCACCAGGAGCAAGATAGGAATTCTGGGGACATGGATAAAGACAACACTTTCAATGGAAGAGCAGATGCCTGGACAGGCAGATAAACAATCAGTTGGAGGTGAGCAGTCTGTGGATTTTGTCGAAAATTTTGCTGACCCTTCAGAGTGGCCTCAAGTGCTGGACCAGGTGACTGCCATTGTCAAGTTTGGTCCAAAGCATGTGAAAGTGCACGATTTTCCAAGAAACGATGCAAATAGGAGATTCTCAGCTGAAAATCATTACAGAAAGCTCAAAAATGGTGAACGAATCAAGCGCACATGGCTGATATATTCTATAGTGGCCGACGCTGTGCACCGTTTCTGTTGAGCTTTTTGGAAATGTCGCCCTGCATCTCACCTGTGATTGTCTTTCAGCCTGGAAAGATTTGTCAAAAACAGTCCCGACATGAAACCTGACCACAACACAGCTTGCATGCAGAAGTGGAAGGAATTGGATGCAAGGTTACAAGCCGGAAAGACTCTCGATAAGCTTCAGTTTGATAGATCTGGAGAAAAAAAAAACATTGGAGAAACGTCCTTGAGCGTTTGTTTGTGATCGTTCATTTTTATTACCTGAGAAATCTGGCATTCCTTGGGTCATCGAAAGGCCTCTACAAGCCTAACAATGGTAATTTTCTTGGGCAGTTGGAGTTGATCCAATCATGCAGGAGCACATTCGAAGATCAACTGGGGAAGTACGTGATAACTATCTGAGTGCCGAAATTCAGAACGAGCTCCTCAGATTATTAGCCAACAAAATCAGAAGTGAAATACTTGCACATGTTTCAACTTACAAGTCCGACTCAGTGTTGCTTGATTGCACCCCAGATATCGGCCACCAAGAGCAACTTTCCGTCATCATCCGCTTCGTTCATGTGCAAGATGGAGAGTCTGATGTTTATATTTATTTAAAAAATAAAAATAAAAAAATTTAAAAAACTTCAGAATTCAAATTTTCAGAACCCACCATTTTGGGACATTTAATGAAAAAGTAACTCGTGCAAATTTTTGAGAGAATTTTATATTGAGAGGTTGCTCGCGCATGTTGCAACAGGTAGTTGAGGTGCACAGAAAGGCATTCCCAAAGGCCTCAAAAGCTGCTCTGCAGAAGTAATCCATGTCTTTGTGCAATGTACCGATTCTGCACATCAGTAAATGATGAAAAGGTTTTGGGCAAGCAGCATTATATTTTTTTCATGATGGCAAATGTTTGTTGACAGTAAAACTTTTGTAGATTTGAGCAACCCCAAAAACACTCAACTCAGTTGAAATTTTGCTAGTGTTACTTTTTTTAATTACCACATAAAATAATGAGTTCTGCGTTGCCAGCTTGTTTGAATAAAATGTTCCCATATATTATAGAATCACCCTAATGGAGAGGCTGCTGAAATATGCGAACATTTCCTCATTTTTTGTTGTGAAAGACGACCGGCATAAAACGAACCGAGAAGTTATTGGAAATATTAGACGGCTTTGGTCTGCCTTTGTCTGACTGCAGAGGCAGAGGATCTATCTGCCGTATGACAACGGCAGCAACATGAAAGGGAAACGTTCTGGCGTTCAGGCTCAGGTTCTGCAGATGAACCTTCCGGCATTTGACGTCCCCCTGCAGTGCTCAGTCTCAACCTTGTGGTTTCAGATGCTGCTTAATGCTCAGTCGTCTCTACATGCTTTTTGCGTCTTCAACACAAAGATGGGACAATCTGAGGGAACACACCTCCATTTCCATGAAAGCACTTTCTGAAACGCGATGGGGATGTAAAACTGAGGCTGTGAAGGTTGTGCACTTATCAGCTGCAGAAAGTAAAGGCTGCTCTGCATTTGGCTGACTGTAAAAGGAAAGGATGCTAAATGTTACAGCAAGGCAAAGGCCTAGTGAAGGAAGTGGGGACTTTCAGACTTCTCAAACGTCTGGTCATCTGGTACAATATACTCGTCCAGATCAACCGAGACAGCAAGGTATTGCAGTCAAAGGACATGCAGTTGTATTAGACCGAATCCAGGTATGTCATGCTCACTTACTGAGCTATTGTGATTCTGGATATGATCAGACCATGGATACTGCCAAGTGCCTTGTGCTGTCAGTGGTGGCAGAAACAACGTTTTGTGACACAAGCTGAGCAATATACGTTATGAGTCTGCAGATGAACCAGTGTCAGACCCACAGACAAAGTTCAAAGTTGAATTGTTCTACAGGGTTATTGATGTTTGTCTAACTGAACTTGACAGTATATTTGAGCAGGACTTCCTCTCCAGTGGACTTCCTCTCTAGTCGTAATGAACATGTGGCCCTGAATGGGTTTCTCTCATCTCCCCTTCCTGTTCAGGCTGGAGTTCCCCATGGCAGTGTTCTGGGCCCTGTACTTTTTCTGGTCTTCATCAATGATCTTTGACTCTCTTGAAAATTCTCTCTATCTCTTTGATGACTCCACCCTCTGCCGCTCCATTCCTCATATCAGCAGTCTGCAGCCTCCTCACTCTGCACACCTGGACAAAATCAGACTGGTCAAACAAGTGGAACATGACTTTCAATCCTGACCAATCTCACTTACTATGTCTCTCCGAAAAGACCGACTGGACAACCCTCCCATCCACTTTCTGAACAATCCTCTCCAAGAAGTTCTGTCACTCAAGCTTTTGGGTCTCACTATCTGCCATGATCTTTCCTGGAAAACCACATTTCAAATCTGGCCTCCAAAGCCAGTCGCCGACTGGGCATCCTCCGTCGTGCGAAGTCCTTCCTCGGCACACCTGAGCTCCTCACCACATACAAGGCTTTCGACCGCAGCTCAATGGAATACTGTTCTCCCCTCTGGGCCGGTGCTCCTGCCTCACACCTAGCTCGGCTTCACGCTGTTGAAACCAAAGCTTTCAGAATCATTGGAATCTCCCGCGATGAAGCTAACTCCGAGGGCCTCTCACTTACTCACCGCAGGCAGGTTGGTGGTCTTTGTCTTCTATAGATTCCTCTCTGGCCATGCTCCCCTAGCTCTCTCGGCTCTGTCCCCCAAATATTCCCACAGGTCGCACAAGATCTGCCTGCAATCCTCTTATGGTTAAACTGAGAAAATCAAGACTCTGCTCACCTTCACTCCTCTTTTCTCCAACCTCTGGAACAAACTCCCTCACTCTCTTCAATCCCATTCCTCCCTCCAGGTCTTTAAACAGCTGTTCACCACCATCTCTTATCTTCCCCCATCCAAAACCTTGATCTTTTCTACCACCGCTAATTTCACCCTAGATCCACTTTTTTGAAATACCAACTTTTTTCCTGGAAGTCCTTGTAGTATCCTTGCGTTTTATACCTCACCCCCACCCCCTTCCCACGCCTCCTCCCCCGAAGCCCTCTCCCTCCCACAGATCTCCCGATGTCCCTGCTCTCAAATGTTGTTTGTGTGCTTCCCCTTCTCTCCCCATCTTGTCTACCGCTCCCCTTATTATATACTTGTGTATCCGTTTTGATTTTTTGTGAGATAAATGTTCGCTCTTTCACGAGCCTCGATTCTGTATACAATTTTAAAAAAGAAAAAAAAGTGGTGCACTGCATCCTACAGCCATTCAACTTTCTATTCAACATTGCAGCCGTGGAAGATTTAAGTGACAATGATCTTTAAAAAGCTGGAATTCGTCATTTTTGACTGATCAGTCTGTACTACATATGTGCCCAGTTTGTTGGTGATCGGCAGATCGGGTCATCATTGACAGGTATATGCGTATGGATACATTCAGATCTGCATTTGCTCTTTCCATCATGAAATTCAAATAGACATCGTCATTTTTCCTGTTGGAATTTCTCATCATTTTATTTTAGCGATTGGGGTTTTTAAGAGGGTTCCACAAACTAATTTTGAAGGATTTCTGCAGCTGTTTCCGAGATAGATTTTTTAAATGTTTGTATTTTTGGTCATTGATTTTTAAGGTCAAATTTTTATTTTTGTATCCCAATGGAACCTGAGTCAATTCCGAAGTCAGATTTGATGCGCCTTAATTCATATATTTGATACGATTTACTGCAAAACCCCACTTCTTTCTCAGATTATTCATTCCAGAGTTATTGCTAGAAATGTGATTTTCACCCTTTCATTACTTTGATTTGACTTTTTTCATTGTTGGCCACATATCACACTCAGGTTAACCCATACTACTATCCTATCAAGTTTGGTTACAATTGGTACAGGCATAGATGAGATATGACAAAACATCAGCCATGATTGTGTGCAAAGACCGATACATGCAGAGGCAGACAGAACTTGTCATTCTAATACTACGCTAACCCCCTCTGAACCGAGGTATGAATCGATTCTTCGCCTGAAGATCCGTCACCATATTATTAGCCTTCCAATATAAATGGCCCCCACGTGAGGTTTGCAGGAGGCCACCCACATACCCAGCGGAGGCTTTGTCGGGCAGCCCCTCTTTCACCTTCAGCCAGGGCTCAAGAGCTTACTTTGCCAAAGTTCATGACCATCATTCCATGTGTAGTGTGTAGTGCTTTCCTGCTGCCGTTTTTGGACAGAAGTCTTCCACCTACCCTTGCTCATTACAGGAAGTTTTACTTATTACCCTATTCTACTTTAAAGTTTTATAATTGCCGCCTCCTCGATGCAAGTTTTACAATACAAATTACCTGACAGTTCGAGTTTTTTTTTTCTTACTCCATGGATTAGCCATCACTGCTTTGGCGAGGAAAAAAAGCTGTTTTTTTTTTTTTGCATTTATGTAAAGGCAGAGATAAGGAGACTTCTGCTTGTTTCCTGCCATGGCTCATGCCTAATTTGCACCCCAGACAGTTTGATCAAAAGAAAGGAGAGGGGTGGGTGAGAAATTATTTTTAATTCAATCTACCCATTCATGTTTTGGTATGCATGTGCAATTCAGCATCCAAAAAGGCTGCAATGAATATTCTATTAACAATCTCATCACTCCATAAATGTATAGCTAGGTTGGTAACTATACCCGGCCTAATCCCCCCCCCCCCCCCCCCCCATCAGAAAATCTTTTTTTGCAATTACACGAAGATCGATATTCCCTTCAGTAAAGCAATGTGACATTCTAGTAAATCGAAATAGAAGCAACTTGATCACATTCCTTACTAAAGTCCAAACATTTATTATCTATCTCGGGTATCCCACCCCTCCCCCCACAATAAAGGACCAACACTGGCAGCAACATTGCCTCAAGTATGCAATGAAAACAGACGTTCTGCAAGTTAAACCTACCTTATTTTCCAACAGAAGGTGCTTACACATGCAATATATGCATGACAAGGACAATAGCATCAACATACATTTACATGCACTGGAATTTGCAACTTGAATCACAGGAACACGAGGTCAGAAACACAGATGAGGCTCATCCAAGGAGAAGCAGCATCAAACCAAATCAAAGCACATGGCACATTTTTATGCCAAAACTTACCTTTTTAACAGCACCTGGCATTGTGGTATTAATAGCACATTCAAGCAATTTCACAATGAACTCACCAAAACAAAATAATTTTACTTTCCCCCATGGCCACTACTCTCAAGGTGTGAAACTCAGATTATTACCCTGGCCAGAGGAGAGGGCATTGCATTTTGGTCGATCCAACACGAGTAGGTGTATTACATTTGATCCCTATATAGTTAGACCCCTTGAGACCCTTTAGACCCCCCCAGACCCTTCAATAACCATTGGAACCTTTATACACTGTAGAACCACAAGACCCCTTAGAACCCAAGAACATCCTTAGTTCCTGTTAAACCTTTTAAACCACTATATACACTATAAACCTTTTACACCTTTCCAACTTTTTAATACCCTTTACACCTCTGACCTTGAGAAACCCTTTAGACCCTTTCAGACAATTCCAACCGTTTGGACCTTAAATTACACCCTTCAGATCCCTTCGACCTGTTTAGACCCTTTAGCCACATTCAGATCTTTCAACCTTTAGACCTTCGATCTCGACAACTAGACAATTTCGACCTTTCATTTGCAATCAATGACCCTTTCGTACACCCGTCCATTTATTTTCCACACAAAACAAGGCCTGGCAAGGCTCTGCAATCTGATTGTTCTTTCTAGTTGTATATGTATTGCAGCACAATCAAACTTTCATTTATGGAAAACTTGGCAGACTTGGAGGTCTAATCTAGTCTTTCACCCAAAATAACTGGAACAGCAAATATAGAAGTCAACTATTTGCCATATTCAATTCTTACAAAATTTGTCCCACCAACTGATGATTTGAGAGGTGTAGGACCTGAGCTCATTTAGGCCTTTGTAGGACTCCGTTTATAGTTTCAAATACAACCAAAATTTCTAATTAAAGTTATTTTCAAAATTCCCAATTGCAAATCTTATTTTTGACGTTCCTCCCCGAATACGACTCAAGCGCGGATAAACACACCTCAAGAGGTGTCACTTGCAATTTCTGCCCCTCATTTGGCTTCTGGGATTCAACTGCAGTCACATAATTCCGATTGACAAACTGTGGGATGGGGGAGGAAGAGGGTCAAGTTTCAATAATGGGTTAAAATAAGTAAATAAATAAAGACGTCAGGCAGAGCACAATACTTGCAAATACAAATCTTCGATTTTGCAAGTAACAAAGTTATTTCATTTGTATAACCAATATCTGGCTGGGTCATGGTTCATCAGAATCATAGCCTCAACATGACTCAAATAATAATTTATCAAGAATGTTACACAATCTGTAAAATTCATTGTTCATATTCATCTACACCATAACAAAAGATCTGAGAACTGCAACCGCTATGGAAGACTCCTTAAAACGCTAACATTATCCTTTTGTCATGAGCCAGGATCAATATTGGGTAGGGAAGGGAAGAAGCCTACAAACCTTTACAAAGGCAAAGAAATGATAAAGTTGTATCCATCATTCAGGACATCTACAAAAATTAATCAAAACTTATCTTCCTGTAATGTCATGCCATGTCTCACCTTTACCACACAACCCGAACCTTCAATAAAATCATATTTACAATTTTTATTCAACCTGCCCTTTCAAACCACTGCTCCACAACTTCTTGCAACAATTACAAATGGCTTCTTACAAGATTGTGCAAATAAAAAAAAGCATTTTTATCCATTATGAGCACAGTGAATAATCAATTCATACAATACAAAGGCAAATTCAACAATTGTGCAGTTGGAGAAAAAACAGAAATCTTACCAAATTGCAAAAAAAGCAAGGCATACCTCTTTTGCAAGTACAATGCTCGAATGAGAATTTGCCATTCCCAACGATTCTGGAAGAGGAGGGGGGGGGGGGGGTTGGCAGGTGGAAAACATGCACTAATCACCTTCTATTGCTAAAACAAGCAGCATATGTGCATATGTCACACCTCATTCCAGAAGGGTCCTTCCATCATAAGTTTAAAAATTGTACTGTTGGAAAGCTAATAATCGATTTACTTGATTGGAAAGCAAATAGATTTACTGGGAACAAAAACGTGTCCATTTAACCTCAAGGATGTCCGTTTCAAAAGCTACTCTTTCTGGGATTGAAAAATCAGGACCAAGATTCCAAGCACAATACATTGAACCCAGCCATTTGAAGTCTGAGTAGAAAAACACTTAATTTTCCCTGAAATTTTGCTTTTAATATTTCATTTTAAGAAATATTAGAGAAAGATCACAAAACCATATACACTGTTGGCCACCAATGGGTTATTGCAGGAATGAGATCATGAATGATATCACAGCACCAATACAAAAAGCATAATGTCAATTAGCAAGGAAAGTACATTAAAGCTTTTTCCAGATTAATATCAAAACAGACTTAGCAATAAAGTGGCTTCACAATAAAGGAATTGCCCTTACTGCTGACAAATTTTCATTTTTTTAACATTAAGCTCCTAAACCTAAGAGCAGAGGAGGCAAGGGCTGATAAATGTGACATAAGAAATGTAAACAATGCTGCAGCAGGTGTCTTCTTGGACATTCCTTGTACACATACGTACAGCAATTTTGCTATCATAGCTTCATCCCAGGCTTTGTCCCCATTACTCTAAGTTGACTATGGAAGCCATGGCAGTAAATAACAAGCGTTACGCCTAGGTCCCCCGTCGGTGAGATGATGTTGACAAAGTGGAAAAAGCAAGGCGGCCATCTTGGATTTTGACGTGGCGACCCAATTTTCAATAGCCTCCTTCCTTATGCCTAGATACACCCACACACCAGATTAGAAGTTGGTACTTCGCTTATTTTTCAAGATATTCCGCTCACAAGGTTCAGACATACATGGCGGCGGCCATCTTGGATTTTGACGTGGGTTGCACCCGCACACCAAATTCGAATGCGGTCCTTCGCTTATGCACGCACGCCCACCCGCACGGACGGACACACGGACGGACACACGGACGGACACACGGACGGAGGGGAAAACCATAGTCCCCCTTTCGCTCCGCCGTGCGACGGGGGACAAAAAATTTCACCCATTTAATCACAAGATTACCCATTTTAAAAGCAACTCTTTCCACGATTGAGGAAAAGGGAATGGAAGCTTCAAGCAGCAGTTCCAATGGTAATATTTATTATTCGACAACATGTGGAACCTTTATGGACAGGAAACAGTGTGTATATATATATATATATATATATATATATATATATATATATATATATATATATATATATATATATATATATATACCTATATACCTATAATCCTATATATATATATATATATATATATATATATATATATAAACAGTGTGTGTGTGTAATGTTACCAATAGACTCCTAAATCGAGAGGCTCACGTGCTTGATATTTGGCATAGACATGGCCATTGAGCCTGGGAAGAACATGGCCGACCTAAAAAAAATTATTTCATATTTTTTTACCATATTTTTATCTCAGCGCATTTCAGCGAGGAATATTATGCACGGAATCTGAGGCTGTGGCAGAGCAGCGCGCTGATTCGCTCAGAGCGATCACGTGATGTTCCTTGCCACCATAAACTCGCAGTTACGCGTTCGCACGTAATTCAGAGCGAAAAGCGATTGCGTTTTTTCACATTTCAGCGAGGAACATTGCCATTCACACCACATAGGTTTTTACACACAAACTGTGTTTTATATATATAGATTTTTTTTCAGCGAGGAATATTATACACGGAATCTGAGGCGGTGGCAGAGCAGCACACCGATTTGCTCAGAGCGATCATGTGATGTTCCTTGCCACCATAAACTCACAGCAAGTAGCATAGATTTTAGCATGATTAAGCATGATTTAGCATAGATAGTAGCATGTTTCACATACGTAATTCAGAGCGAAAAGCGATTGCGTTTTTTCACATTTCAGCGAGGAACATTGCCATTCACACCACCTAGGTTTTTTTTTTTCTTCCATCTTTAGATCCATTTTTTTTTTTCAGCGAGGAATATTATACACGGAATCTGAGGCGGTGGCAGAGCAGCGCGCTGATTCGCTCAGAGCGATCACGTGATGTTCCTTGCCACCATAAACTCACAGCAAGTAGCATAGATTTTAGCATGATTAGCATTTAGCATGATTTAGCATAGATAGTAGCATGTTTCACAGATTTTTTTTCAGCGAGGAATATTATACACGGAATCTGAGCCGGTGGCAGAGCAGCGCACTGATTCGCTAGGCAATCACGTGATGTTCCATCCCCACCGCCAGACCATTGAACATAAAACAGTTTGTGTGTGTGTAATGTAATGTTACCTCCCCTCCCCTTTCATCCTCCCCTACCCTTCCCCCCTACCTTCCCCCCTCACCCTCCCCCCTCCTCCCCCGTTCCCCTCCCCCCTCGGCAATGCCGGGTACTTCTGCTAGTATATATTATATATATATATATATATATCTATATATATATATATATATATCTATATATATATCTATATATATATCTATATATATATATATATATATCTATATATACATATCTATATCTATATATATATATATCTATATATACATATCTATATCTATATATATCTATATATATATATATATATATATATATATATATATATATCAACGACTCAGAAAAACAAGACCATGCAGAGCATGATACTTGCAAAATCCAGCACTCCCCAAAATAAAAAGTTGCCATGGATTCATCAAATTGCCCATTTCATCAAGATTAAAATCGACAACCTTAATCAAAGCTCAGGACAAACATATTAAAATTGATTTTTCATATATGAAAATTGATATTAAAAGTTTGACCTTGAGTGGACCTTTGACCTTAAAATAGTTGGTTTTCCAATTCAGTGAAGCACTATGTAAATGCTGTTCAATTTAAGTTAATAGGATGAAAAGTGACAATCTTACTATAATTCACCAAATGTCTGTCTCTGTTCTCGAAGGTACCGTAAAAACTGCTGAACCGATCGCAAAGATATTTTTGGTGGGTAATCCTGGGACCCCCGGGAGTACAATAGGCTATTTAGTTTTCCCAATTTCAGCTTTGGTCTCCAGCATTCTCAGGTTTGGACTCCCGTATAATATTTGTGTTCGCATAACGTTCATTGCGACGATGTTCTCATTGTGACGATGTATGTGTTCACGGTAGTGTTTGACGCGACAGTGTGAACGTAATTTCGGAATGTTTTTCGTTTCGTAATCCTTTAATGAACGTTTAATGCCCTTCGATGTCCTGGGCCGCACGCGAGCTACACTGGACGGGCCAGCGTGTACCTTGCCCTTCGCCGTCAGGCTCAGGTAAACCGCTGAGCCCCATCCGTGATGGGGACTGGGGCTTGAGACAATGTCCCACGAACGAGGAATTCCCAGTAAACACGAGTCATCAGCTCACGTTGATTAAGTCCCTGCCCTTTGTACACCCCACCCGTCGCCGCACAAACATCACAATGAAACACAATCACAATTCACATATTCGTGCAATTCGAGAAAAGGAACTTTTCTCGGCAATATCGTCTCTCCTGAAGTTCTAAGCTGAAGAAGAGGTACAAAATCATTCAATTCTTTTCCCTAAAGAAAAGCGTACAGTTGCTATCACAATTTGAAACACGATGGAATAATATTTACCGATATGAACAGTGATGTGGCTTTTATTGAAATTCTAAAGCTACTGTTTTGATTTTGATGATTTACATGTGATATGATTTGACGGATGTTTGTATAAATCGTTTAAAATAAAAAAAATTCTGCCTTCAATTTCTGGTATTTTGCCTTTTCGTTTCGGCTACGCAATTGAAGCCCCGCCCGTAGGGCAGGTTGAAATGCGCAAGCTGTTTTACAAAGTTTGTTTGTTTACTACAAAGTACCCACTTACTAGTTTTATAAATCTGACTTTATGACCGTTGACCTTAAAATCAATAGGCTTCTCATTTGTGACCTCTACAACCAGGTGAAGTTTGTGACGATCGGTTTAGAATTGTGACCTATAGGTGATTGACAGAAATAGACAGAATAACGCACAAGACAAACTAATATACCTGGGAAAAAAAATCTTCGATTTTGCAAGTAACAAATGCACATAAAAGTACACCAAAGAACACAAAACAAAGCCACCACAGCTACTGCATGTAGTTATAAAAGATCCATTTTTTAAGAGTTTCATTTTACTTCCTGATTCACAGAGTCAAGCAATATACATTTATACCATACAACATGCTGTATTTGGATTAGACCAGTCAGAAAAGCAATGGGTAGGCAATGCCAAGTTTGTACCAAAAGCATTTTAAAATAAATAAATAAAACGCCATGAGTAACAACCAACCTGTAGGTTTTGATGTAAGATCATGTGAAGTATGGGAAGTATGGGAAGGGTTCTGCAGAGACTTTCCCAGAAGCACCACTTTGCAGTTTGGTATTTGATCTTCCTCATCAGAACTGCTGTAGTTTGGCAATGTCTCAAAGTACCCACTATCAATCACTTTTTGAACTACTTTATGCAATTTCTTATCTGCAAAACATAAGGATACCAGAGAAAAAATTCAAAACCATTAAAATTTCAAATACAAAGTCAGTAAACATTACTAAAAAAAACAAATTTCATTACCAACGATCACATATTGAAAATTCAAAACCAGAAGCAGACGGAAAGTGGCAATTATATGTGGGAAAATTGCATGATTTGGTCAGGGTCACCCAGATAGCTCAGATGGCAGAACACTGGTACCTGGGTTCAATTCCTGGTCTGGGCATGTAATTTTCCAACATATGTCAATTAAATATTTAATTAATTTTTAAAGAAAAAAAGTCAGACATGAACATTTCCTGCAGCTACAATTATACATATCTCAATGTCAGAATTCAAGGTATGATGCATGAACACAAATACAATGTAAAAACAAGCGTTACGCCTAGGTCCCCCGTTGTTGAAGCGATGTGAGTTGACAAAGTGGAAGACGCAAGGCGGCCATCTTGGATTTTGACCTGGCGACCCAATTTTCAATAGCGTTCTCCCTTAAGCGTAGATACACCCACACACCAGATTAGAAGTTGGTACTTCGCTTATTTTTCAAGATGTTCCGCTCAAGGTTCAGACATACATGGCGGTGGCCATCTTGGATTTTGACGTGGCAACCCAATTTTCAATAGGGTTCTCCCTTATGCGTAGATACACCCACACACCAGATTAGAAGTTGGTACTTCGCTTATTTTTCAAGATATTCCGCTCAAGGTTCAGACATACATAGCGGCGGCCATCTTGGATTTTGACGTAGGTTGCACCCACACACCAAATTCGAATGTGGTCCTTCGCTTACGCACGCACGTACGCATGCACGCCCGGACGGACGGACACGGACGGACACACGGACGGAGGGGAAAACCATAGTCCCCCTTTCGCTCCGCGGTGCGACGGGGGACAACAAGCATATAGCACTGACAATTGGCATAGGTTGGTATCCATGGAGAAGAGAAAACTTGAGGAAATTCCCTGCCGAGTGCAGTGAAAAAGGCGGTGCCATTGTGGCATATCACTGGTACCCAGAGTGCCCCCAGGAAACAAGGGCAATTCCCCCAAACTCTGGTTGTGTTGTCTCACGAGCAGTCCTGTGTTGTGTCTCATGTATTCGTCTATGTCCATGTTTGAGAGGGTTGGCAACTCTACTACAAGCCTTACATCCTAATAAACAAATTAACCCTTCAAATAAATTTGCAATTGGTCAATGGCTTGGACACAAATCCAATTTATTAGACCAGAGCAGGGGTTCTTCACCTTTTTTGAACCATGATCCCTTTGAGAATCTGGTGAAAGCTACGAACCCTCCCCAGAAGAAGGCACATAAGCACATAAACACAAAATTTTGCATACAATGAATACATTTTATTGCATAGTAAAATTTCCTTCACATACCATCATAATCAGAATAATAATTTTAAAAAATATCTTTACAAATATATCTCACTTTTTTCATGCAAAAATCAATGACATATCCAAATTGTGCAAATTAAACAAAAAATAAACTTCAATTCTGCTCGAAAGTAAAAAAAAAAACAAATGGAAGGAAATGGAGAAAAACATGGTACCCCAATATTTATATTCATAGTTTCTGCATTATTTATCTATTAAAATATGGAAATGTGTGTACCCTGGTATAGAATAGGTACAACGTATCCCTGCGTGTCATAAGAGGCGACTAAGAGGGTTGGCGTCAGGAAGGGCATCAGGAAGCGCATCCGGCAAAACATTGCCTCAAAAAGAAAACCATGACAATTACAACTACATATGGGCAGGGTACAGCCTGAAGTGGAGATCGGTTTCTGAGGTTTGGGACATGAAATGTAGGGACAATGATGGAGATCAGGAGAAGTGGAGGAAGTATTGATCAGAAGAACAGTGGACATAGGTTGTGTGCAAGAGACGAGATGGAGGGGAAGTGGTGTGAGAATGGTGAAGGGTAGGCAGGGACAGAAATACAAGTTTGTGTGGCAAGGGTGCCCGGAGGGCGTGAATGGTGTTGGTGTCATGTTTTCTGAGGAGTTTGAAGACAGTGTGGAGAGTGTGACGAGAGTGAGTGATAGGTTCATGATGGTGAAAATGATTGGAAAGCTCTTGAACGTCATCTCGGGATATGCTCCGCAGGTTGGTCGAAGTGATGAAGAAAAGGACAAGTTCTGGTGTACGATAGAGAAGCTGATGGAAAACGTGAAAGACGAAGTTGTTGTGGTAGGAGACCTAAATGGACATGTGGGAAGGAGTATGGATGGTTTTGAGGGAGTTCATGGGGGTTATGGATATGGTGTGAGAAATGGAGAAGGTGAAAGGATTTTGGAGTTTGCTGATGGATCTGATTTGTTGATTTGTAATATTCAGTTCCAGAAAGAGGATAATAAGCTTGTTACATACACGTCAGGTGGGTCGACAACAACCGTTGACTACCTGATGGTGCGTAGGCGAGATAGGGGGCACCTCCGGGACACAAAGGTGATCCCGGGGGACGAGGCTGTTTCACAGCACCACTTGGTTGTCTGCGACATAAGGGTGAAAGGTGTGAGGAGAGCTCGGCGGGTGAAGTACCAACCGAGAATGAAGGTGTGGAGATTGAAAGAGGTGACAGTAAGGGAGGCATTAAAAGAGAGGCTGAGTAGGGTAGAGGATGATGTGGTTGAGCTTGAAAGTGGTTGGATGTCTATGAAAGCTAGTCTGTTGGGAGCCGTTGGTGAGGTATGTATGTGGATGGGCAAAAGGACCACCAAGGCACTCGGAAACATGGTGGTGGTGTGATGAAGTGGGAAAGAGGATTGACGAGAAGAGGAAGAAGTTCAAGGAGTGGCAGAAGGCGAAGGGTACAGGAGCAGAAAAAGCAGAGCATGAACGTTATAAGGCAACCAAGAAGGCTGCAAAGAAAGAGGTAGCAAAGGCGCAGGAGGCATGTAGGAAAATGTTCGGAGAACGCTTGGATTCGGAAGAGGGTCAGAGAGCGGTATTCAGGATTGCAAAGCAGATAGCGAAAGAGGTGTGATGTGATGGGGGTGAGTTGCTTGAAGGATGAAGTGGGACAAATCGTTGTGGACCCAGATGGAATTAAAGGAAGATGGAAAAGATATATGGAAATGCTGTTGAATACAGATAATGAATGGGATGGCAACATAGAGAGTAACCCAGTTTTATGACCGGCAGAGAAGATAACCGAGAAGGAAGTTGAGGAAGCGATAAAAGCAATGAAGAGTAGAAAAGCGGGCGGGCCGACGGGAGTTGAGGGAGATATGTTGAAGGCAGCAGGAAGTTGGGGTGTTAAGAGAATGACAGATCTGTAATCTGGTGGTGAAAGAAGGCCGCATTCCAGTGGATTGGGAACTGAGTACCCTTGTCCCTCTACACAAGGGGAAAGGTGACCCTCTGGAGTGTGGCTCGTACCGAGCGATAAAGTTATTGGAGCATGGAATGAAGGTATTGGAAAGGGTGTTGGAGAGGATAAGGAAGAAGGTGAAGATCGACAAAATACAGTTTGGATTTATGCCAGGAAGAGGAACGACAGATGCGCTCTTTATTGTGAGGCAGTTGCAGGAGAAGTACATGAAGAGTTCAGGCGCAAAAACCGATAAACGCCATTTTTGATGAAACTGAACTATGTTTACCGAAGTATATGTTTCAATACCTCCGTTTCAGTAGGCAAATCATTTTCTCCCAAAACCCGATCGCGTCCACATATTTTAAGATACAGCCCATGTCATTTTTATGGGTTTCACCTGGAATGCACAGCAGAAAAATCTTGATTTTCTCATTTCAGCAAAAATGGATATATCTGTTTTTGCATCTGAACTCTTCACATGAAGACGAAGAAGTTGTTTCTTGGGTTTGTTGATCTGGAGAAAGCATTCGATAGGGTTCCACACGAAGTATGGACAGGGGCATTGAGGAAGTTAGGAGTGGAGGAATGGTTGATCAGAGTAGTGATGGCAATGTACAAAAGAGCGCGCACAGCTGTAAGGACGAAGGACGGGAACAGTGGTGAGTTTGAGGTGAAGGTGGGAGTGCATCAGGGGTCGGTACTAAGTCCACTACTATTTGTAGCTGTGATGGAGGTGCTGGTTCAGAACATAAAGGAGGGTTTACCGTGGGAGTTGATGCATGCAGATGATCTGGTGTCGATTGTGAAAAGTACGAATGGACTGAAGGAAAAGATGAACAAGTGGAAGGAATGTATGGAGACAAAAGCTCTGAAGGTGAATATCGGAAAGACTAAGGTGATGGCAAGTGGTAAAGCATGTGGTGAGGTGGAAAGAACTGGGAGGTGGCCATGTGCTGTGTGCAGGAAGGATGTCTGAGTGAACTCCATTCAATGTACAATGTGCTCTAAGAGGGTTCATCAAAAATGCAGTGGTCTCAGAGGGTCATTAACCAGTGTGGCAGCTACATTCAAATGTAAGGTATGCACAGAGGGAGCTGCATATGGAGGAAATGTTGAGTTGGATCTTGGAGACGGCATGAAGCTGGAAGGTATGAAAACATTTTGCTACGTCGGAGACATGCTGAATGGAGAAGGTGGATCAGACTCGGCAACAGTTGCTGGAGTGAGATGTGCATGGAAGAAGTTTCGGGAACTGAGTGGCGTGCTGATGAGGAGGGGAGTGTCGTTGAAGCTGAAGGGAAAGGTGTATGCTGCATGTGTGAGAAGTGTTATGATTTATGGGAGCGAGACATGGGTAATGAACGTAGAGCAGCAACGAAGGCTGGAAAGGGTGGAAATGCGAATGGTTCGGTGGATGTGTGGAGTATCGTTGAGAGAGAGAGAGGAAGACAAATGATGAATTGTGAAAGATGATGGGAATAGAGCCTGTGATGCTGTGAAGAGGAACAGGTTGAGATGGTTTGGTCATGTGTTGAGGAAGGATGAAAGTGACTGGTTGAGAAGAGTGATGGAAATGAATGTAGCAGGAAATAGAGGACGGGGAAGACCGAGAAAGACTTGGCTAAATATGGTGGAAGAAGAAATGCGGGCAAGGGGGTTAACAAGGAGAGATGCAGAAAATAGGGCAAAATGGAGAAGATCGTCATGGGGACCGCAAGGCTAACGCACGCTCTAGCAGGGAAAATGGCCTTAAAATGCATGTTGTTGTTGTTGTAAAATATGGATAAAAGATATACAATATATTGTAATGTAGAAAATAAATGCAGATAAAAACATGGCAAGCAGGAAGGAAAATCAGAGCCAGTGCATGACACGTAGATGGAAAAATTATATTGATGGATAATTGAATATGCAGTATAATTATATAGGAAAAAAAATAAATAATGGATCTAAAGATACTACAAATTTTAAATAATTTTATGCGCCTGGTTCACGGACCCCCTGAAGCCAATCCACGGACCGCAAAGGGGTCCATGGACCACAGGTTAAGAACACCTGGACCAGAGGCATCAAATCAAAGGTGCAAATACAAAATCATCAGCTACAAATATTAGTTTCAAATTGAGCACACCACCATTAGAGCATTGAAATTGCATCAGAAGTGGCAATAAACGTGAATTGTTGCTCCCAGCATTGCCAGCTCTGTGACAGAAGACGCCATTGCATTTTTTGCCGTGCGGGCACAGGCAACTTTCAAGTAATCATCTCAATTCACAATACATTGAAGATTGACCAATAAAGCTTTGTTATTTGCAATCGTCATCATACATTCACATTTTCCATGCAGTGCTGGTTCTCAAATTGGATATTCAATTTGCACCCAGTCTCCTCAATCTCCCCCATATTAAAATCAATCTGAAAGAGAAAAGTCTTCCAACCCCGGTATATGTATGCTCTCGACTCTAGAGTGCAAACACCAGCAAGAGAAGCAAAAAAACTAGATGCTATTCATAGAATACGTACCCTGTACAGTCAACTTGGTGTGAGCCAACTCTGTTTTTGAAGGGATTTATTATTTGATCAAATATGGCTGCCAGACCATGTGAGCGATTACATCATACATCATGTGAGCTCCAATATAAATGCGGAAATCATGCTCAAGAAACTTCAAACTGATCACACCAAGCATTGTCCGTCGAATTATGATGTCATAATTGAGGCACCAATGACTAACACTTCCCATGCAGAGTTCATCAAAATGAGGCACATTTCAATTTTTCCCATGGAGCAGTTTTGGAGACAGGTGCAACGTTCTTCGATTTTTTTGTAGATGGCACCTGTACCACATGACATATGACAATCATTAAAATATTCCATAGAAGGCACTCTTATGGTGAAAATTGTGTTCATCAGACCAAAAGTTGCACAGAATTTATTTTTTTTCAGATCAGATGAAGCGTTGTACTTGTCGTGTACTTGTCAAATGATGTCACAACGAAGGCAATTAACATATCTTATTCCCCATGGGGAGTACTTGACAATGAGACACGTTTCATTTTTTTTTTCTCATTCAACGGTTTCGGAGATGGGTGTAACTTTTTTTCAAATATGGCGTCCATACCACATGACGTCATAAATATGAATAAAAATAAATTCGACAGGCGGAGGCACTCCTATGGCAAAACTTCATGGCAATCGGACCAACGGTTGCCAACAAAATGAATTTTAAATATGCAGACACGTACGCCACACGTATGTATGCAACCGAATGTCGAACCCTGCTTTTCGCTTTAAGCCTGCACAGGGTTAAAAATAATAATCATAATAAGTCAAAATTAAGCAAGATAAAGGTCGTCAATAGAAATAAACACCATCCCTTCAAATCATAAAATAACATTTCAAAAAATAAAAAAATTCCAGATATGAGAATAGCATTTTTTTTAAAGCCTGATAATTGTACAAAACAAAACGTATATCTATTTTCGTGTTGGTTTAGAATCTTCAACTCACATGTGCTTCCTGCAACCGTCTTCTCAGATCTACTCAGGTACTCATAAAGGCAGCAAGAAGCTCGGTCAATTTGTTCATCAAAACTACAGACATGGGATAAGACAGAGCGCATGAAGGGAAAAAAACACTAACACCCTTCCCTTGACATGGAGCAGCCAGAACAAACAGCCTAATGAAAACAGCACAGCAGGAGTACAAGACACTTGCCTCATGTCCCTGTCACGGAAGGGGTGGACCAGCTGGTATAGCTCATCCATATAAGCAAACTCTTCAGCAGAAAGCAGAACGGCTCCATTGCAGCCAGTCGTAAAATCTTGTCGGATGCACTTGTGGCCCAAGTGCTCCAAAACGTATTGCAGCTCAATTACATGTTTCAAACGCTTCCGGTCGTATTCTTTATTCTGGATGGTATCGCGCTGCAAAGCTTTGTGCTGGGCCTTTTGGAACTGTGGAACATACCTTGGATGAGAAACTAAGCACAATTGTTCAATTCATTTAGGTCCCCCCAAGGAAAACTAGGAAGCAGGAAATTCGCTCACTTCGGTGTTCATCAAAATGAACGACTTCTGCAAATCTTGAGCAAATGCCAGGTTGTTCTGCATTTCCTGAGCATTGTTTAAACAGCTCTGCCAAAACAAGACACTCAAATGACAAGCAATGCAAACCAAACAATATTACCAAAATAACATCTTGGATTATAACACTCACGAGCTGACCCGAATCCAGATGCTCTCCAGCCAAAGCCTTCTGCTCATAAGTGGAAAATTTGACCTGCAGCACAGAAAAACTTGCATGAAATGGATGATGGAGATTTTTCCTGCGACTTCTAATGCAATCATTATTTTTTGAGGATCAAATCACAGCAGCATTTCAACCCGATAAATGCACAAATTTCCATCACAACCTTCCTCCATTACCATGCAATAGTGAAGCGAGTCAATGCATTGTTGAAATGCAAAAAAACTCGAAAAATTTGCTAAAGCTCTCAACAATTAAACGGCTTTCATAAAAATCTGACCATCATTGCTGGCCCACCAACCGTCCACAATAACTTGACCAGACTATAGCCTTATGGAACCTACCACCAAGCAAACCACACGACACACGTGCATCTATTCTACTTCAATAAGAACTTAAACCTTCTCTTCGGACAAATAAATCAATGTTTATTTTAAAAAAAACTCAAGAAAATGAATAAAATGTCATAGCCCCCGCCATAGTTTAACAATTTTGCTGTAGCAAGTTAAAGGTCTGTACCCGGTGTGTACCCCAGTTTAGAATAGGTACACCGTATCCCTGCGCGTCTTAAGAGGCGACAAAGGGTTAGCGTCAGGAAGGGCATGCGGCCAGAAAAACATTGCCTCAAAAAGAACCATGACAATTACAATGACATATGGGCAGGGAACAGCCCGAAGTACCCCGTGGGAGACCCCACTCTCCCTCTCGTCAAAACTCAAGGTGGCGAACCCGATCAAAGCAAGGGTGGAAATCACTCCATTCATGAGGAAACGTCTGATGCCCGAATAGTCTGTGGGCTGAGTAGGGTTTACATGCACCCAGCCCACAACTTAACTTCCCGGGTATGTCCATGTACCCCCCACCCTAGGGGTTAGGAAAAAACATGTTAACAGAAAAAAAAACTCATTCCCAAGGTACCTCCCACGCATATTTTGATGTTCCCCCCCCCCCCCCCCCCCGTGTCTGATTTCCGAAAATTAGGGGTAGGCGAAATTCAAATGGCCATAACCTTTTTACCTCATCATCCTATGGTTGCATATGACCCCTCAAAATGTTTGTCCTGGGACACTTTACAATGATGTGTTATATGCAAATGAGGTCACTAATGAGGTCAAACTATGAGGGAATGAGTTTTTTTCATTCAGGCACTCGGAAACATGGTGGTGGGATGATGAAGTTGGAAAGAGGATTGACGAGAAGAGGAAGAAGTTCAAGGAGTGGCAGAAGGCGAATGGTACGGGGGCAGAAAAAGCAGAGCATGAAAGTTATAAGGCAGCCAAGAAGGCTGCAAAGAAAGAGGTAGCAAAGGCACAGGAGGCATGTAGGAAAATGTTTGGAGAACGCTTGGATTCGGAAGAGGGTCAGAGAGCGGTATTCAGGATTGCAAAGCAGATAGCGAAAGAGGTGTGATGTGATGGGGGTGAGTTGATTGAAGGATAAAGTGGGACAAATCGTTGTGGACCCAGATGGAATTAAAGGAAGATGGAAGAGATATATGGAAATACTGTTGAATGCAGAGAATGAATGGGATGGCAACATAGAGAGTAACCCAGTTTTAGGACCGGCAGAGAAGATAACTGAGAAGGAAGTTAAGGAAGCGATAAAAGCAAAGGGTAGAAAGGTGGGAGGGCCGATGGGAGTTGTGAGAGATATGTTGAAGGCAGCAGGAAGTTGGGGGTGTGAAAAGAATGACAGATCTGTAATCTGGTGGTGAAAGAAGGCTGCATTCCAGTGGATTGGGAACTGAGAACCCTCGTCCCTCTATACAATGGGAAAGGTGACCCTCTGGACTGTGGCTCGTATCGAGCGATAAAGTTATTGGAGCATGGAATGAAGGTATTGGAAAGGGTGTTGGAGAGGAGGATAAGGAAGAAAGTGAAGATTGATGAAATGCAGTTTGGATTTATGCCAGGAGAGGAACGACAAACGCGCTTTTTATTGTAAGGCAGTTGCAGGAGAAGTAATGGAGAAGAGGAAGAAGTTGTTTCTTGGGTTTGTTGATCTGGAGAAAGCATTCTTTAGGGTTCCACATAAAGTAGTGACATGGGCATTGAGGAAGTTAGGAGTGGAGGAATGGTTGATCAGAGCAGTGATGGTAATGTACAAAAGAGCACGCACTCAGGACTCAGTAAGGACGAAGGACAGGAACAGTGGTGAGTTTGAGGTGTAGGTGGGAGTACATCAGGGGTCGGTACTAAGTCCACTACTATTTGTAGCTGTGATGGAGGAGCTGGCTCAGAATGTAAAGGAGGGTTTACCGTGGGAGTTGTTGTGTGCAGATGATCTGGTGTTGATTGCGGAAAGTATGGAGGGACTGAAGGAAAACATGAACAAGTGGAAGGAATGTATGGAGGCAAAAGGTCTGAAGGTCAATATCAGAAAGATGAAGGTGATGGCAAGTGGTAAAGCATGTGGTGAGGTGGAAAGAACTGGGAAGTGGCCGTGTGCTGTGTGCAGGAAGGGTGTCGGAGTGAACTACATTGAATGTACAATGTGCGCTGAGTGGGTTCATCAAAAATGTAGTGGTCTGAGGGTCATTAACCAGTGTAGCAGCTACATTCAAATGTAAGGTGTGCACAGAGGGAGCTGCAGTTGTTGAGTTTGATCTTGGAGACAGCATGAAGCTGGAAGGTGTCAAAACATTTTGCTACCTCGGAGACGTGCTGAATGGAGAAGGTGGATCAGACCCGGCAACGATTGTGAGAGTGAGATGTGCATGGAAGAAGTTTCAGGAACTGAGTGGCATGCTGATGAGGAGGGGAGTGTCGTTGAAGCTGAAGGGAAAGGTGTATGCTGCATGTGTGAAAAGTGTTATGATTTATGGGAGCGAGACATGGGTAATGAACGTAGAGCAGCAACGAAGGCTGGAAAGGGTAGAAATGTGAATGGTTCGGTGGATGTGTGGAGTATCATTGAGAGAGAGGAAGACAAATGATGAATTGCGAAAGATGATGGGAATAGAGCCTGTGATTGATGCTGTGAAGAGAAACAGGTTGAGATGGTTTGGTCATGTGTTGAGGAAGGATGAAAGTGACTGGTTGAGAAGAGTGATGGAAATGAATGTAGAATGAAGTAGAGGATGGGGAAGACCGAGAAAGACTTGGCTCAAGATGGTGGAAGAAGAAATGCGGGCAAGGGGGTTAACAAGGGGAGATGCAGAAAATAGGGCAAAATGGCAAAGATTGTCATGGGGACCGCAAGGCTAACCCCCACTCCAGCAGGGAAAATGAACTTAAAATGCATGTTGTTTTGCAAGTTAAAGGCTGTCAGTCTGCCATATTTGGTCAGATTAAATAATAATAATAAAAATCTTCTGCATATGTATACTCATTTATTGTGTGCCAAGTTTGAAGAAAATTGGTCCATGCACATCCGAGAAATGGAAACGTTTAACAAAATGGCTGCCAGTCGATCATCTTGGATCTGATCTCATAAAATGACGTGCGTATATATCCCATCATTTGAGCGGTCGTTTGAAATTTGGTGTGGCAATGTTGAACATCGGTAAATGCATGTCCAAGAAATGGTTGGATATGTTCAACATTGGTGGGTTTTTGTTGTTGTTTTTTTCCAACAACTAAAATGGCCGCCAGTCGGCAGTCTGATCGCATCGCAAAACAAAATGGTGTATATGTATGCCATCATGTTGTGTCTTTGTGCCAAATTTGAAAAAAATAGTTCCATACATCCGATTTATATGGTTGCGGACACACGGATGCGACCAAATCCAAAAGCCCTCGTTTGACCAAGTCCAACGGGGGCTAATAATAGTCAAACATTAAACTGACTTATCAAAAAGCCAGCTCGTAAAATTATGCAGTGTACCCTCCCTCAAAAATAATTACAATTTAAGGAGCAATTTAATTACATTTACTTTAAAAGTTATGATCCACACAATCTTTCCTTTTCCACCTCAATCTCAACTTTCACTTTACCACCCCCAACCTCCTGGGGGGGTAGGATGAAGCAAACGGGAAATTCAGACAGGGAGCTGCGTAAAAGTGATTTGAGGCATTGAGAGAATCCAAGAAATTCTTCAAGAAACTGTCTTGACTTGTTCTGTCCATTTTGATAGACGAACTGCTGAGGCAATGGGCCAGCTCTGATTTGGTATCAAAGTTCGATCTCAGGTGTGGTTACGTGATGTTGGTTTCGCTCGGCAGACCAACGAGGGGTCTGTCACGCAACCCCCAGGACGGTTCCCATTTGCTTTGCTTATGTCACTGGTACAGTAAACCGACTTTGGGCAGGAGCATCCAGCCAGAGTTGGTTGCAAACCACATCCGGGGTCTATTAGACAATGTCCACAGAGTTATCTGAGAGGCGACACCAAAAACAGAGCAGGACAACCGTAACTATGTTGTACTACCAGCTACAAAAGTAGCACCAGCAGCACACAATTTGGTTCAAAGCAAACCATTCATCACACAAGGAGCTGTACCATGAGGTTGTGTGCATTCTTCAACAAGAGGGAGAATCGATTTGAAATACCTGTCCCCTACTGGTCCCAATGAATGTTCCAAGCAAAAAAAAGGGCATAATTCCATGACATTGTTGAAACTCCCCAAAATTATCACAATAAAGCCTACGACCAAGCATATTAGTTTCATTTGAATAGGTCAAAGGGTATGGAAACTAGAGCTTCCAGGGAAGCAGAACTCCACTGAACTGACTGGACAACTTTAAAGTAGGTCAGTTGTCTGTACAAGATTTGACTTAAATGAAAAGCCAACAACCTTGTATAATAATTTTAAGGTCCTTGTATCCTTATACTTGTCATTGTTTTACAATTGATACAATGTTACACTTTGCAACAATGGTGCAGAAATAGTTTTGTAGATAAAAGGAAATGTGTGTAATTCCAAACTACCTTGTCTCACACACCAAGTTTGATCAAAATCCATAAATATTTGTGGACGTTAAAGGCTTAACGTTGTTTGAGCTGAAAACAATATGGCGGCCTATGGCGGCCATTTTGTGACGGATGGGGTTGGAATGCAAAAGCAACCTACCTTGTGTGGTAAGGGTTAAACATTCTAAGTTTGATCAAAATCTGTTAATATTTGTGGACGCTAGAGTGTTAACGTCGTTTTCATGACCAAAAACAAAATTGTCGCCTAAGTCCGCCATTTTTCAACGGATCGGGCTGAAATGTAATACCAACCTGGTCCTTGGGTAAGGATGCTGCATGTCAAGTTTGATCAGAATCGGTTGATATTTGTGGACGCTGGAGTGTTAACGTCAAAAAGTTAAGACAGACAACGGACGCCGGAGGGTGCAGTATGTGATGAATTGATGGTGTTGGCAAAAAAAATGCAGAAAACCACAGGTGAGGCTGACAGATGGACAGAGCAAACCTATAGTCCCCCAACAGGTGGGGAACTAAAGTGACAATTTTAGAGTCTTGATCGCACCCCAATTCATATAAACATGCATAACCGCATATTTTTGGATCAAAATTCAATATTTCCCCTCCACCCCAATAACTATTATACTAAGTGGATTTAGAGGTTGGGAATTCATTGGATCACAACCAGTCAATCCTTTCATGATGGCATTTTAGAAAATGCCTTGGCGTTAGTTTGAATACGGGTATGTGAAGCAAGAATGCAGTTACCATCAAGGTATTGCGACACCAGCATCATCGATGACTGAGGTTTGGCATACAGATATGTTCAAGGTGACCTCCCATAGATGACAAAAGTACAAATGGCCATTGTGTGGATGTGAGCTGCTGCTTTCAAGAGCACCAACACAGACTACATGGCTCATGGAGTTGATTTGATATGCACCTCCAGAGGAAAGAAAACCCGTTACTGTACAAATGGCAGTAATAGTTAGGATAATTCAAAAGCTTAATTTCAGTACAACAGAGGCAGAAAGATTACAATTTTCAACAAATTTTTAAGATTGGCCGTCATTCTTAATACACTAACCTGCCCAACCACCTTCTCAGACTTGGTTAGGCAGGTGCGTTTCCATTTTACTGGCTACCTGCAAGGCATATCCCAAAATATTTTTCGCATCGATCCAATAACTTGAAAATAAATGACAAGCAGGATGTAGACGTCAGATGACACGACTTCTTTCACGATTGGAAATGATTGATGGACAATGGAAAACCTACAATGTGTGATATGAACCTAAGTTCCCTATAGCCAAGAACCAGGGGTTCAGATGACAACTCAAAACAGATAAGGAAATTTGTTGCAGAGGCCATTCAGCCCACCTGTCAAGCATAGATGCTCATTCCACCAGGCTGTTCTAGCCAGCACTCTTTCCTTAAAAGGGCCCAACCATTCTTTTTTGCAAGCAATGAGGATGTTGCCAGTTATCAATTGCAAGACATGTTGTCCACATGTAAAGTCTGGTGTTGGCTTAAGATCTTAGGGTCTTGAGTTCAAGCCCCTGGCAATCTATTGAACACCAGCTGGATTGACTCAGCCAATCATCCTTCCAAGAGTGGCAAAATGAGTACCAGCTTAGTGGAAAGAAAGCAATGAGTATCCTTCAGTGGCGACCTGTGCACGATTATGCCCACCAGCCTAGGAAACCGCTTTGGGAGCCCGATAAATCTAGATGCAAAATCCATGGCCTTCTTCACATATATTACCGTCCTTGTGGCAGTTCATGGAATCTGTCCATCTCCAACATCATCCCTTCCATTTAAGGACTTGTGCAAACCACCACTGCCAACTCGAGGTGAGAGCGCCGATCTTTTTTTTGAATCTCCAAACCTCATGTCCTAAATACATCACAACCAAAACTTCAACCATCACAGCACTCATCCTACCCTCACCCAACAAACAGTACCTACCAAAAAAAACAAAAAAAAAACACCTTCCCCCAGCATGTTGGAGGCTCCTGACTACCCTCACCTAATTGCCATCTTCAAAACACTCAACTGAAACGGCTTCTCCATTAACATGAATGACAACTAATGTTACTTTAATCTATTTCTGAACTCCAGATCAGCAAGTCATTCGCATAGTAAGCGGGAAAAAAAAAAAAAAAATGCAAACTTCCGACAGATGCCAATCTTCAATACATGCATCACAAATTACCAGTTTTGTTTTAAGTAAAGACATTTAACCCAGGAGGACATACTACTTCACCCAAACTAATGAAAGATGGAAGCTCTCAACCTCAAGCAGGTAGTCAACAATTACTGGGTTTCTCATGGGTTTGACAGTTCAGCATCCTGCTCTGCTTGCAAAGCTTTTAAACTTCGGCATCAGAAGCAAATTTTTACCCTCACCTGAGGAGAGTATTGCATTTGAGTCCGTTTTTTTGTTTGTCCACAGAATAAATATGATTTTTCTCTGCAACCGTTGGTCCGATTTACAGGAAATTTTCACCATAGTTGCAACTCCACCTGTAGAATTTTTAATAACTATGACGTCATAAGTCACGTGGTTCTGCCGCCATGGTGGAAAAACTGAAAAACTTTGCACCTCTATATCTCCAAAAGCACTGAATATAATTTTTTTAATTACTTTGAAAAGAACTCTCCATCGGGAATAAAATATATTAATGATGTCAAGTCATAGTTGATAGGTTTATGACCATGATGACGTCATAATTCAACAAGCAGAAAACTTCATCCAATCAAGATGAAATTTGAGCGTCATGTTGGCATAAATTGGTGGAGAAAAAAATAATGGTCATCGGTCATGTGGTTCGGCCACCATATTTGTTTTAACACAAAAGCCTTAAAAAAATGAATGAAAACACCTCCTGGCGAGGGTCTGCAATCTGATTGCTCTTTGTTTAACATGTGATAGACTTCATCCATGTATAACAAGCAGCATGTTGCTTTGCACATTTTAATATCAAACACGTTTCCTTTTGTGGAGATAGAGTTCTCGGCCCAATACTCTTCATTTACATCAATTACCTATCTTGTTGAAACATCCTCTATCATTGAGGATTCCACTGTGCTGTTTAGCTTCTTATTCTTGAACCAGGAAGGCAGCAGCCAAATCGGTCTCACGACCTTCAGAAGATCATGACTTCGTCGACATAGAACATGTCCTTCAATCCAGGCAAGTGGAGCACAACCAACCATTCTAGGACAAAGATAATGTCCTCACAGGATGCTTTTATCAAATTTTAGACAAAATTAACTCGTTTCTGGAGTTAAAGTTATTCATCAGCCATGACCAATGACTGACTAAATTTCAAAGCTAGTCCCAAAAGGGAGAAAAATATCCTCTAGAGTCTCGACTCATGTGCTAATCACTAACTTTGCATGTGTGACAAGTCGAATGGCGTACATATTATTGTGGACTGGGCTTCACATCCCATCTAGCACTATATGTCAGAGGAAACAGCCGAAGAGTGCTGAGATTTGGCCGTGCCCCTCATCTCAGCATCAGACGTTTTGCACAAACCTCAAGGATAGTGCCCCATTGATATTAAATCAAGCACATAAATAGGGGATCATATGAATACGTTTGCATCGTCTTTATTGCATCACCACTAACATACAATCGGGGTTTACTTAAGGTGAGATCATCCTACTAACATTTAGAATAAATTGTATCTCAAAAGAAAAAAGTCATGACTATTGGGCAATTTACAGTTCGCCAATGGAGAAATTGACATTTCTACAGGGAAGGGGGGGGGCGGGTGGGGAGGGAGAGGTGGGGGGAAGACGTAGGAGGGGTCATTTTGACCACTCATTTTTGAACCTACCCCCTCCCCCCCCCCTCCCCCCTTTCCCACAGACTGATAGGGTTGATAGGTTTATGACCTCCTGCATTTAACTTCCTATTAAGGGATCCCATAATCGACCAGACTCAGTGCCATAATGATGAGTCCGGGGGGGGGGGGGGGGGGCAACAGGGTCGGGGTGGGCAACAGGGTGAAATCCGACCTTGGAAGAGCCACGACAGCCAAAAAATGGTGAATGGTGATTCCTTGCCATCATTTACAAAGGAGAGCGCATGGGTACAATTTATGTTGAAAACCATTTCACAGGCTTGATGGGCTGAACGGCTGCCTCCTGCATTGAAGTTACATGGTGTAAGGGTTGCGTCGCTATTCTCCAAGTGACCATGCCAGCAACTCCAGAAGAAGAAGAAGAAGAAGCCGAAGGGGAAGAAGAAGAAAAAGAAAAAGAAAAAGTCCTCTTTTCCACTGACATTGTGCAAGGTGCTGAACATTAAATCCTGCATTTATGAATCCATTAAGGCCTGTGTACATATCTATACACATTTTCAAGTGTTTGTTTTTCTTTCACGGCCAAACTGGAGCACCTCGAAGCCCCAAATGTTGGTGTAAATACTGTACTTTCTGGGTAAGGTTTTAAGCTACCATATGTTGGCCTTGACGTCTGTTAAGAGGCCAAAGGCCACATAGCGTATGTACATTGGGATGTGCTGTGCTGCCGCTGGCCTGCAGGCAAAAGGTAACCACCAGGAGACCAACTAATAGCTCTTCAATGTCCAACATGTCCCAAAACCACTGTCAGGAAAAAGCTCACCCACCCAGGCAGTGATCATGCCCCTCCCCCAGGAAGTGCCAGGTAGCTCCTGCTAGTTACTCCCGCCAGGGTGTGTGTGTGTGTGTGTGTGTGTGTGTGTGTGTGTGTGTGTGTGTGTGTGTGTGTGTGTGTGTGTGTGTGTGTGTGTGTGTGTGTGTGTGTGTGTGTGTGTGTGTGTGTGTGTGATCTGGAAAAGTTCTGAACGGATTTGGATGAAAGTTGGTGGGATGATTGCCCTTGGGATAAGGAAGAATCGATTCGTTTTTGGTTAAGTTCAGGATATTATTCTGGATCCAGGAATTTTTTCGGGAATTTTTTTTTCTGTTTTCCTTTAAAAACCGTTTTCTCTGCAATAATTGGAGCGATTGAGCAAATTTTCACCATAGGAGGGACTCGGTCTGTAGAATATTTTTATGGCAATTATGTCACAGGTCACATGGTTCGGCCGCCATATTGTTTTGAGTGAAAAACACTAAAATCCAATTTTCTCCAAAACGCCTGAACAGATCAAGGCCAAACTTTTCAGGCAGAGTAGCATACCCATGACGAACAAAAAAGTCAGTGAGCATGACATCATGCATCACATGGTTTCAGAGTTATGATGTTTTTAAGCACAAACATTTAAAACCTAGCTCCTCCCTCATTTGTGATCCAATCGAGGGGAAACTTCACAGATCTATTCAGCATATCAGTCTACTAAAATGTCCTTTTGGAATTTGCGATAGGTCACGTGGTTTGGCAGACATCGTTAATTAAATGCAAATAAAAACATTTATATCTCTTGAACCACTTCATTGATCGCCGTGAAACTTCATACTGTAGTAGTCATGGAGTAACAAGTGTGCAAAATTAAGATCATTGGATGCACTGTCTGGAAGCTAGAAGTTATTGCGTGAAGAAGAAGTCTTCGACTGTGGACGATTAATTATTTATCACATGTACAGACTTGCAGGCATCGTTTGACACAATCTCCCGGGTTAATTTGAACCTCAAATAAAATTATAATTCCAGATTTGTCAATGGCTGAGGTATATTAACAAACGAATAAAACAAATTTGGCAAAATTCCAACTTTTTAAAAAAAGATCGCATATTCACCCAGGGTTGAGGCTGAAGAAGAAGAAACCTCGCATGGGCTTCCCAGACCAAATAAATAATTCTGGCTCTGCGATTTTCAGGTTTATTACTCCAGCCAGGGAGTAATGCATTCGATCGTGTCCGTCCGTCCGTGTGTGTGTATGTTCATGTGCTCGTGTGTTTGTGAACAAGATATCTGGAAAAGTTCTGAACGGATTTGGATGAAGTTGGTGGGATGATTGCCCTTGGGATAAGGAAGAATCGATTCGTTTTTGGTGAAGCTCAGGATATTATTCTGGATCCAGGATTTTTTTTGGGGAAAGAATTTTTCTGTTTTACTGCATTAAAGCTTTTATTCTTAAATGATGTTTTTCTCCTCTAATTCCGAGATATATCAAAATAAATTCTCTGACAGTTAGGGCTTACTTTATTTTTCATTTATTGTTTTGGGGAGAGGGGATGTTAAACAAAACGTATTATTCCAATTAAACCCACGGCGGGAGTATGCGCTCTGAGTGGCGTTCTAGTTTTACATAACGCAGGGTATGAGCTGAGTGTGAAGGAATTTGATTCTTGCTTCACCAATAAAGCCTGTCCTTCCATTTGTGAATAAAAGTCATGTCAACAGTGTTTCCGGAAATAATTTTTTTCGTGCAGCCTCGGACCGAGAAACAAACAGGCTGGAAGATTTTCAACAATCAACAATAAGATCATGCATCCCCCCAATAAACAACTATTTGTTCACCACTCTAATCCATGTGGCTTTATAAAATGTGAATATTCACAAACTTGAATTTTCTCATGTCATCCTGCCGCAAGGAAAAAATAAAAATAAAGGTGGTGGCATGAAGTCTGTGGGGTGGAGAGCATTATGGAGAGAGCATGATGTTACAGCATTATGGAGAGGGTGAGACCATAATTTCCCATTACATTGCATAATGTAATGTACACTGTAATGTACATTGTACATTGTAATGTACAATGTACATTGCATAATGTACACTAAACAGATCACAAAGACAGCCTTCTTTCACCTGAAAAACATCGCCCGTCTCCGCTCATCCCTCTCCTCCACGGCTGCAGAAACCCTCATCCACGCCTTCATCACCTCCCGTCTGGACTACTGCAATAGCCTCCTCTATGGTTCACCCTCAACAATCACCAATAAACTCCAATACATTCAGAACTCCGCTGCCCGTCTACTCACCCATTCCCGGACCCGTGACCACATCACCCCCGTCCTTTACAAGCTTCACTGGCTCCCCATCTCCCAGAGAATCCAGTACAAAATCCTCCTCTTGACCTACAAAGCCCTCCATAACCTGGCCCCATCCTACCTGGCTGACCACCTCTCCAGACACTCCCACCCGCAACCTCCGCTCTGCTGGTACCAACTTCCTGACCCCCCCCCCCCCCCCATCCGGACCAAATTCAGATCCTGGGGGGACAGGGCCTTCTCCATCGCTGCTCCCACCCTCTGGAACTCACTACCTCACACCATCAGAGACTCCTCCTCACTCACCACATTCAAAACATCACTCAAGACCCACCTCTGTTCAGCACTGCATTCAACATTCAACCCACAGCATTTAACCCCTGACTATCACTTCTTCTCCCTCCTTTTGCTTTAAATATTTCCCTATTGATTCTTGTCTTTTTGCAATTGTTGTTTCCATGTTTTGTTATGCATTATGTTTTGCACTCTGTCAAAGCACCTTTGGGCTTCATGAAAAGCGCTATACAAAATAAATGAATTATTATTATTATTATAATATATGGCAGCCCATTCTGTAGGAATTACACAATGGCATAATGGCCTATTATATCTAATAATCATGAGCACCAAGAACAAGGATGGGGGGTTGATGAGCATCTGATCTGATGGAATCCAAAGTCCGTTCACAATAAAGTGCTCTCAGACGTTGAGAATAATGAAGCGACATTATGAATCGGTCGAGGACGATGATGTAGCTTAACACAACACGACAGCAAAGAGATAACATGGTTGAGAGGAATACAAAGTTCTGGGTGCAGATCACAGATCAAAGGAAGTGGATCAAGGGTGAGGTGTCAAAAATAAAGTTGCACAATTGAAAGGATTTTCTTTCTACAGGTATTGAGACTCACAGAAGAGCTGAACATGGAGCAAAGGAGCAACAACAAAAAATGGAACAAAGAGAAAAGTGATGCACCACAGCAAAAGGACATGTCTGGTTGTCAGTTCCCAGCAAAAGGAAGTTCTTGGGAATGGGGTCATTTTTGTGATCAGAGATACAAGTATGGAGGGGGCAGTGGGGGTGACCAGTTGCGCGTTAGTCATTTGGAGGCCCCACGCAGAACTGAATTTAGTGGACTAGTAGGGCCCCTGCCACCAACTAAATTTCAAATTGGTTTTCTATTAGTATGATGGTACTAACCCCGGTTCCCGGTGTGTACCCCGTTTCCCGGTGTGTACCCCGGTTTAGAATAGGTACACCGTATCCCTGCACATCGTAAGAGGCGACTAAGGGTTGGCGTCAGGAAGGGCATCCGGCCATAAAAAAAACAGGGAACCATGATCGTCATGGGCCCGCAAGGCTAACCCCTGCTCTAGCGGGGAAAATGGCCTTAAAACGATCATTCATTCATTCATTCATTTTCATATATGATGGCATCTCTGGATTTCAAAAGCACAACACTCTGCCATGGGTTAGTTGATTCACCAATGACCGAATGAGGGGGTCGGTTTTTTTTTTTTATCGTACAATGAATTGTAGTATTGATTTGTTAAACAATTCATACCCTTTGAAATAGAGCTCAAGTTCTTCGTCCATATGCAGCACAAGGCTGCAGAGGCGCAGCACCATTGGCTGAGCTTGGCTGCACCGCTGATGCAATAAGTTCTTTAGGTTCGGGTAGGAATTTGGAAATTGTTCAGTGTGCCAGCGATAGCTCGCCTACTCTTTGTGAAGAACACCCTGGGATCTTTAACATCCACCAATTAATGCCAGCAGATGGGAAGCCCAGTTTAATGTCCATCTGAGGGACGGAACAGACATTGATAAATCACCCAAACAGTGAATCACTGGATTTTTAGCTGGGTTGGGATTAAACCCAGGCTAGACAGCTTAAAAGAGAGTGTGAGTACCTCTAGGCCATCCTGTCAGCTCTTAAGTTGATTCCTTGGCAAAGTGAGGCCCTCGAGGGTCTAGTCTTGAAAGGAATTTGTCTCACGATCGGGCAAGTGTGGAGGGGGGGGGGGGCAGGCCCTTGTTGCTAAATGAGACTCATGCAATTGCATGGGTTACCTGGCCCAAACTGCCATGAGGGATAATCTGAAGTAGTGTTGAACAGCACAATTTGTGAAGCCCTGGAGGGAAGAAAGGGGTTGTTATACTGGGGAAGTTGGTTCCACAGGTGAGAGAAAAGTGGAAATGAGTGGAGATGCACAGTGAGCATAGATTTTGGGAATTTGAAAAGAATATGGTTACTGGCAGACCATGTGCACCATGCACCACCTGGTGGTGGGAGTCAAGCAAGAGCAGAGGGTGCAAGGCAAGGTTCGGTGATAACCCTCAAATAAACCCCTTGGAACTGAGCGATGGGAATAGATAGTGCTCCAGTGCAAAGCTGTCAAAACATGTGCTTTTTCTGGTCTTCATCAATGATCTGACTCTTGAAAATCCTCTATCTCTTTGCTGACGACTCTACTCTGTCGCTCCATTCCTCATCCCTCAGATCGGCAGTCTGCAGCCTCCTCACTCTGCAGACCTGGACAAAATCAGACTGGTCAAACAAGTGGAACATGTCTTTGAATCCTGACAAATCTCACACTTGCAATGTCTCTCCGAAAGGACCGACTGAACAACCCTCCCATCTACTTTCTCAACAATCCTCTCCAAGAAGTTCTGTCGCTCAAGCTTTTGGGTCTCACTATCTGCCATGATCTTTCTTGGGAAAACCACATTTCCAAGCTGGCCTCCAAAGCCAGTCGCCGACTGGGCATCCTCCGTCGTGCGAAGTCCTTCCTTGGCACACCTGAGCTCCTCACCACATACAAGGCTTTCATCCGCAGCTCAATGGAATACTGTTCCCCCCTCTGGGCTGGTGCTCCTGCCTCACACCTTGCTCGGCTTCACGCTGTTGAGGCCAAAGCTTTCAGAATCATTGGAATCTCCTGCAATGTAGTCAACACCGAGGGCCTTTCACTCACTCACTGCAGGCAGATTGGTGGTCTTTCTGTCTTCTACTGACTCCTCTCCGGCCTTGCTCCCCCAGCTCTGTGCTCTGTCCCCCCAATATTCCTTCAGGTCGCACAAGATCTGCCTGCAACCCTCTTATGGTTAAACTGCCAAAGTCTAGGCTCTCTGCTCACCTTCACTCTTTCATTCCCCTTTTCTCCCGCCTCTGGAACAAACTCCCCCACTCCCTTCAATCCCACTCCTCCCTCCAGGTCTTTAAAACAGCTGTTCACCACCATCTCTTATCTTCCCCCATCGAAAACCTTGATCTTTTCTACCCCCGGTAATTCACCCCAGAGTCCTTGCAGTGTTCATATGTTTTATTCCTCTCCCACCTCCCCCCAAGTCCTCCCGATGTCCCTGCTCTCAAATGTTGTGTTTGTGTCCTTCCCCCTCTTCCCCCATCTCTTTTGTGTCCTTCCCCCTCTCCCCATCTTGTCTGCCGCTCCCCTTGCTTTTTGTGTTTTGTGTGTCGGTTTGTCTTTTTGTGTGATTAATGTTAGCTCTTTCACGAGCCTCGATCTTGTATACAAAAAAAAAAAAAAAAAAAAAAAAAAAAAAATTCACAAAAGTGTTCTTGATAAAAAGGCTATGGATCTTTTGAGAACCATGAAGGCTTCCTTCTCCATTTCAGCACCCAGTAGGAGGAATTACAAAATGAGTGCAAGTACAGGAGACAGTGTGGAATATGACATCAGCAGATTATAGCAATCTCAGAAGTGGGCAACAGTGTAATGGTATATAGAGGCCTTGCATCACGTCAGCGTCGTCCATGGCAACCGGTTCCGGCCGCCATCTTGGGTGGCATAAACAACATGGCGGGAAAGCTGTCGTTTGATCAGACGGACCTGTCAGTTTACACCCACAGCTTGCCCGTTGAGGCGTTTGCGGTATTGCGAGAAACTAACTGTCATCTTTATCGGGGTGAAGGAGGTTAGCCTTGTGAGGGAGGGGCAGCACAGGAGGGTTAGCTTTATCAGGTGAAGGAGGTTAGCCTTGTGAGGGAGGGGCAGCACAGGAGGGTTAGCTTTATCGGGTGAAGGTGGTTAGCCTTGAGGTTGGGGAGGCGCAGTAGGGTTAGCTTTATTGGGTGAAGGTGGTTAGCCTTGTGAGGTAGGGGAGGAGCAGGAGGTTTGGCTTTATCAGGTGAAGGAGGTTAGCCTTGAGGGAGGGGAGGAGCAGGAGGGTTAGCTTTATTGGGTGAACGAGGTTAGCCTAATCGTGAAGGGAGGTTATCCTCGCCATTGAAGTCAGTCTCATTGGGCCTGAGAGAGGTTAGCTTTATCTGGGGCGAGGTAGGGGGAGGGCAGGTTACCTTCGGGAGCAGGGGAGCGAGTTTCTGGTGGGAAAGGTACATTTTCAGGTTCAGATATGACTAACGAGTCTACTCTATGTGGCTGAAAATATACAAGGTGTGGACGAGGTGGCTTGCGAGGTTCAACAACGTGGTGAATCGTTAACATGAACCATTTAATGGTTGTTAGTGACGAACGCAGAACGTGTAACACACAACGCACTGAGGTTTGCACCAAAATGCACCCAGCGATGTCTCGCACGGAGTTCACAATGGTCTCGGGGCTCGTCCCGGAGGTCATGGACCCACTGTAGTCTTCGAAGGGGTTCGGGGACCGCCTGCCTTGGCCATTACGTATGGTGGCAGAAGCAGTTTTTCCACCCAAGCGGTCAGTGACTAAGACGATGACGTCACATGCAACTTCCCTATTGGGAAGCACTTGACAATAGTTACTGTTCCACAGGCAAGAAAACTCATGAAAACCAAGCTGAGTACAGGAGACATATCAACGAGTATCACTCAGTGTCCCAACGTAATCCCACTCCTGACACCAATTGTTACGGATCTCAAACGTCGGCTCTCCCCTTATCAAGGGGGGGGGGTTAATCCCCTTGTCCTTTTATCTTGCCGATGCGAGTCCTGGAAGTTACAACGTCCTTCCCGGCATGGTGTTAGGTAGGGTTTGTTAGGCCTAGGGGTTCACTACTACCTAATTACTAACGCCGACCGGAAACGAGGGAATAACTCCCGCTCGAAACACGGATATGATGGAATATGCCGAGCGGATAGCAATCCGCGATCCGAGCTGTTAACAGGTGACTAGACCCGATTATAGCGGTTGCGATCGTGCCACGCTTACCCAATTGGAGAAAAGACTGATGCGATCGGATGGAGAGGAAACCAGGAGAATAGGAAGAACAGATGGGTTTATTAATTATGTACAAAGTAAAGAGGAAACGAAAGAAGGGAATGCACAAGGAAGAGGAAGAAGTAGATACACAGGGCAGCCTTAAACAGTCTTATCTTATTCCCTGGACAAACGGGCCCGTCTCACTCACACGGGGATTGTAGATGGTAGGGTGGAACAGGTTGATGGTCACCAGCGAGTCCAGGCTCCAATCCGGTTCCGGTCCAGGCTCCGGTCCAGCAGACGAAACCCGGCAGGCAGCTACGTGGCTTGTAGCGTGATGCGAACGGACTGTTATAATGACGGGGAGAGGGGGAGAAGGCTGGTGTCCTGGCGGCGTACGTAATAGTTGCACACTCGATCCAAACGCCCCCTCTCCAAGGTCCTGCTTTGAGCTCCCGATGCCAACGAGCCCTCTGATCAAGCGCATGTACCCACGAGTTCATTGTAATGTGCGCTCTCCCAATACTCCCTGTCAACACCAATCTTTCAACGAGTCCTCTCAAGGCGAGCTCTTCTCATCAGTCCTGTTGCCAAGCGCATGTACCCACAAGTCCTCTTTAATGAGCGCCGCTGCATAAGTCCCCTGGTAAGTCCTCTTGCAAAGCGCGTTTCCAAACAGTCACTGTAAAAGGGCTTTGTGCTCGCGCTTTTATAAGTGAACCAGCGATTGCTCTGCCAGCCCAAAAGCCACGCCGATCAGGCGATGTTACTTCAGCCCTGGTTGGCTGGTAAAAGCTTACCGGCCCCACCCTGATGGTTGGGTGACGTGGCCACACCTTCTTCCTGGTGCTCCGCCCCCTTTTTCCAGGCCTCACCTCGTGGCTTATGGTGGCGTTGAGCAAGCTCACGGGCAGCGAAGGCTGCTGCTGCTGGCCGAGGAGCGTACCAAATTGGGAGGGCCATGTGGCACAGACAGGAGGGCGCACTTAATGGTGTCGCTTGGAGAGGGAGGCTGTCAAAATGGACGGAATGGGGCCTACTCCTTATTTGATTGACAACGCAGATTCAACTATTGGAAACATGGCCTTATCTATACACATACTAATGAAATAACTGAAGTCCTATGGTGACCTACGTGTTGCTTGTGGCCTATCTATGGGGTGCTACCTTTAACCTTTAATGATGTGATATTTACAAGTGTGGGTTCTCAAATCTGCAACAATATCTTAGCAACCAGATATGGTAAAAATGCAAATAAAGTGTCTAAATATAGGTTTTCAAACAGGCAATCCATTTAAATCATTAAGTATATGACTAAAACAGTTAAAAATATCTAAACCTCTGGAGGAATGACACATGGTCGGGGTATCACAGACAGTACATTAACAAAGTGGGTCCATGCACTACCTCGCTGTGTTCCTATCTGTGATGCACTGGAGCAGTTCACAGGAGTGCACACTGGTACCTCAGAGCAACATAGACATGCAGCAAAGTACCCAGTCAAGGGATAACAGGGATCATTGCATCTTTGTTGAATGGCTGCAGGCACATCCACCATTTGCTGGATATGAACCAGATCGCCTGGAGTCCCTGTCAACTGGCATTGTTGGATACATCTGTAAACTGTGATGATGCTGTAGAAATTGGTCGAGCAGCAGCATCAGAAATGGCTGGTAAGAAGTTCAGACATCACGCTACGCCGCAATGACAAGGTGAAGACAATTGGTGCCAAGAGTAAGACAGTCAAAGTCAGAGGACAAAACACAGAAGTCAATCCAAGTCTCTTATTCAACAGAATCACATGTGTCCTGAATAACAGTTCTGAGATGGGATCATTCTTGGCTTACGAACTCGCTCCTCAGCCACCTTCCCTTTTCCAAGGCGGTGTGATGCAGAAGCCAACAGAGTTCCCTGGGTCTCCTGTTGAAATCATTCACCCAGCAATCCAACCTGCCAGAGAATTGCCTTCATCTTAGATGGTGGCCACCTACTTCAATCAGTTGTTTGGCCACAACCGTCCACCTATGCTGGTGTATATCAATCATATTTCATACATCCTGAAGCATTATGGAGCTCAATCAACCGTGGTGTTTGATGGATATGGTACAACAACTTCAACAAAGGTAGCTGAGCAGAGACGGAGAGCCCAGAAGTCTACATCCAGTGATATCATATTTGAGGATAATATGCCAACCACCACAACACAAGCAGCATTCTTAGCTAACAGTAACAATAAGAAGAGACTAATACAAACTCTACGTGAAAAGATGCTTATGGCTGGCATACGTGTCAAGCAGGCTGAAGCAGACGCAGACACACTGTTTCAACAGCGCTAGCCGTTGCAGAGTCAGAAGAGCTGCCAGTTGTTGTCGTTGGTACAGACACCGACTTACTTGTCATGTTGGTGGCTCGAGCAACCGCTACTACAGGTATGTACATGTTATGCCGCAGCAATCCTGTAACGGTCTACAACATTCATGATATTCAGCATGCCATAGGAGACACCAGCAATCACTTGATGTTTCTACATGCTGTGACAGGTTGTGACAATGTCTGCAATCTATCGTCAGGGCAAGCGTAAAGCTTTCAACATTGTGCACAAAAAAGAGGACTATGACTTGTTGGATACCTTCACAAAAATTGGAAGCACTTAGACACTGTTTGCATTTCTATCATATGTGGTTGCTAAGATATGATAAAATAGAGAACGGTGGCCATATTTGGCATCATACTGGTCGCCATCTTGGTTTTGGATATTTTGAGTGTTTGTCACGTAATTAATGATTTTATATGATTGCTTGTGTTTGAAAACCTACGATTCGACACTTTGTTTGCATTTCTACCATGTCTACTTGTTAAGATATGATAAAAAAACAAAATGACGGCCATTTTGGCGGCCATCTTGAAAAGCACGAGGAGGATTTTCAGGGACTTTTGGTATGTTTTTTAAACTCATTTTTCTGGACCTTTCCTGAAATTTTCAGCTTGTTATAAATTTTTTTCCATGTTTAAATTATAATTCTTGGCCTACATCAGAAGACTGCAAACAAAACTTTTATTGGGGGGGTGGCAAACCTCCCCCAACCCCATATACCTCATCAGACTCCAATTTTTTAAATGCCAGGAACAAACTTCCGTACAACATGGGTGATGAAGGTTGTGGTTACGTTTTTTTGTTTTTTTTTGTATACATAATCTAGGCTCGTGAAAGAGCCAACATTTATCACACAAACAAATCAAACAGACAAACAAGCAAAGTATATAAAAAGGGGAGCGGTAGACAAGATGGGGAGGGAAGGGGAAGCACATAAACAACATTTGAGAGCAGGGACATCGGGAATGTGTGGGAGGGAGAGGGCTTGAGGGGAGGCGGCGTGGGAAGGGGGGGGGGGAGGCGGGAGAAGTATAAGCGCAAGGACACCAAGGACTTCCAGGAAAGAAGTTGATATTTCAAAAAAGTGGATTTGGGGTGAAATTAGCGGGGGTAGAAAAGATCAAGGTTTTGGATGGGGGAATATAAGACGGTGGTGAACAGCTGTTTTAAAGACCTGGAGGGAGGAGTGGGATTGAAGAGAGTGAGGGAGTTTGTTCCAGGCGGGAGAAAAGAGAAATGAAGGAGTGAAGGTGAGCAGAGAGTCTTGATTTTGGCAGTTTAACCATAAGAGGGTTGCAGGCAGATCTTGTGCGACCTGTAGGAATATTTGTGGGACAGAGCCCAGAGAGAGCTGGAGGAGCAAGGCCGGAGAGGAGTCGGTAGAAGACAAAGACCACCAACCTGCCTGCGGTGATTAAGTGAAAGGCCCTTGGAGGTAGCTTCATCACGGGAGATTCCAATGATTCTGAACGCTTTGGTTTCAACAGCGTGAAGACGAGCTAGGTGTGAGGCAGGAGCACCAGCCCAGAGGGGAGGGCAGTATTCCATTGAGCTGCAGCTGAAAGCCTTGTATGTGGTGAGGAGCTCAGGTGTGCCAAGGAAGGACTTCGCACAACAGAGGATGCCCATTCGGCGACTGGCTTTGGAGGCCAGAATTCAAATGTGGTTTTCCCAGGAAAGATCAGGGCAGATAGTGAGAACCAAAAGCTTGAGTGACAGAACTTCTTGGAGATGATAATTCAGAAAGTGGATGTGAGGGTTGTCCAGTCAGTCTTTTCGGAGAGACATCGTAAGAGTGTGAGATTTGTCAGGATTGAAAGACATGTTCCACTTGTTTGCCCAGTCAGTGATTTTGTCCAGGTCTGCAGAGAGTGAGGAGGCTGCAGACTGCCGATCTGAGGGATGAGGAATGGAGCGGCAGAGAGTGGAGTCATCAGCAAAGAGATAGAGGATTTTCAAGAGTCGGAGAGATCATTGATTAAGACCAGAAAAAGCACAGGGCCCAGAACACTGCCTTGGGGAACTCCAGCCTGAACAGGAAGAGGAGATGAGAGAAACCCATTCAGAGCCACACATTGACTACGACTAGAGAGGAGGTCCACCAGCCATGCATGGAGATTTCCATTGATACCAAAGGGGGAGAGTTTGGTGAGCAGAGCGGGGTGCCAGACCGTATCGAAGGCACGTGATATGTCGAGGGAGACAGCTCTAATTTCCTGTTTGGCATTGAGGCCCTCCATCCATTGTTGAGACAGCAGAAGCAGCATGTCCAGAGTAGAGTGACCTGGTCTGAAACCAAATTGATGATCAGAGATCAAGCCATTGGAGAAGAGGAAAGATTTCATATCTGAAGCAATGATGGATTCCATGACTTTACTGATAATTGGGAGAAGGCTGATTGGTCTGTAGTTGCTAGGATCTGTTTTTGCACCTTTTTGTGTAACGCGGTGATGTTGGCCGATTTCCAAGCAGATGGCAGATGACCTTGAGCAAAAGAGAGGGTGAAGAGAACAGAGGGAGGGAGTGAAAGAGCGGAAGAACAGGATTTTAGGACCTGTGGGCTGATGCCGTCAGGTCAAGTTGCAGAATCAGAGTCGAGGGTTGACAGAAACTTTTCCACCTTGTCAGGAGGAAAGGACAGAGTCCAAGAGCAGCTGGGTACGACTGGGTACGGTGGGTACAGAGAGGGATGGGTTTGGGACAAGATTTAGAGGCAAACACAGAGTTGAGGCATTCAGCTTTTTCATGTGCGGAGTCAGCTGTGTAGCCGTTTGAGGTGAGGGAGGGGATGGAGGGGGAACAAACACCAGAAACAGATTTGACCAGACGCCACCAGGATTTGGAAGAGGGAGACAGATAAGAGAGTTCGGTCTTGAGAACGGAGAGTTTCATCGCAATTGCACGTGTCATTTGAGAAGAAAGAAAACACCAATTTTGGGGGGCAACCCCCCACCACCCCCCCACAATACACCCCTGAAGGGGCATATTTTTTTAATGCCATGAACAAACTTTGGTACAAAAATTTTCCCAAGTAATAAATCTCAAACTTGGGTCAAGGAATGAAACAGGTTTCAATTCAGTGGAAAGAATGTGAATGCATCACAGAAGTGGTTTTGACAATTTTTTCTATTAGTATGAAGGGCATGTAAACAAGCTGCAAGATCAAAACTTGTTTAAATAGCATGAAGTGCATGATCCTGCACTGATGCATTCAGGAGTAATCGATTAATAGATACAAGCTAGAACGGCACTCAGTAGAGAGCATACCTCCGCCTGGTTGGCCATATCACTCAATGGTGAAGAATCACTAAAAATTCTACTAGCTGGATCGGGATCCAGATGCACCAAAATTGAATTGATTCTTCCTCGTCACACACACAACCTGCCAAACAAGTTTTGTCCAAATCCATTCATAACTGAGACATCAAGCTATGTATCGTTTTTGGCCCTATCCCAATTGTGAAGAATCACTTACAAAATTAAATAATTCTCATATCCGAATCAATATTCAGATGTTCACCAAAATCGAATATATTCTTCCTTATCACACACAACCTGTCCAACAAGTTTTGTCCAAATCTGTCCACAACTTAAGGAGCGCGAAGACCCCAAGGACCGTGAAGACCCCCAAGGACCGCGAAGACCCCCCAAGGACCGCGAAAACCCCAGGGACCGCGAAGACCCCAGGGACCGCGAAGACCCCAGGGACCGCGAAGACCCCAGGGACCGCGAAGACCCCAGGGACCGTTGAAGACCCCAGGGACCGTGACGACCCCAGGGACCGTGAAGACCCCAAGGACAGTGAAGACCCCAAGGACCGTGAAGACCCCAAGGACCGTGAAGACCCCAAGGACCGTGAAGACCCCAAGGACCGTGAAGACCCCAAGGACCGTGAAGACCCCAAGGACCGTGAAGACCCCAAGGACCGTGAAGACCCCAAGGACCGTGAAGACCCCAAGGACCGTGAAGACCCAGGGCCGTGAAGACCAAGGACCGTGAAGACCCCAAGGACCGTGAAGACCCCAAGGACCGTGAAGACCCCAAGGACCGTGAAGACCCCAAGGACCGTGAAGACCCCAAAGACCATGAAGACTCCAAAGACCCAAACAACAAAGGACACAAAAGACCCCAAGGACTCAGAACCCCAAATACTCAATATCCAAAATACCCCAAAGACCAAAAAGACCCAATGAACCCCAAAGACCCAAGATTTTGGTAAGACCTCAGGGATCCAGAGGACCCCAAAGACCCAATAGACCCCAAATACCCTGGAGACTGTTAAAGCCAAAATATAATGAAGACCTAGAAGACCCAGAAGATCCCAAAGACCCTGAAGACCCAAAGGATCCCAAAGACTGAAAAGACCCTGAAAACCAAAAGGATCCCAAATAGTGAAAAGACCCTGAAGACCCAAAGGAAACCAAAGACTGAAAAGACCCTGAAAATCCAAAGCATCCAAAGACTGAAAAGACCCTGAAGACCCAAAGGATCCCCAAGACTGAAAAGACCCTGAAGACCCAAAGGATCCCAAAGACTGAAAAGACCCTGAAGACCCAAAGGATCCCAAAGACTGAAAAGACCCTGAAGACCCAAAGGATCCCAAAGACTGAAAAGACCCAAAATACCCTGAAGACCCAAAGACCCTGAAGACCCCGACGACCCAAAGACCCCAACGACCCAAAGACCCCGACGACCCCGACGACCCAAAGACCCCGACGACCCAAAGAACCCGACGACCCAAAGACCCCGACGACCCAAAGACCCCGACGACCCAGAAAACCCAAAGACCCCGAAAACCCAAAGACCCAAAGACCCCGAAGACCCAAAGACCCCAAAGACACAAAGACCATGAAGACCATGAAGACCCAACGACCATGAAGACCCAAAGACCCAGGCGACCCAAAGACCCAAATACCCTGAAGACCCAAATACCCTGAAGACCCAAATACCCCAAAGACCCAAAATACCCCAAAGACCCAAAATACCCCAAAGACCCAAAATACCCCAAAAAAACAAAATACCCCAAAAAACCAAAATACCCCAAAAACCAAAATACCCCAAAGACCCAAAATGCCCCAAAGACCAAAAAAACTGAAAAGACCAAGACCCTTAAATACCCCAAATACCACCAAGACCCAAAAACCCCAAAAAACCTGAAGATATAAAGACCCAAAGACCCTTAAATACCCAGAAGACCCAAAAGACCATGAAAGCTAAAAATACCCCAAAGATCCAAAAGACCCAGAAAAACATTAAATACCTCAAGGACCCAAAATATGACCCTTGGAGACCCGGAAGCCCAAAAAGACCCAAAATAACCCAGACCCCCAAAAAATCAAAAACCTCCAGAAGACCACAAAGTCCCTGAAAAGCCAAACTACCCCAAAGACCCTTAACAACCACACAGAACCAAACAATCCAAAACACCAAAAAGACCCTGAGGACCCAGTGGAACCCAAAGACCCAAAATACCTAGATAACTGAAAGGACCCCAAAGAGAGACGACCCAAAGGACCCAAATGACCTAAAAGACCACGAAGACTCAAATGAATCAGAAGATCCCAAAGATGCAAAAGAGCGTGAGCACCCAAAAGACCCAAATTAACCAGAGGACCCAAAATACCCAAAAGAAGAGCAATTATGTCTTGTATTGGAATTGTAGACAGTGGCTTGCAAACCGAGCCTCAAGGTCGGTGTACGGATGCGGTTTTTATTATTACAATAAATACACGGCATAAAGAGGTGAAATTCTCTGAACGTGATGTGCAAATTGCACAGAGTAAACCGAGTGTTCATTTACGTCTGTAGGATGTCAATCCAAAACACCAAAAATACCCTTAAAGACCCCAAGTGTGCAGTAGACCCCAAAGACCCAAATTACCTCCAAAGACCCAAGATTCCCCAAAGGCCAAGATGACCGAAAGGACCCGAGGACCCGAAAGACTCAAATAACCCAAAAGACCGAGGACCAAAATGACCCAGAGGACAAAATATCCAAAATATCCCAAGGATGCAAAAGAGCTTTAACACCCAAAAGTCCCAAATGAACCAGAGGACCCAAAAGACCGATGACTCAAGACCCAAAATAAGAGCAATTATGTCTCGTAAATTGGAATTGAAGACGGTGGGTTGCAAACCGAACCTCAAGGTCAGTGTATGGAAGCGGTGTTTTATTTTTTTTTTCACAATAAATACAAAGCACAGGGAGGTGACATTTGCTGAACGTGACGTGCAAAGTGCGCAGAGTAAAACGTGTTCATTTACGTCTATAGGATATCTATTAAATAAAAATGATATAACTATAAGCCTCCTGACACTAGGCTGACTTCGGCATGCTTCCGCCACTGTACCATCAAAAACTGTACCAACCCGTCATTTTTGACGGGCTTTATACTCGTGTAATTATAATACATGTATATTAAATTCGTTATTAAATATTATTATTGGATTATTTGGCAATGAAAACATTGGTAAAGACACGAAAATTATCGACTCAAAATGATGACCAAGAAAACTAAATTTTATCGTAGAATGGTGGCCATATTGGAAAACAAAATGGCAGACAAGATAATTTGAAAAGTCACATTTGGATACTTTGGCCCTGAAAACATTGGTATAGACACCAAAATGAAGTTCCTATCTATGGTATTAGCCGATATACAAGACATGGAAAATTTGCATGTCGGCCATTTTGAAAAAAAGGCTGCCACAGCCACCACAGGTCAAATCCGGTTGGGGCCCTGGTTTGAAAAAGACTTCTATGGGCAATGGGCCATAGTAGCTGTGTGCCAAATTTTCATACGTGTATCACAAAGCACACGATTCGGCTCCGGATGGGGTTTAAGCCTCCGGCCTACCTGGTTGGGGCACAAGAACCAAACATGGCTTGGTTTGGTCTGTTTTGCATTTCGAAACCCAAGGCTCATCATATAGACATATAGTATCTAAGTTTTAAATCCCATCGACTGCATAAGAGTTTAGTTCTCCTCCAAGTATTACATACACACTATGTTGACCTCCAGCCCCACACACTTGGACTCGCCAGACCTCCACAGCTGATCCTCATTCACCACTCAATGTACACTGCAAAAGTACTGTACAACCATTTACAATTATGAAATACTTTTTTTGCCTTAAACACGTCATTGGAATCAAAGAACGCGTTATTTTGAAGGAAACACACAGGAAGCCATTTAGATTGCTCACATGATGCAAGACCCCCCTCTGCAGGTAACCCACCTGAGGTTTATTTTGGTTTAGGCCATTAACCTAGCGTTCAGCTGGGGATTGAACCACAGACTAGACGAGCAATTAGTGAAGGAGCCACCCTGCCGGCACTACCTACCCTCCGACAAGCCACGATATATTTATCGGGTTGCGCAAGGGTTAAATTGCCCGCCCGGCACCACTCGGCAATGCACCGTTACCTTTTTCTTCTCCAGGTTCCTAATCTTGTTCTTTAGGAACTGGAGCACGTTGTTCACATAATCCTCGTACGCGTCGGCAAGAGTGTGCAGACCTTTCTTGTGTTCTTCAGCTCTCGAGTCATCGAGCACGTCCTCCCCGTTTTTGGCGATCATGGCGGACAGGGTTTTATGTATCAAACAGCCAAGCAGGTGAATTGGAGCCGGGGGGAGCGATGGACCGTGCCGAGTGTTACCTCCGACAGCCGCAGCCAGTTTGCACGCTAACGGCCACACCTGGCCCCGCAATCTACGCACAACCACGCCCTCTCACACTCACCGCGGCACACGCCCTCCGCATGCACTTCATATAGCACTGGCAGATGCGCATCGCCCTCCCATTGGCTGCTCTGGCGAGCCAACCCGCAAAACAAGCCAACCGGCGAGCTCGATGCAACGTATCAAATCACGTCACGTCATACCTTAACATTATTATTATTAATTCTAAACTCCGTTTTAACTTGTAATAAATATACAAAGACCATGAATTAAAGTTGAAGTGCTGGTATCGGACTCGGCTCCTTTTAAATCCTTCAATTTTTTTCGTTTGCCCCGTATAATTAACAAAAAAGTATAATTATTGCACTCGTTGATATTCACTCAATTCCGCCGGAAACCGTTATTAAGCCGGTATATATTTGACGGGTAAGTTGCATATATTCAAATCGGAACATATTTGAGGTTTATTCGTAGATATAAATTATTGCACTCGTTGATATTCACTCAATTCCGCTGGAAAACCGTTATTAAACCGGTATATATTTGCCCCGTATAATCGCCAAAAAGCATAATAATTATTGCACTCGTTGAAATTCACTCAATTCCGCCGGAAACCGTTATTAAGCCGGTATATATTTGACGGGTAAGTTGCATATATTTAAATCGGAACATATTTGAGGTTTATTCGTTGATATCAATTATTGCACTCGTCGATATTCACTCATGCCCCTGGAAAACCGTAATTAAGCCGGTATATATTTGACGCGAAAGTTGCTTATTATTAAGCCGGTATATATTTGTGCGCTGCATTCCGTGAATAAATTGGTATTTATATATTTAGTATGTAGTATTTGTATGATCCGTGCATTGTTATTTGTTCAACGTAACCATATCCAACGTACGTGCAGGCTATTAAAGACGGGACCAACTATCATCCAGCGGTAATGCGTCATGAGCGTCGCAGTGACGTCACTCCAAGCCGCTTGGGACACTGGTGCCAGAGATGCACCGAGTTTCCATCATGCAACTTGATTCAGCTCCCTCCTTTGGGTTTGCTCCTTTTATTGGAACATAGACAACTCTTGTATGGTGCTGTTCTCTATTGCGTTCTCATCTTGTGTAATACTGCGCATTGTTATTTGCATATTCTGTATCTATTATCTTATTCTAATATCTACCATCGCTTTCTTTGTCTTGCAGATTGATTGTTCATCGTTGTTGCTAATAAACCTGCATTCAATTGATACATTCTTGTTTATGAACAATCAACTCATCTGAAGATGCCTGCTGCAGTCTGCCCCTTCCCGAGCTGTGTCTACGTTACTGACAGCACTGACAATGCCGTTGCTGCTATCCAGCTCTCCATCCACGCCATGACTCACACGTCCATTGCACCAGCCAAACCGGACAAAGTCAGCCGTCCTCGTATCCAAACCGGCGGTACCAGCGAAGATTGGCAATATTTCACCAGAAGATGGGATGGGTACAAGGCAGCGACCCAGATAATCGGCAATGATGTTCGCGTTCAACTCCTTGAATGTTGTGATGATAACCTACGACGTGACCTCCACCGCAGCAACCCACGCATTGAAATCAAGGACGAGGCAGCTATACTACAAGCCATTCGGTCCCTTGCTGTCCGAGAGGAGAATACCATGGTGTCCCGCGTAAACCACCACAACATGCGACAGGACCGAGAAGAACCAATTCGTACCTACGCAGCCCGTCTGGCTGGTCAAGCTGAGATCTGCAAGTTTTCTGTTGTATGCTCATGCAATCCCTCTACTGATGTCAACTACACCAAGGACATGGTTCGCGATGTCCTATGTCGGGGACTCGCCGATCAAGATATACAACAGGACATTCTCGGCGATCAAAATCAGAACATGAGCTTGGAGGAAGTTCTCATTTTCGTCGAGGCCAAGGAAGCAGGGAAACGTTCCCAGAATGCCTTGCTCGATAGTGAAGGCGCTCATGGCGCAAGCCAATACAAAAACTGGAAGAACAAAAGAGCCCTGATCACTACCGACAAGCAGGCGGCCATTTGTAGTTATTGCGGCAAAACTGGTCATGGCAAACAGCCGAACATCGACCAAAGGCGTCAATTCTGCAATGCCTACGGGAAAACATGCAGTAAATGCGCCACTCGCGGCCATTTTGCACATGTCTTCCGGGGAGGCACGAAAAAGGCGGACAACAAACCTACGGACAAATCAATGGATGCTCATGATGTGGAAGAAAGCAGCCAGGTCCACGATCTCCTCTGCTCTGTCACGGAACGAGAAACGGCCATTTGGAAGCCGTAAATTAAAAGGGCCATGGCCACCTTGTCAACTCCACTACACCTCGACCACCATATATTTGACCACCTCTCTGGCTGGACCAAGAAGAAGTCTCAACCACAGCCGTACATAAAACTCATAGCACGGATCGATAAGGAATCTTATGACCATTTCGGCCAGCCACTGTCATCCCGACCAAAATCGGCCAGGCTCCAGGCCATGGCCGACACTGGCTGTCAAAGCTGCCTCACAGGACTTAATATTTTCCACAAACTCGGGCTGCGTAATGAAGACCTGTTACCTGTCAACCTGAAGATGAATGCTGTTAACAGTGGAAGGGTCCGGATTATCGGCGCCATGCTCCTACACCTGTCTGGTCGCACAGCCAATGGCGACATTATTGAAACCCGACAAATCTGCTACATCTCACCTGACACACGGAACATGTATCTCAGTCGTGAAGCATGCGTCGATCTAGGCCTCGTGTCTAGTAGCTTCCCAACCATTGGCGAATCCAACACAGTTGGTGCTACAGTGGCAGCAGTTATCGATGCAAATTGTAACTGCCCGGAAAGATCGCTTCCCCCTACACTGCCTACATCTATCCCATTTCCGGCCACTGACGAGAACCGAGAGAGGCTGGAGAAATGGCTACTGGAGTACTACAAAAGCAGCACATTCAATGTCTGCGAACACCAGCCACTACCCCACATGGAAGGTCCGCCTCTCACACTGATGGTTGACCCCGAGGCAACACCAAAAGCGGTGCACACCCCAGTGCCTGTCCCCTTACACTGGCAGGCAGAAGTCAAGGCTGGTATCGATCGCGACATCAGGTTAGGGGTTCTGGAACCGGTGCCAATTGGTGAACCAGTGACATGGTGCAGCAGAATGGTCGTCTGTCCAAAGAAGGATGGGACCCCACGGAGGACAGTTGATCTGCAACCACTGAATGCGCACTGCACACGTGAGACCCACCACACCCAGTCACCCTTCCATCAAGCAATGGCGGTGCCACATAACACCAAAAAGACGGTAACAGACGCCTGGAATGGCTATCACAGCGTTCCAATCAGAGAATGTGACCGCCATCTGACAACGTTCATCACACCATGGGGCCGATACCGTTACTGCACCACTCCCCAAGGTTACATCGCTTCAGGTGATGGATACTCCAGACGATTTGACGAAATTGTATCGGACTTCAAAAACAAGTCCAAATGTATTGATGATACCATCATGTGGAGCGACACATTGGAAGAGAGCTTTTTTCAGACATGCAACTGGCTCGACCTGTGCGGCCGTAATGGGATTACGCAAAATCCGACGAAATTCCATTTTGGTCAGGACACGGTCGAATTCGCTGGATTCGAGATCACCATGGACAGTGTACGACCATGCCAAAGGTATCTCCAAGCGATACAGGACTTCCCCACACCAAAAACAATTACTGACATTCGCTCCTGGTTTGGGCTAGTCAATCAGGTAACATACTGCTTCAGCATGACCGAGAGGATGCGACCTTTTCGGGACCTCCTAAAACCATGCACCCCCTTCTACTGGGATGCAACACTACAATCCCTATTCGAAGAATCAAAACGACTCATCATATCTGAAGTCGCAAATGGGGTCCGGATCTTTGACAAGGAACGGACAACATGTCTCGCAACTGACTGGTCGAAGGATGGGATTGGCTTCTGGCTCCTCCAAAAACACTGCAGATGCCCTGGTGAAACCCCACAGTGCTGCCCCGATATCTGGAAAATCACCCTTGCTGGAGGCCGCTTCACCCATGCAGCGGAGTCGCGCTATGCTCCGATAGAGGGTGAAGCTCTAGCAGTGGCGGACAGCCTGGAAAAAGTAAAGTATTTTGTGTTGGGATGCAAGAACCTGATTATTGCCGTCGATCACAAGCCCTTAATCAAGCTTCTTGGTGACAGACGATTAGAGGACATCCATAACACGCGGCTTGCCAACTTGAAAGAAAGGACCCTAGCATATCGTTTCCGAATTATCCACATCCCGGGAAAACGTCACTGCGTACCAGATGCGATTTCACGACATCCGTCGGGTGCCAGACCATCGGAACGACTGCCACTGGTGGATGACATTTCCTCCATTATGGATGTGGCCACATCGACTACACTAAGACAGCACACCTTGACTGGGCTGTGGACCACAGATGACGACACTGGCATGGAAATGGCTATTTCTATGGCAGCCATCAAGACACTCGATTCTGTGCGGTCCGTCACTTGGGACGATGTTCGGGACGAAACAGCAAGTGACACTCAGATGCTGCAGTTACTCAATTCTATTGAGCAGGGTCTACCTGCCAGTCGGGACGATTTCCCTGTGTCCATTTTGGAATACTTTCCCTTCCGTGAACACCTCTACACTATTGATGGCATAGTGGTCTACAAGGGGAGGATTATCATCCCACCGAAGCTACGGAAGCTCGTCCTTGAGAATCTTCATGCTGCTCACCAAGGAGTCACGGCTATGACCACCCGGGCCAGCAGCTCGATCTTTTGGCCTGGAATCACTCCCCAGATTCATGAGATGCGCAATCGCTGCTCACACTGCAATCGGATGGCCCCATCGCAACCAAGCGCTCCACCTACAGCCTCAGCTGAACCTGCCTACCCTTTCCAGTACGTTTGTTCAGATTACTTTCATCACAAGGGTCGGAGTTATTTGGTCACCGTTGATCGTTACTCTAATTGGCCAATCATTCAGCTAACAACTGGCGGGGCACAAGGCCTAGTGAAATGTCTGCGGTCGAACTTCGCCACTTATGGTATCCCCGACGAATTGGCATCTGACTGTGGGCCAGAATTCACGGCACATGACACCCAAGACTTCTTGCGTCGGTGGGGCGTTAACCATCGGTTGTCATCCACTGCCTTCCCACACAGCAACTGTCGTGCCGAGATCGCAGTCAAAACATCGAAAAGAATGATCACCGATAACACTGGTTCCAATGGTGAACTAGACACTGATCGGTTCCAACGTGCAATACTCCAGTACCGGAATGCACCGGGTCAGGACACTAGGTTGTCTCCAGCCATGATCATCTTCAAGAGGCCAGTCAAGGACTTCATACCCATCATCCCAGGCAGATACTTGCCATCAGACACCTGGCGGGAAACACGCAACAATCGTGAGGAAGCTTTGCGCATTCGGCATGCCAGGGAGATCGAAAGACTCTCTGAACACACGACAAAACTACCTCCACTGGCCGTCGGGGACCATGTCCGGATCCAGAACCAGACCGGCCTGGAACCACGAAAATGGGACCGGACCGGAACCGTGATTGAGGTAAAACAATTCGATCAATACGTTGTCAAGGTGGATGGCTCCGGAAGAATCACTCTCCGGAATCGTAAGTTCCTGCGACGTTTTACGCCTTTCAGCATGACAACTCCCACTACAACTGGCAAAAGTGGCATGCTGCCAACCGTTATGCCAAGTGTTATGCCAATCGTACCGAAATACTTAATGTCTGGTACCCAACCCATCGCCGCTCCAAGAGTCTGTCTCAATCCTGTTACCACTCCCCAGAAGGGTGAACCCCAACATGTCATTGCGCCGGGCTTACCATCACAGACACTCCGCTCCACCACCGCGATGACACCACCCGCGAGAGTCGCTAACCAACCACATGTGCAGACCACCGCCACACCTCCACGGTCACTGCCTATTTCTGCCCCCTTGACGGTTCGGGTGATGATGGACCAGCTGGAGGGGACTCCGGCGTCGGACAGGGCGATAGTGAACCACCCACCGGAGACTCCCACAATGGACCAGGAAATTACGAACTGCCCTCAGAGGACTCCGACGATTGATCGGGTGGCGACGGGCCGCCCGAAGCGAATTATCAAACCACCAGCCCGATTCAATTCAGAAGAATATCAATTATAAACTCATGTGATCCTTTTTCTCGGTCTCCAGTTTCGTTCTATTCTGTGTCACAATTGAACGTTTTTGGGAAAGGGAGATAGACAACTCTTGTATGGTGCTGTTCTCTATTGCGTTCTCATCTTGTGTAATACTGCGCATTGTTATTTGCATATTCTGTATCTATTATCTTATTCTAATATCTACCATCGCTTTCTTTGTCTTGCAGATTGATTGTTCATCGTTGTTGCTAATAAACCTGCATTCAATTGATACATTCTTGTTTAGAACATCGCACGGTAGTTATCTTGGTTGCGACCAGAATCTCGTATCGGGTAATTTTCATTATCGGTCTTCATTGACGTGCAAGGATATTCGGGGTCTTGGATCTGGGAATTGAAGGAGCAGCGATGGAACGTCATCAATAATAAAACTCATCGATAAGGGTCACTCAGGTACAGGTAAGTACTCGGTCGCCTTTCCGGGGGGTGGGGAGGGCTCTGGACTTCAGAGAAGCACGTCTTTCACTCTCAGGGCCTTGTGAATGCCAAACCGGTAGGTTCAAAGCAATGAAGCAAGCACTCAAACGGAATGGAGCGCTCGGTTACCCTCGGTACCGCTTAACAAGATGGCGGTCTCTAAGTAAATAACGATATCGTGGGACTCGAGCAAATGCTGTCCGGGGCGTCGTTTTCAGTTTTACTCCCCAAACGGAATTTATTGTGTTCGCAGCGGCTACAGAGTACGAGGAAGAGGGAAAGAAGGAGAAATAAATCGGGAGTCAGAAGGAGGAGCCCCCTACCGAGCTCATCGATACACCTACCACTATGCATTTTTTAGAGAATTTTCCATGTTTGTCGATCTTGAAGAATTTGGATGAAAAGTAGGAATAACAATCAAGTATGAAATGCACGTTTCAATAATACGAGCAGATCGAGTACCTATAGTAAGTACCCTCTGGGTGGGTGGGTTCAGTTTAAAGGGGTCTAACAGACCATAAGTCCAAGGGAAGGGTCCATTTAATTAAGGCGTCTAAATGGTGCAAAGGCCTTAAGGGGTCTACAATATCTAAAGAGTTCTAAAGGGAAAGTGTCACCGTACTCGAAATGGGTCTAAAGGTTCAAGGGGTCTAAAAGTTCGACTTCCATGATTCCGGGTTCGCAGCACATGGATGTCCTCACACTAGCCGTTTCTTCCAGTTTAAACAGGCTTAAGTTCCCCGGATGAGATACATTATGTTTTACTGTGTTTATTTTAAATTCATATTTTGCTGGTCGTATTTTCAGTCACGCCTTAGATCCGTGGTTCTTAACCTGGGTTCGACCGAACCCCCTGTGGTTCAGTGAGCCAGTCTCAGGGGTTTGGCGGAGGTCCTCCGAAACGCACTGCAATTTGTTTTTTTGTTTTTTTTAGTTTTGTATCAATTTTGAATCTACAGTCGCGTGAAAAAGTAAGTACACCCCATGTAAAGTTTTGACTTTTTCAACATATTTCAACATGCAGCTATTTGATCTTCATCTATCTATAATTCCAGTAATCTCTGTGTGTCTGTGTGTCTGTGTGTCTGTGTGTCTGTGTGTCTGTGACCGCTGTTTCTCGACAACCACGGGTCCGATATACTTTAAACTTGCCAGGTATATTGCTGGGGACCCGAGGATGTGCCTTTTCAAGGTTTTAAATTAATCGGACAAGTACTTACCGAGCTATGTCCAAAAAACGCTTCAACCAATCAGAGAGCAGCGAGCTATCACGTGTGCCGAACGTGGCGATCAGACTCTGCCTCGGACGGCACATTTGACAGCGTATTCATTTATTTCACGTTGGAAAACTATGTTGCCGTTAAACTATGTTTTAAAACGAATTCAAACTGCGATTAAATTAAAACGATTCATCGTAACTGCGATTTGCGAACTTCCGGACAGTGACGACTTCACTTCCGGCAGCCAATCACAGAACGCTTTGTTGCGTAGGCGTGGCCGATGTGAGACGAGCGGAGCTGAGCGCGTTACGAGCTGACCGCCATTACGGTACGTAATTCGATTTCTTATGCGCATTATTTCTCCCAATTCAGTCAGAGCGAAGGGCGGAAGCGAAGAGCGTTGTTTTTTTTGTTTACGGGCGTTCGGGCGGGGTAGAGCGTACGGGTAGCGTTTTTTTTTTTTTTTTGGCAAGGAACGGGCACCCACGTACGGGTACTTATATGCACTACTACATGTACGGGTACTTATAGCGGGTATTTTAAAACTAATTTGCGATTCATTCGCTTTCCTGCGCATTTGTGCACGCGATGGCGATTTCTTCACCAAACTCCGCAAGCCGTTAGCTTTGGACCAAACCATTTCATGTAAATAGAGGGGGGGGATTGTCACCGTACTCGCAAGCCGTTCGCTTTGGACCAAACCATTTCATGTAAATAGAGGGGGGGGGGATTGTCACCGTACTCGCAAGCCGTTCGCTTTGGACCAAACCATTTCATGTCGTACTCGCAAGCCGTTCGCTTTGGACCAAACCATTGCATGTAAATAGAGGGGGGGGGGGATATACTTTTAGAGATATATATAGTACGGGCATGCCCTAGTTTCAACAATATTGATAGATAAAGGTGATATTGTAGCGGCTACCGCTGGGTTTTCACAATCGCCTTGCACCTATCAAGGACGCAGAGCGATCACCATGCCGGGCTCGTCCAGGACGCCCGGGCAGGCCCGCGCTCAACTTGCCAAGCCTCGGTCGGGACGCCCGGGCATGCCCGGGCATGCCCGGGCAGGCTCGCCCTCAACTTGCCAGGCCGCAGCCAGGACGCTGGGCCACGCCCCCTCTCGCCTTTCCTGGGCAAACGCTCCGGGATAATATGTATATATATTGCTGCCCGATAAACGGGCTTTTCAGAGTGCCTGAGTGTTTGGTTTGATTAAAGCAACTCGGATGAATTCCAGCTTTTTGTCGCGTCCATTCTTCCGATCGACGTGGGAGCCCCAGCTCCTTCAATATAATATAACAAATATCATGAAACATTTACATTTTGTAGTCCATTGTATAATTTAAATAAACATAAATAAAACATACATTTAAATTTAAACATTTAAATAAACATAACCGACTCCTCTCCGGCCTTGCTCCCCCAGCTCTCTCTGGGCTCTGTCCCCCAAATATTCCTACAGGTCGCATAATATCTGCCTGCAACCCTCTTATGGTTAAACTGCCAAAATCAAGACTCTCTGCTCACCTTCACTCCTTCATTCCTCTTTTCTCCCACCTATGGAACAAACTCCCTCACTCTCTTCAATCCCACTCCTCCCTCCAGGTCTTTAAAACGGCTGTTCACCACCATCTCTTATCTTCCCCAATCCAAAACCTTGATCTTTTCTACCCCCACTAATTTCACCCCAAACCCACTTTTTTGAGGTGACTTTTGTCTTCTTTCCTAGAAGTCCTTGGTGTCCTTGCGTTTTATACCCATCCTGCCTCCCCCCAGGCCCTCTCCCTCCCACACATCTCCCGATGTCCCTGCTCTCAAATGTTGTGTTTGTGTGCTTCCTCCCCTTCTCTCCCCATCTTGTCGACCACTCCCCTTTTTATATACTTTGTTTGCTTGTTTGTTTGATTTGTTTCTTTGATAAATGTTAGCTCTTTCACGAGCCTCGACTCTGTATACCAAAAAAAAAAAAAAAATGCAAATTTCGCATGTGGAAAAAGTAAGTAAACCCCTACATTTATCACTACTTCAAATACCTAAAATTAGAATCATGTGCACCAGCTCAGGTGCAAATGATTAGAACATCGTTAGAGAGGATCTTGGAGGAACCTGTCATATTTAAACCTCAGACATTTAGTTTGGTTTGCTCTTTGTTGTTGAAGTGTGCGGCGTCAACATGCTTAGATCAAAAGAGCTCTCTGAGGCCTTCAGAAAGAAGGTTATAGATGCCTACGAGTCTGGGAAGGGATTTAAAAAGATCTCCAAACAATTTGAAATCAATCTTTCAACTGTCCGGAAGATCATCTACAAGTGGAGAAGATTCCAAACAACTGCCAACTTGTACAGGCCAGGCTGCCCCAGCAAGTTCAGCCCGAGAGCAGACCGCAAGATGCTGAAAGAAGTCTCTAAGAACCCCAGAATGTCATCACGGGACCTACAGGTAGCTCTTGCCACTGTTGATGTCAAAGTGCATGAGTCTACCATTAGAAAGAGGCTGCACTAATTTGATCTACATGGGAGGTGTGCTAGGAGGAAACCTTTGCTGTCCAGAAAGAACATAAGGGCAAGACTAAAGTTTGCCAATGAACACCAAGGCAAAGACCAGCACTTCTGGAACAATGTGCTCTGGACAGATGAGTCAGAGGTAGAGTTATTTGGCCACAGTACCAGAAGACATGTTTGGTGAAAACTAAAGACAGCATTTGACCACAAGAACCTGATACCAACTGTAAAGCATGGTGGTGGAAATATTATGGTTTGGGGCAGCTTTGCTGCATCAGGGCCTGGGCAGCTCACCATCATAGAATCCACTATGAATTCTTCATTGTACCAGAGGGTGCTTGAGGATAATGTGAGGCCATCTGTCGGAGAGTTGAAGCTCAACCGAAGGTGGACCTTGCAACATGACAATGACCCTAAACATACCAGTAAATCCACCAAGGAATGGCTGAAAAGAAAGAAATGGAGGGTTCTGGAATGGCCAAATCAAAGCCCGGATCTAAACCCCATCGAGATGTTGTGGGGGGATTTGAAACGAGCTGTGCATGCAAGAAACCCCTCAAACATTGCACAGCTGAAAGAATTCTGCATGGAGGAGTGGGCAAAAATTTCTCCCAGTCGATGTCAGAAACTGGTAGACAGTTATAAGAAATGCCTACTTGAGGTTGTTTCTGCCAAAGGGGGCAATACCACCTATTAGAGCCAAGGGTGTACTTACTTTTTCACATGACTGTATGTGTAATTACGCTTATTATTAATACTAGGGCATTGCCCGTACGTGGGTGCCCGTTCCTTGCCAAAAAAAAAAAAAAACGCTACCCGTACGCTCTACCCCGCCCGTACGCCCGTAAACAAAAAAAACAACGCTCTTCGCTTCCGCCCTTCGCTCTGACTGAATTGGGAGAAATAATGCGCATAAGAAATCGAATTACGTACCGTAATGGCGGTCAGCTCGTAACGCGCTCAGCTCCGCTCGTCTCACATCGGCCACGCCTACGCAACAAAGCGTTCTGTGATTGGCTGCCGGAAAGCGTGCTGCCGGACAGTCTTCACTGTCCGGAAGTTCGCAAATCGCAGTTACGATGAATCGTTTTAATTTAATCGCAGTTTGAATTCGTTTTAAAACATAGTTTAACGGCAACATAGTTTTCCAACGTGAAATAAATGAATACGCTGTCAAATGTGCCGTCCGAGGCAGAGTCTGATCGCCACGTTCGGCACACGTGATAGCTCGCTGCTCTCTGATTGGTTGAATCGTTTTTTGGACATAGCTCGGTAAGTAATTGTCCGATTAATATGAAACCTTGAAAAGGCACATCCTCGGGTCCCCAGCAATATACCTGGCAAGTTAAAAGTATATCGGACCCGTGGTTGTCGAGAAACAGCGGTCACAGACACACAGACACACAGACACACAGACACACAGACACACAGAGATTACTGGAATTATAGATAGATTATTATTATTTTGCTATGTATGTTACGAACGAATGGAAATGTTATTTGTAATTGTATTCTGATCCCATTCATGGTTTCTCTGGTCTGTGTTTAAGATAAGTTGTTTCACACTGACTGTAATAAGTTGAATCAATGAGCAACTTGCTCTCGATCAATGAGCAATGAGCAACTCGATTAGCTTGCTGTGTGCCGTGCATCATTGGTCGCACCTTACTTTGGAGTTACTGATTAATTGAAAAGTAAGTTGGAAATGTTTGTGGATATGCAGAGCGGGTTCAGAGTTATTTTAAAGTCAAAAGTGGATGGTGATTATAAAATATGATTGAATTACTCAGAAAATTAGGTGGAGGTGATATAACTCCTTTGGTCGTAATTCAAAACTAACAATTCACAGTTTTCTATGTAATATTATAATGGGATTTGAGGTGACATAGAGTTGAGTAGATAATAAATCCCGTCATCGTAACTATAAGTTATGTTTTCTCCATTAAAATTTCTCAGTTTTCAGAGGGGTACTGATTATATTTAAGCATGTTCCTTTTTTAATTTTTTTCATATAATTATTTGCCCAAACTCAATTAAGATCAGTTTGTTACTTTTTTTTTTTTTTTGCAGTATGTCGAGCAAAAAAAGGAAGTGGTCGGAGGATTACGTGCGGTACGGGTTCACGTGCTTGACGGAACGGGACGGAAGTCAGCGTCCTCAATGCATGCTTTGCAATGTCAAGTTGAGCAACTCCAGCCTAGCACCAGCAAAACTACGGGAACACTTCAAAAAACTGCACGGCGAGGGGCAGTACAAAGACGCAACACTGGATGAATTCAAATTGAAGAGAGTCCGATTCGACGCAAGTGCTACCTTGCCCACTCTCGGCTTCGTTCCAATTGACAAACCGATCCTCACCGCGTCGTATGAAGTTGCGTACCTGATCGCAAAGCAGGGCAAACCCCACACCGTTGGCGAGACACTCATCAAACCGGCCGCGTTGAAGATGGCCAACATCATGCTGGGAAAAGCTGCTGAAAACAAGTCGTCTCTCGTTCCACTCTTAAATGACACCATCAGATGCAGAATCGACGACATGAGCGACGACATCCTCGACCAGGTAGTTGCAGATTTAGACGCGAGTCCAACGAAATTCAGGCTTCAACTAGACGAGACCACCGACGTTTCGAATTTGAGCCAGCTCATCTTATTTGTGCGTTATGTCAAAGGAGACGAGATCAAGGAAGACTTTCTGTTCTGCAAGCCTCTCACAACAACGATGAAGGCAGCTGACATGAAGAAGCTTGTGGACGACTTCTTCTGAAGCAATGGCCTCTCGTGGAACATGGTGTCTGCAGTTTGCTCGGACTGAGCTCCAGCCATGGTGGGATGCAACTCTGGTTTTGGAGCGCTGGTGAAGGCCGATGCACCACACATCATCGTCACGCACTGTGTCCTGCACAGACACGCGCTGGCATAAAAAACCCTGCCTCCAAAACTGGCCAATGTTCTGAAAATCGTCGTTGAAACTGTGAATTACGTGCGAAGCCGTGCTCTGAATCATCGCATCTTCAAAGAGCTGTGCAATGAAATCGGCTCTGAATTTGAAGTCCTTCTCTACCACTCTAACGTTCGATGGTTATCATGAGGGAAGGTAGTGAGCCGTGTTTTTGCCTTGCGTGTAGAATTAGCCCTGTTTTTGTGAGAACACCAGCATTGCCATGCTATGCACTTCCAAGAGTCAGAGTTCATCCTCACTTTGGCGTACGTGGCTGACATCTTCGACACCCTCAATCATCTCAATTGCCAGATGCAGGGCGGTGGAGTGAATGTCATCGAATCTGAAGAAAAGCTGAGCGCTTTCCGAAAAAAGTTACCGTTGTGGAGGCGGCGAACAGAGAACGACAACTTCACGAACTTTTCGCTGCTGGACGAGTGCGTGAGCGGGATCGAAGATGAGTCTGAAGTTGGAGGCACTGCTGTACTGGGGGAGCTGAAGCAAGCGATTGCCACGCACTTGGATGAGCTGGGAAAGTCATTCGACAGCTACTTCCCTGACCAAGAGCAATACCCAGCATGGGTGTGGCAGCCGTTTACTTTCGACGTTGCAACGGCAGATGTCAACGACCAATACCTCGACGACCTCATTGAACTTCAGCAGAGCCAGACTCAACAACAACTCTTCGGCACAACAATGCTCTCAATGTTTTGGTGCCGCCAAATGGAAGGGTATCCTCACATCGCTAAAATTGCCCTTGAGATCCTCACGCCGTTCATGACAACATATCTCTGCGAGCATGCATTTTCGAAACTGGAGGACATTAAAACAAAGAAAAGGAGCAGACTTGTATGCGCAAATGATTTGAGGGTGGCCCTTCTTAAAACAAAACCACGCATTTCCCAGATCACCTCCCAAAAAGAAGAACAGAAAACGCATTAAGATGCAATTCTTCTTAATTTTTTGGTAAAATTTGAGGGGTTCCGCGAGTGTTCAGTGGGTTTCGTTAGGGTTTGGCGCCTTTAAAAAGGTTAAGAACCAGTGCCTTAGATCGATACACCTGTGTCGACGTCAATGCCTGTGTCAACACCTTAGAGTTGGGGTTCTTATCCTGGGGTATCCATACCCTTTGGGGATATGGGGACCAAAATCTGGGGGTATGGGACTCGTAATAAATAATAATAATAAATTGTAATAAATTCAATGAAATATAAACTTTAAATATATAATAAACTAGCCCAGGGGTGGCTAACCAGTCCTGCATAAAGAGCCAAAAAAAAAACTCCCACCATTGCAAAGAGCCGCACAACACCTGCATGCTCACACTACAACAGCAACTTATAGGCCTAATGACATAATTAATAATTATATGTATTATGGTTATGTAATAATTATCATAATACATAGCTTAACAGTTTTCATAGGTCGTTTATTACCTCAGTGGGACACCTGGCAGTCTTTGTTTTCCACAGTCATTTTCAGGTTTGGCTTGTACTCAGTTGTGGTCACTCGGAGCAACTCTTTCACATGTGTGCCCGTTTGAACAGAGCGATGTCTTGACTTCACTTGTTTCAGTGCAGAAAAAACTGATTCACAGACGTAGGTTGATCCAAACATTGACATTAGCTTGAGTGCAGCCTGTTTGACACTGGGGTATCTGTCTGTGGGCACCATTTTCCAAAACTCTGTGCCTGTGGTTCCTTCTCTCAAGACACATTTAAGTCTGTCCTCCCTCAGAAAGTTCAATCATCTCCAACTGGGATGCTGCTTCATCTGCCACTAAGGGGGCTTTTAAACAATCCGATTCAGCAGTGAAAGGGTTGATGAGGAATGTGATCTGTGGCCGTTGTTTTTTTAGGTTGCAGAATCTGTCCTCAAAACTCTGCTGCAGATTTTCAACCAGTGTTGCATAGCGTGCAATGCTCCTTTTTGTGACCTCAGCTGCTTCTCCATTTGCCTTCAACAAGGAGGGAAAATGTGTGAGCTCTCCCTTTTGAAGATGGGTCTGGAAGAGCTTGAGTTTGCTCACAAATCTGAAAACACTTTGCACCAGGTCAGGCAGCATTTTTAACTTCCCTTGCAGATCTAGATTCAGTTTGTTCAGATGATGCAGCATGTCGACCAGAAACCCCAAATCTGACATCCACTGTGGGTCATGTAGCTCAGGATAGTCCTTATGTTTCTCCACCAGAAACAGCTTCACTGGGTCCAAAAGTTCAAAAAAACGGGAAGGCATGTTACCTCTTGAAAGCCATCTCACAGTGCAGTGGACAAGCAGATCATTGGGAAGGTCTCCGTCCAGTTCAGCTGTGAGGTTTTTGAACTGTCTGTGCTTGAGAGCATGAGTGCGAATAAAATTCACAATTTCTAGCACAGGTTTCATGACATGGTCCAAGTTCAGCTTCTTCGACACTAGGTTCTCTTGATGGATGATGCAATGAAATGTCCAAAAATCAGGGAAACCGTTGTCAGCTTTACACAGCCCAACAAGGCCATTTCCAGATCCCAACATAGCTGGTGCACCATCTGTGGCTATTGCTGTTAGTTTTGTTAATTGCAAATTTGCCTTCTCAACAACAGTCGTGAGTGTCTCTTTCAGGTCGATGCCGCGGGTCCTATCTTTTAACGGCACAATGTCAAGCAGCTCTTCCGTCATTGTGCAGTCTTCTGAATTTTGAATTATGTGTTTCGTGGCTTTTTTTTTTTTTTTTTTTTTTGTATACTGAATCGAGGCTCGTGAAAGAGCTAACATTTATTTCACAAACAAATCAACCAGACAAACAAAATATACAAAAGAGGGAGCGGAAGCCAAGATGGGGAGAGAAGGGGAAGCACACAACCACAACATTTGAGAGCAGGGAGAAGTGTGGGAGGGAGAGGGCTTGGGGGCAGGAGGCGTGGGAAGGGGAGGGGGGGGGGGGGGGGGAGAGGTATAAAACACATGGGGACCGAAATTAGCGGGGGTAGAAAAGATCAAGGTTTTGGATGGGGGAGGATAAGAGATGGTGGTGAACAGCTGTTTTAAAGACCTGGAGGGTAGAGTGTATTACAGGTAGAGGTAATTACAAGGCACAAGTACACTGGAAATGCAGCATGTAACACTCACGCCTGTTGGTGCCTCTCTGACTAACAAGATGGCATCTCTCCACACGTCACCATCCCACTTCCTCTAATATCAATCATCATGAAGCTCTCCTTCTCCATCAGCCATTATGCCTGCATTGGTCGTATATACACAGATTCCCAACTGGGTAGATGTATTCCAAAGCCAGGTTGAAGGGGCCACCACATTCCAAGGTCTGCGGCGTACTACCAAGAGTCCAAGACCTGTCCTGATGCTGAAAGGTCACTGATCCAAGCCGTCGGCTAACGTGAAGTAGGAGTCAGGACCAAAAAGATTGCATCTTGTTTTTTGATGAGGATGCTTAACTCGGACTCAGTCCTGGACCTGTTTTGTCAGTGGCATTGATCTGTACGCTTTGTTGAACCATTGCTTCCTGCCCTGCTGGCTCAGTTGTACGGAAATGCGGGCAGCTAGTGATGAAGAGCAAGTTCCTGTGCGTCAAAACCTGTACATTGGCAGTAGTAGCTCACATCCTGTCATTAATGTTGCTGGTGAGGCCCCTATTTATGATAGTGTGCTGTGTTGCCCTGTCGAGCATGAGGGTCTGCATTAGGGCTGTTTGGAACATCCAGCCTTGATCTGGATGTGCTTGAATGCCATTATTGAGGGGTTGGTTGTATATTTGCACCCTCCATTGGCCTGTGGATGGTATTCTGCCTTGCAGATATACCTAATCCCATTGACGCTGAGATAAGTGGTGAATTCAGCTGAAATGAATTGTGGGGCATTTTCCGTGGTAATGGCCTGTGGTACCTCCACCTCCAACACTCCCCCCAATGAGCTATCAGTGTTCAGTATGTGGATGATGGTCCGGAAGGTGACTGATCCCACATGAACAACCTCAGACCGCTTGGAGTATAAATCATATGCGACCACAAAATTGCATTTATAGTGAGGAAGACCATTAATTTCTTTACAAATGTCCAGTTGCATGTGTTCACATGGGTGAGATGGCCAGGTAACTGTCTGCAATGGAGGTGATATAGGCTGTCTGTGGGAGCCGGTCGGTCTGACCATCTATACAAGCAGAGTGGCTTGTATCCTGTACCTGAAGAGGACATCAAATCCATTAGTTCTGGTGATTTATTCTGAGCTTAAAGGCCCGGCCATACAGGTACAGATGACAGCGTCCATATGCCCAGATGCGGGCCATTGTCTCTCTCACTCTCTCCCACTTGCATATGAGATGCCTTCTCAATCAATTGATATCTAATAATCTCATCGTGAAGTGTACCAAATTTACAAGGAAATGCTAATTCTCTAAATTTAGACACGTATTGGAGTATTGACTCACCAGGCCGCTGACCCCATTCTCGGAATTAGAACCGTCAAATGAGGATGCTCTGAGTGGTTCCGAAATGTATAACAAGCATGGTGGTGGCTTCAGCGTTGGTGAGGACAGGGCCTAGCATCAGGATTATGTGTTAACCCCCTGTTCCCAGACAGTATGAGCAAAGCACATTTCCGCATGTTGACCGCATGTTGCAGATCCATGGCAAGCAAGTATGTATGGAGCAAAGTCAACCACTGGGTATCAAAGACATGAGTCAAATATCAAAGCCATGAGTCAGAGGCCAAATCTGCATCCGTACCTTAACCTAAATCTAATCGGTCACCAACTCAACTCATCCATGAAACTTTGGCCGAATCCGGCCATAACTGCTTGAGATATCATGCTTTATATCGTTTTTGGCCCGATCTCTCAATGATGAAGAATCACTTAAAAATAGGGCGGCACTCTGTAGAGAACATACCTCCACCAGGCTGATTAATTTACATTTTGTATCTCACAGATAGGCCAGATTTGTATCCGGACCTGAAACAAAATCTAATCAGCTTTTTTTGTCACCATCCCAACTCACCAACATTTGTCATAATCCGTCCACAACTTTTTTAGATATCGCGATATATCGATATACAGACTTGGCATTTAATATGGAATATTTTTTTTTTCTTGCCTTGGGTTTACTTTCTTAGCTCAGTATATCAATCTGGTGAGTTTCTTTTACACTTTGGTGATTTGTTTGTTAAAAGAACCATGTCACTGATTGTCTGTCGCAGCAAGAAGTCAGGATTGTGTTTGACGTTGTTTGACGTCGATGTCTCCATGTCTCTCGGTCCCTGCTCTCAAATGTTGTGTTTGTGTCCTTCCCCCTCTCTCCCCATCTTGTCTACCGCTCCCTATGTTATATGTTTTATGTGTCGGTTTGTCTTTCTGTGTGATTAATGTTCGCTCTTTCACGAGCCTCGACCTTGTATACAAAAAAAAAAAAAAAAAAAAAAAAAGTCAACAACAGGATTATATCACAGGTGGCGTGGCAAAATGTATGGACAGGTGCATTTGATGATTGGCATCACAGTCGGGTATACAAGGGTTGTTGCGTTCTGTATTCGTGGAAAACAACTGCTGCATGTCTCCAAAAGTTATTGCCGCTTCCTCTGGAGATGGTCCGTCAACTCGACAATGCTGTTTGTCATGGAGTGGTGGCTTTACGAAATTACGGCATGAAACAGCGTGCTATTGCTCGGCAGTATGGCATCACTCAAGGTCAGGTGTCAAAGATCCTGAAACGAAATGCTCAGAGGGGTGTCCCTACTCCAATACCGAGGCCAGGACGTCCCCGCAGAACCACAAGGAGGGATGATCGCCAGCTGCACTGGTTAGTCCGCAATGGCCGTACCAAGTCAGCTAATTGGCTTAGCGCTGAGTGGCAGCAACTGACAAATGTGCCTGTATCCAGAAGGCTAGTCAACCAACGACTGGTTAAAGCAGGCTATCATGCCAGGCGTACCCTGAGAAAGCCACGCCTGACCAGACAACACCCCCAGCGCCGATTGCAGTGGGCCAGAGAGCACCATAAATGGCAGCCAGGACACTGGAATCACGTGATCTTCAGTGACGAGTCTAGATTTCTGGTCTATCGTCAAGATGGCCGCGTCCCAGTGCGCAGACAAGTGCATGAAGCCTACAACAAAGATTGTATAGTGCCAAGAGTCCAAGCTGGAGGTGGTGGGGTGACCGTTTGGGCTGCTTTTCATGCAGGGGGCAAAACTGACCTGGTTGTTCTGAATGGAAACCTGAACCAGTTCAAGTACAGGGCCATTCTGGAAGAAACATTGCTTCCATTTGCTCGTGCAGCCATTCGAGAAAACTTTGTCTTCCAAGATGACAATGCACGGCCTCATCATGCTCGCATGATCCAACACTTTCTTGCTGACAGTGGGGTCGGGCATATGGAGTGGCCTGCCATGTCCCCGGATATGAATCCGATAGAGAACTTGTGGGCAGAATTAGCGTGTCAAATCGACCACTTGGACCAGCAGCCGACCTCTGTGCGTGAATTGCAGCAGGCTATTGTCACTGCATGGCAAGCGATTCCTGTCCAAACCTTGGCAAATCTCGTGAACTGCATGCCTCAACGTGTACGTGCTCTCCTGAATGCTCGTGGGGGTTACACGAAGTACTGAACTGTAATTTTACTGTCCGTAATCCCAGTCGTAATTTAACTTTTGTTTTTGTTAAAAAAAAATTTGGCTATTGTGCAAAATAAAGAGATACTTCTGGAAAACGTACAGAAGTTTAACACAGCACTGTCCATGAATTGAGTTTGATATCAGTTTACATCACTTTCAAGGATCAATTTATTTGTTTCGAAATGTCAAATGTGGTTTTTGTTTCTTTTAAAGGTCACATTAACAAAATCTAGAATAATTTCAACATAATTCCAATGAACTTTTGGTTCTAAGACATCTTGAAAAGTAAGTTCACCCCCACAAAAAAAATATTCCATATTAAATGCCAAGTCTGTATGTATATTGTGGCAGATCTCCGACGTCGGCTCTCCCCTTATCAAGGGGGGGGGGGGGGGTTAATCCCCTTGTCCTTTTATCTGGCCGACGCCGAGTCCTGGAAGTTATACGCTCCTTCCGGTCGGTATTAGGTAGGGTTATTGGTCGACTTAGTCCGAATACCAAATTACTAATACCGACCGTGAAGCAGGGAAATAACTCCCACCCGAACCACGGCGTTAGTGGACACGCCGAGCGAAGCGAGCCGCGATTCGGGCCGTTAGCAAGGGCTAAACCCGATTATGGCGATTCCGATCGTGCCACGTTTACCCAATGAGGGAAAAGACGGCTGCGATCGGATAAGAGGAAACCAAGAAAGAACAGGGCAATTTATTAACAATGTACAAGAAGGAGAAGAGGAAACGAAAGAAATGTACAGGATAGGAAGAGGAGGAAGAAGCACACAGGGCAGCCTTCAACAGTCTTATTCTTAATACCCCAGGACAAACGGGCCCGTCTCAGACACTCACACGGGGATTGTAGATGGTTGATGGTCACCAACGCGTCCAGGCTCCAGCCCGGCTCCGGTCCAGGCTCCGATCCAGGCTCCGGTCCAACGGACGAAACCCGGCAGGCAGTTTCGCGTATAGTGGAACGTGAACGGACAATTTATATAGCGGGGGGAAGGCTGGTGTCCTGCATACGTAATATGCGTACTATTCGCGCCAAACGCCCCCTCTCCAATGTCCTCTTAATCAGCGCGCTTCCTTGCAGTCCTCACAGTCCTCCCTTATGAGCGCTCTCCCAACCAGTTCTCTTGCAATCACGACAGTCCTCTACGCGCAGTCCTGTTGCAAAGGGCGTTTGCAACCAGATCTCTTAATACACGCTGCCGCTGTAAGTCCTCGCTGGCAAGTCCTGTGAAAGGGCTTTGCGCTCGCTTTTATAACTCAATCAAGCGATCGCTCTGCGAGCCCCAAAGCCACGCCTGTCGGCGATGTCACTTCAGCCCTGGTTGGCTGGTTTTAGCTTACCGGCCACGCCCTGATGGTGGGTTGACGTGGCCACACCTTCTTCCTGGCGCTCCGCCCCCTTTCTCGGGCCTCACCTCGTGGCTTATGGCGGCAGTTGGGCGGAAGCCCAGTGAGATTGCGAGCAGCTAAGGCTGCTGCTGCTGGCCGAGGCGCGTAACAATTTGGGAGGGCCATGGGGCAGACTGGAGGGCGCGTAATGGCGTCGCTTGGAGAGGGAGGCTTTCAAAATGGACGAATGGGGACCTACTCCTTATTTGATTGACACAACGCACATTCAACTATTGGAAACATGGCCTTACCTATACACATATTAATGAAATAACTGAAGTCATATGGTGACCTACGTGATGCTTGTGGCCTAACTATGGGGTGCAACCTTTAACCTTTTAATAATGTCATATTTACAAATGTGGGTTCTCAAAACCGCAACACTGCACCCCCCCCTTTTCCTAGGCTCTTCCCGACCCGAAACAATAGGACTATCTTTTAATTAGTGTGACACTTAGGTGTGGTTACCCTCTACGTTTAACCTACTACCCTGAGTGCGACAGTTTTAACACAAGATATGTCCCCCCTGCTGCGTTGCATCCTACCTAACTGACTCACGCCGACAATTAACCGAATTACAGAATGGTTCTCAAACTACACATAGTTCTCAAACTCAAACTACTCAAACTACACACTCAAACTACATATCGACCAGGCCATAGCACCGAGGACGCTCTCCTAAGAATAACCAATGATCTTCTGACCTCTCTTGACTGTGGTAAGGTTTCCGTTCTTGCTCTTTTGGACTTGTCTGCCGCCTTTGACACGATTGACCATAGTGTCTTAATTCGTCATCTTGAAATCACATTTGGTATAACTGGTAATCCACTTTCTTGGCTGATGTCCTATCTTACTGATAGAGTGCAAACAGTTGTTGTCAATGGCCAGAAATCAGCCCCTTCTCCGCTTTCCTTTGGCGTTCCCCAGGGCTCAGTCCTGGGACCTATCCTCTTTCTTTTGTACACTCAGCCTCTATTTGATCTTGTTGCCAGACATTCAGTTGATCACCACGCCTTTGCGGATGACAATCAGCTGTACAAAGGAAACACGATTCAACAAATCGTGCCCACTGTTGAAGTGTTAGAAGGCTGTATTGCCGACGTGAAGGCGTGGATGACCCAAAACAAACTTCAGCTGAACGATGCTAAAACAGAGTCTATGATTGTAAGATCGCACAGATGTCCTCTACAATGTTCACTTCCTACCACTATTCATGTTGGTGAAACCGATGTAAACTTTGTTTCGTCGGCCAAGAACCTTGGTGTGGTTTTCGACTGTAGCATGACATTTTCCAAGCAAGTACTTCAAACTTGGAAATCAGCATACTTTCAGCTGCGAAAGATCTCATCCATTCGCCACTTTCTTACTCCTCAAGCTGCTCTAACTCTGGTCTGTGCCCTTGTCCTCTCAAGGCTAGACTATTGTAATTCTTTGTATGCTGGCTGCCCTCAGTTTCTCTTGGATAAGTTACAAAAGGTTCAAAACTCTGCCGCTCGTCTTGTCTGTAAGGCGAAGAAGTCTGACCATGTTACTCCGCTTCTTGAATATTTACATTGGCTGCCTGTCTCTGCTCGTGTGCAATACAAAATTTGCACACTATGTTATAAATCATTGTGTGGAACGGGACCTCACTATCTCTCTGATTTGCTCACTCTCTATGAACCTCGGCGATGGCTTCGTTCAAGCGACGACTCTATGACCTTAGAGCCGCCGCGCACCAGCACCAAGTTGTTTGGCGAGAAATCCTTTTCGTTTGCTGCACCTCTGCTCTGGAATGACTTGCCTTCCTCTGTTCGACATGTTGACTCTCTTCCTGCCTTTAAAACCTCCCTCAAAACCGATCTGTTTCACAAGTCTTTCAAAGTCTAAGTCCTGTTTTCCCTTTGGTTTGAGGTGGGACAGAGATCGAGAGTATGTCTGTGTACATGTGCGGGGGAGGGAGGGGAGGAGGAGTACACATCTGTGGGTTTTGAATGGGGGGGGAGAGGAATAGGGCAAGAGTGAAGGTGTGTCTGTGTGTGTGTATGTTTGTGTGTGTGTGCGGTGTGTGTGCGTTTGCATGATAATGTAAAGCACCAGGAGGGTAGTTTACTCTGCTTGATGGGACTATATAAGACTCCTTTATTATTATTATTATTATTATTATAGAGCCGGTGGGGAGCATTATTTACAAGACTACTATTATTTACACTACAACCCAGGACCTGTCTTTTGTGGGAAAAAGCAGAGAGAATTTGAAAAGAGGAAATGCCACTGCAATGCACTGCACCGATACACCATACCCATATGTCCCAACACAATGCACCATAATAAAAAAAATGCACCAAAAAGCATCAAAAATGCACAAAACAACCATTTCAAAGTTATGAATGATGTCATCTGCTTCTCTGCTGGGCCGATGTATCTTGGCTTGATCTTCTTGCTTGATGTTTTCTAATTAATAAAAAGGGCACACACCGCGTCCGCTTTTTATTTATGGCCAGCAGGGCCAACTCAGGTGGTCCGACTGCTGGGCATTGACGCCACTTTAAAACACAGTGGTCCGCAAGCCAGATACTGCTGGCAGCAAAGGTCTGTCCCAGCAGAGATGCCAGGCCACAGAACGTGTGGTCTATAAGTGCCAGGCCACAGAACGTGTGGTCCATAAGTGCCAGGCCACAGAACGTGTGGTCCATAGGGTGTACCGGTGCAGGCAGGCATGCAGGCAGCAAGAGTGCGGCGCACAATTCAGGGCACCTGCACACTCCCCTCAGACAAAAGACCATGGTCCATGAGTGGGGAGGAAAGACAAAGCAGAGGTTAGCGGGGGGAAAGGACGCAAGGGTACACATCAAAACAAGACAATGCGACATGAAGGGCATGGGAGAGCGAGCTGAGAAAGCTCATCCCTAGCGTTCGTCACCCCCCATGTCACCTACTCTACCCTTGCCCCTACCCCGTATTTACACAATCTACACCTTTACCAATTCGTCTCTATCGTCTTGTCTCCCATATTTCCCCTAAACCAAATTCGTCATCAATCCCTCCGAAGGAGGAAGAGATGGAATACCCACAATGTCTCACCCACGTCAAGATGCGTCTTACATTCCAAACATTTGCAAAAACTGGTGTGGAGTTCTATCACCTCGGTGAGTGGATGTGGATGGTGCGAAGAGATTTTCATCCTAGCTATACTTCTAAATGATATTAACTCGTTAAACTACCCGGGGTCTTGCCCTGCAAATCCATTGGCCATCATTACGCTATGCGGTTCTAAAAACCAATTCACATTGACCATCCCTGTGGTACTCACCAATTTTGGGTCTCACTCCCCCCATTTTTCCATCTGTGCCCTCGCACAATTTCGGGGCTGGGTTGTGTGGCTCTCCTAGCAGGTCCTACTTACCTGCGCACCTCCGCCACTGAACGTCGCCACCCGAGCTTGCCTAGCTCCTCACCCTAACCTACCTTGGGGAAGGCCCTCCTGGCTCTCTCACCCTGCTACTGCCCTCCATGGCATTGAGCTACCCGGGTCCTCTCCTTCGGATCCTCGGGCCCTGCTGAATACTACTGAACTGGACTCTAACTGGCTCACAGAGCCTACCTGAGGCCTCACCTGGCCGACAGACTACCAGTGGCGGAGTGCTCAATAATAACCACACTTACCAACAGGCTCACACGCCCAGCCATTCCATACATTTATGCACCCAACAAAACACTACCTTGCAACTACCTGCACCACAGATGTCAATATCCAACCAATTTACCTACTCCCTCTACCTACTCTTTTAAACTACCCTCCCCGGGTATTCGTGAAGGGGTCCATCCTTCCCCCATTCACTCCTTCGCACCATACACTCCACGCCACGTATTCCACACTACTCACTCCACACCATTTATTCCACACACATGTTTCCATACACCCCAAATCTCCACTTGCATCCTATGCAAGTCATTCACTCAACACCATTGCACTCATCCACAATGCCCCCTACAATACATCACTTCTCCAAACCATTGCCTCATTCGCTCAGATTTTCCCACGCTCCATTCCTCATTTCAACATGCTCACCAGCAAGACTCTCATTCATTTCCTCATTTCATCCTAAACTTCAAGCTCATACACACAGCATCATTTAATCTAACTATTTCCCCTAATACTGGTGCTTTCCCTGTCATCCCTTATACTACGCACATCCCCCGTCGTTATCATCCAACGACTCTACTCTACGTCCCCACTAAATGTACAATGTCACTACTTAAATCTCGGTCACCTATGGTCATCTCTAGATCCTAAGATTATCCAAGCCCTCCCTGGCTAGTTCGCACCACCAAACCCCATAAATCTATAGCTCCTTTGCCCCAAAGGGATGTGAGGGATGGTAGAGCTACCATCCCTCGACATCACTATCGCCATTACTATCAGTTGTCCACTATACTCAAGCCTCTCGGTGCGGAAATACATTTTCGCAGCTCGACTTCGAAAAGCCGAGCAATGCATATGATGGTCAGTCTCCTGTAGGTTGGGTCCGTCCGGCATTTTCGATTCTGGGGAGGAGGCATACTCGGGCCGAGGTTCCAAGGTCCATCTCGGTGCAGAGCCCTTCGGTCTCCGGCCCGATGACCCAACCTCGCCCGGTCGGAACACTGCCCCCGCCAGGGGGCGAAGGTCCAACCTGGCCGACCTCCCCCGGAATCGTGCCGGTCGCCGTTACGATGCGGCACCGACCAAACAGGGCAGAGCTCGGCCCGAATCGTGCATGGCGCTCCTTGCAGGAGCGCTGCGGCAACGATCCACGCCGGCTCCCGCAGCACACAAAGAACACCACGCCCGGAGAGCTCGCGTCGGTTATACGTCAGCCTAACCACTGCCCCGGTCAGCATCGATGCTCGGATCGCATTCTCACATCCACACCTCGCGACCCTTTCTTTACTCACACAACGCGGCGCTCCAGCACCTCTCGTACATCCCATACACTCCGTCATTGCACTTGCTCGTGCATTCTCTTTCGCTCCACACTCAGGTGCACACCACTCATGTGCACTCATTCCTTCCACACACTCCATTACGCACTCCTCTCGCGCACCTTCTTGCGCACTCTCCTCCGGTACGTACTCCGTAACCACCCCGGGTTTGCACTCTTGCATCCACCCACTCAGTGCACACCTACCCATGGGTGTGCCATCTCCTGCTGCACACCCAATCATGCGCTCCAGTGTGCATCCCCGCACACGCTCCTCAGCCAACTTAGGTGTGCACTGTGCATCCTCGCACACTCTCTCCATCCATCTCACTCTCTGTATCACACTCACTCTCACACATACACTCCATTGTGCATTCACCCTCACTTTCACACTCTGTTGTGCATCCTTCCTCACACTCTGTAATACACTCGTGCTCCGGCGGCGTCCGCACACGCGTGCCATTCCCTTTCATACACCTCTCCACGGACCTTCCCCAAGCGCCCGGTGACGTCTGGATCCCAAGCGCGCGAAAAATCCTTTCGCGCCAAACCTTTTCGCGCCATATACAGCCCGGCTTACCTTCGGGATCCTCTTCTCCACACGCACCTGCAAATCTTTATTGGGATTAGAAAGTACGGCATCATGATGTGAACACGGACTTTGCACATATTCCATCTTTTCCTTCCATTCATGTACTAACTCTGCCGTCTTCTTAATCCCAATTTCCACTATTTCTTTTTCTTTAATTTATTTTTCCTTGTTAAGCTCGATGGCCGCTGGTGCTAATAAAATAAAATTCTGTAATTCAGCGGTCGTCGGCTTCTCTATCCCCCGAGTCGCGATTTCTATTCCGGACAACTTGACTGCGCTTTGCTCCAACTCGCTTTTCCCACGTTCCTCAAGCCGCGCTACCTCGTCGCGTACCCCCGCAACCTTTCCACTCGATCTGCGGTCTCTGTCCTTCCCCATCTGTTTTATCTCATACCTGGCTTTCTCCCTCGCCAACCCCTCGTTTATTTCTCGGGCCTGGCCACCCACGTCCTCCAACTGGCCCCCTAATTTGCTTCCGAATCCCCCCAATTTGACTTCCCATTCTATTTCCCAAATTACTCAACCCGTCTCTCAATCCCCCAATTTGGTTTCCCACTTGCTCACTATTGGCTCTCATTTCTCCCATCTCCTTACTCAATCCCCCAATTTTTCTATCTAATCCCCCAATTTGGTTGCCCATATCATTTTTCCATCCCTCAATTTGGTTTCCAAACCCCATTTGTATGGCTGCCTGCAGCTGCGCAATGAGGTCCTGCATATTCATCCCTCCCATCTGCGCAGCGGGCGGGGCCCTCGTCGCCATGTGCGAGGCGCTGCCATTTTGTGTGCCTGCAACCCCCACTGCCTCACCTTCATTCCTTTCCTCCTCCATCTCTCCCAATTGTTCCACTTCTTCCCGGGGGTCCTGTGTTGCCTCTAACTCCTCTTCTACCTCCTCATTTACCCCCACCGGCATCCGATCGCCTTGGCTATCCATGGCATGATTCAAAATGTAGGTGTTAAATAAAATTTCGGCCGCTCGTAATTTTGACCAAATTTTTTCAAAAGATAAACATTTTTGGTTTGGGTCCAAATCCCACTCCCGGACACCAATTGTTGCGGCCATTAGCACAATTGGTGTCCAAAATTGTCTAAAAAAATTTAGTCCCCGGTTCAGGTCCAAATCGCACTCCTGACACCAATTCTTACGGATCTCGGACGTCAGCTCTCCCCTGATCAAGGGGGGGGGGGGTGCGGTTAATCCCCCTGTCCTTTTATCTGGCCGACGCCGAGTCCTGGAAGTTATACGCCCCTTCCGGTCGGTATTAGGTAGGGTTATCGGTCGACTTAGTCTGAATAGCTAATTACTAACACCGACCGTGAAGCAGGGAAATAACTCCTGCCAGAACCACGGCGTTAGTGGACACGCCGAGCGAAGCGAGCCGCGATTCGGACCGTTAGCAAGGACTAAACCCGATTATGGTGGTTCCGATCATGCCACGTTTACCCAATGAGGGAAAAGACGGATGCGATCGGATAAGAGGAAACCAAGAAAGAACAGGGCAATTTATTAACAATGTACAAGAAGGAGAAGAGGAAACGAAAGAAATGTGCAGGATAGGAAGAGGAAGAAGAAGCACACAGGGCAGCCTTAACCAGTCTTATTCTTAATACCCCAGGACAAACGGGCCCGTCTCAGACACTCACATGGGGATTGTAGATGGTTGATGGTCACCAACGCGTCCAGGCTCCAGCCCAGCTCCGGTCCAGGCTCCGATCCAGGCTCCGGTCCAACGGACAAAACCCGACAGGCAGCTTCGCGTATAGTGGAACGCGAATGGACAATTTAAATAGCGGGGGGAAGGCTGGTGTCCTGCGTACGTAATATGCATACTATTCATGCCAAACGCCCCCTCTCCAATGTCCTCTTAATAAGCGCGCTTCCTTACAGTCCTCACAGTCCTCCCTTATGAGCGCTCTCCCAACCAGTTCTCTTGCAATCACGACAGTCCTCTACGCGCAGTCCTGTTGCAAAGTGCGTTTCCAACCAGATCACTTAATACACGCTGCCGCTGTAAGTCCTCGCTGGCAAGTCCTGTGAAAGGGCTTTGCGCTCGCTTTTATAACTCAACCAAGCGATCGCTCCGCGAGCCCCAAAGCCACGCCTGTCGGCGATGTCACTTCAGCCCTGGTTGGCTGGTTATCGCTTACCGGCCACGCCCTGATGGTGGGTTGACGTGGCCACACCTTCTTCCTGGCGCTCCGCCCCCTTTCTCGGGCCTCACCTCGTGGTTTATGGCGGTGTTTGGGCAGAAGCCCAGCGAGGTGGCGAACAGCTAAGGCTGCTGCACTGGCCGAGGTGCGTAACAATTTGGGAGGGCCATGGGGCAGACTGGAGGGCGCGTAATGGCGTCGCTTGGAGAGGGAGGCTTTCAAAATGGACGAATGGGGACCTACTCCTTATTTGATTGACACAACGCAGATTCAACTATTGGAAACATGGCCTTAACTATACACATATTAATGAAATAACTGAAGTCCGATGGTGACCGACGTGTTGCTTGTGGCCTAACTATGGGGTGCAACCTTTAACCTTTTAAATAATGTCATATTTACAAATGTGGGTTCTCAAGACCACAACAATATATATATATATATATATATATATATATATATATATATATATATATATATATATATATATATATATATATATATATATATATATATATATACTGAAACGCAAAAGAAACTTACCACCTTTGAAACCTTTAAATATCAACAATAACACTGCGTGTAGTAAATGTGTGAACTTATTTGTGGACAATAGTGTCCTCACTGTCAGACAAAACGGTCACGGATGGTCACTTGAACCTTCAATGGTCACTTCAAAGCACAGCTGTTGAACAGCCGTTTTGACTGTCAGTGATTAGCCAAGGGGTACGGGATAATTTTAATGAGCTGCACGTGATGTCTTGACATTGGCTTTAAAAAGGCCAGTGCAAAATGGGCATTTTGAACGAAAAATTTGACCATTTTGACCAACTTCAAAAAGACCGAAAACGCAAAAGAAACTTACCACCTTTGAAACCTTTAAATATCAACAATAACACTGCGTCTAGTAAATGTGTGAATTTATTTGTGGACAATAGTGTCCTTACTGTCAGACAAAACGGTCACGGATGGTCACTTGAACCTTCAATGGTCACTTCATAGCACAGCTGTTGAACAGCCGTTTTGACTGTCAGTGATTAGCCAAGGGGTACGGGATGATTTTAATGAGCTGCACGCGATGTCTTGATATTGGCTTTAAAAAGGCCAGTGCAAAATGGGCATTTCAATCAACATGCCACGATTGTCAAGGGATCAACGGCAGCGTGCCCTGGGCATGCTGCAAGGCGGACTGAGCTACCGTGAGGTGGCACGTCGCCTTGGCTGTTCACACCAGACGATATCGGCCCTGGTGGACAGAGACACCCTCCACAACTCTGCAGATGACAGACCTCGATCAGGGAGGCCAAGAGTCACCACTGCAAGGCAGGACAGGCAGATGGTCCGAAGTCACCTGCGGGATCGATTCCGTCCAGCATCCCGCACTGCGGCAGAAACTCCGGGGCGTGCAAACCCACGGATCTCCAATGATACTGCATGAAGACGACTGCATGACTATGGCCTGACTGCCAGAATACCATACAGAGGCCCCGTGATGACGGCTGCCCATCGCCGCAACCGACAGAGATGGTGCCAGCAGCATCAGCGGTGGACCTTGGCGCAGTGGAACGAGGTCGCTTTCAGCGATGAGTCAAGGTTCTGTGTGGACAGTCCTGATGGGCGTGAGCGTGTCTGGAGAAGAACTGGCGAGCGATATGCCGATTGTTGCGTGCGTCAAGCCAACAGGTGGGGTGGCCCAAGTGTGATGGTGTGGGCCGCCATATCAGGCCGGTACAGGACGCCACTGGTGGTTGTGGATGGGAATCTTAACGCCCAGCGGTATGTGGATAACATCTTGCGACATCATCTGCTGCCATTCCTGCTAGACCACCCAGAACTGAGAACCTTTCAGCATGACAACGCTCGTCCCCATGCTGCTCGCTTTACCACTGCATTTCTCCAAGGTGAGAACATCAACACCATGCAGTGGCCTGCGCTCTCCCCTGACCTGAATCCCATAGAGCACCAGTGGGATGAGCTTGGGAGACGCGTAGTTGGCAGGGCCAGGACACGGGCAGAGCTGCTTCAGACATTGAGGACTGAGTGGGACAGAATCCAGCAGCAATCCATCCTAAAACTGGTAGGCAGTATACGCCGATGATGCACTGCTTGTATCCAAAACAATGGTGGACACACACGCTATTGAAAGGGGACTGACATTGCACCCTGTGCTGTTCTGTACTGTAGAACAAACTGATGAGATGGTGTATCTTGGTCAAAAACTTGACGTGTCATCAATAAAATGCCAATGTTTCAATTAGCAATTGTTGGTTTGTTTTATTTTGAACTGTTACAATTTTATTACATTTCAAACAAGTGGTAAGTTTCTTTTGCGTTTTCGGTCTTTTTGAAGTTGGTCAAAATGGTCAAAATGGTCAAATTTTTCGGTCAAAATGCCCATTTTGCACTGGCCTTTTTAAAGCCAATATCAAGACATCACGTGCAGCTCATTAAAATCATCCCATACCCCTTGGCTAATCACTGACAGTCAAAACGGCTGTTCAACAGCTGTGCTATGAAGTGACCATTGAAGGTTCAAGTGACCATCCGTGACCGTTTTGTCTGACAGTGAGGACACTATTGTCCAAAAATAAGTTCACACATTTACTACACGCAGTGTTATTGTTGATATTTAAAGGTTTCAAAGGTGGTAAGTTTCTTTTGCGTTTTCGGTCTTTTTGAAGTTGGTCAAAATGGTCAAATGTTTCGGTCAAAATGCCCATTTTGCACTGGCCTTTTTAAAGCCAATATCAAGACATCACGTGCAGCTCATTAAAATCATCCCGTACCCCTTGGCTAATCACTGACAGTCAAAACGGCTGTTCAACAGCTTTGCTATGAAGTGACCATTGAAGGTTCAAGTGACCATCTGTGACCGTTTTGTCTGACAGTGAGGACACTATTGTCCGCAAATAAGTTCACACATTTACTACACGCAGTGTTATTGTTGATATTTAAAGGTTTCAAAGGTGGTAAGTTTCTTTTGCGTTTCAGTATATATATATATATATATATATATATATATATATATATATATATATATATATCGTTTTTGGCCCTATCTGATGTCAATGGCAAAGAATCACTTAAAAAAATTATCGTATCCTGATCTTACCAAAATCGAGTCAATTTGTCCTCATCACACACCCAACCTGTCCACCAAAGTTCGTCTGAATCTGTCCATAACTTTTTGAGATATTGTTATATAATATTATTTTTGCCTAGTGTTGGCTTAGCGGATAGGGTGCCGGCTTGGGATCCTAGGATCGTGGGTTCGAATCCCAGGCGATCGCTGAATTAACACCAGGGGGATGAACTCAGCCTGTCATCCTTCCAAGGTCGGCAAATTGAGTACCAGTTCACTGGTAATTCCCAATGTGTCGCAAAAGGCGACTAACAGGGTTGGCGGCAGGAAGGGCATCCGGCTGTAAAATATTGCTTCAGAAAGGGGACCACGGTGCCCGAAAAAGGCCAACCCCTACTCTGCTGGGAAAAATGTCCTCTAAAGGTGGTTCTTGCAGTATCTCTTAATGGTGAAGAATCGTTTAAAAAAATTCTCATATCCAGATCCTCACCAAAAATCGAGTCAATTCATTCTCGTCACACATATAAAAGCCTAACCTACTTATCAAATTCCGTCTGAATCTGTCCACACCTTTTTGAGATATCCTTATCACAGACAAACAAACAAACAAACAAGAAATATGTCGTGCATAGCAAAATACTTGTGAAATCTCTAAAATAAGTTGTTGACCTTTTAGCTTATGTTGACCTCAAAAAGAATTGGTGGCTGAATTCAGTGCAGTGATATGCACATCCTCTTCAAATTTCAAGTCAATCAATGAAAATTGAGGATTTTTGAAATTCCACCTCAAGTTGTTGACCTTTGGCACATTTTGACCTTTTGGCCTATGTTGACCTAAAATATAATTGGGGGTTGAATTCAGTGACCAGATATGCAAATCCTCTTCAAATTTCAAGTCAATAGGATGAAAATTAAGGATTTTAGAAATTTGACAAAGTTGGTGACCTTTGGCCTCAAAGTCAATAGGCTTCTTGCATATGACCAACTCTACCATTTGGTGAAGTTTCGTGAAGATTGGTTTAAAATTGTGACCTGTAGGTGATTGACAGACAGACAGACAGACAGACAAACAGACAGAATAACACACAAGACCAACCAATATACTTGAAAAATCTTCAATTTTTGCAAGTAACAAACAGACAGGGGTGAAAACGAATGTGGTCAGAGGTATACATAACCTCCAACCACCTTCCGTGGCGGAGGTAAATATATGAACAATTCACCAAGGATAAAATGAAATCACTTCAAAAATGATGCAATAAAAGATAACTTGAAATGTGCACAATTTACATGATCAAAGAGAAATGCAACAGGTGGAAAACCTGCAACAACAATTTAATACAATTGACTCCAGAGAGGAAATAAGAACAATTAACTGAAGAAACTCGTGGCATCGGACATAATTGACTCGACAAATCCTTTATGAATATGAAATGCAACCGATTCAAGAAACGAACAGTTGCACTGTTAAGAAAAGTTACAGAAAATAAAGTTGGAAATGAGGAATCGACCTCTTTCATTTAAACAACTGACGTTTCTTGATGTTCTTTAAAATTGTAATTCAAACTACGAGCCAAGAACCCGTCCGTTAATTCCCCCACTTTTATGATTTGTAATGCAGGCTTCCACCAGGTGGCGCTACAACATACACATTTTGGATCCCACGTACCATACTCTGTCCAAGTCTTAGAGAGCATTGGATCTGCCGAAGCAGTTCCTTTGCAATGGGTCATGTTTAGCGGTCTGAACATTGACTAATGATAACCTACCTAAGACTTGAACATTGACTCACGATAACCTACCTAAGACTTGAACATTGACTCACGATAACCTACCTAAGACTTGAACATTGACTCACGATAACCGACCTAAGACTTGAACATTGACTCTGTGACAAATGGCTCAGCCAAGACTTTAACAGACTCTTCCTTTGGAAATGCACCTCATATAAATAAACTTTTCATAATACGTATTAATATACTATAATCTACCAAGTCACTCCTTTGAGCTACAAATCTCATGATCTGGAGTCTTAGAGCATCAGTCCCATTCTGATTTTTAACAACATACGTGAAGTTCTGAGCCAATGTCCAGGAAATTATAAACTTGAATGGTACTGGTCTTCAAGTCTTGGATTTGTGCCCTTCACACTGTTAATCTCATGCAAAAGATGTGGTGTGATGATGTGACTATCAATCGTTTATCGCTTTAAAAAAAATCAAGAGGCAAAATAAAATTATGATGGCAAGATAAGTTTTATGGAACAGTTTTAATGATCTTTCAGATACACAATTGAGAGGAAAATGTATATGTGCCATTAAAAAAAAAAATACATTTTTCATCATCATTTAGAAGTTTTCAGCTTGGAAGATTTGCACTAAAGTATTTTAATTTTAATCAATTAATCCGAAAAACAATTCCTTGGTAATTCACAAGGAAAAAAGGAAAAAAATCGATTCCTAATTTAATTGCTTGGTGGATGTAAAATATCCCACGGTGTCCTTCGCGAAGAGTATGCGAGCTATCGCCATCACTGTGACCAAATCACCATGCCGCGTCAGTGACACATGTAAAGTTTCGAGTCAATCAATTTGGTGGTTTGGGAGAAGTTTTTTTAAGGTTTTAGGTTACATCCAATATGGCTGCCAAAGCATGTGACATATGATGTCATAAATTTAATATTTGAATACAAATGGGTCATAGATTGTGCATGCAATTTCAGATTTTTAGGATAAGGAATTCGATTAAAACATTTTTAGCGAGAATACCACTTCACCTATGATGTCATCATTTCATGCTTTTGTTCCCCCATTGGGAGTACTTGACAATGTGCCAAGTTTCAAATTTTTCCATTCAGTGGTTTCGGATAAATCATTTTTTTTATTATTTGCGTTTAATCCAAGGTGGCTGCCATACAATGTGACCTATAACGTCACAATTATCATAAAAAACATTCTGCATAGGTGTCACTCCTACCCTGAAAGTTTTGTCTCAATCAGCCATGTGGTTGCTGAGAAAAACGAGGTTTAGCCCGTACGGACAGACGGACGTACGTACGTAGGTACGGTCAGACAATCCGAAAACATAATGCCTCCGGCCACCTTTGGGGGCGGAGGCATGAAAAAGGAAAAGGTTTTTTTTTTTAAAGGTTTTTTTTTTTTTTTTTTTAATGTGAAAAAAAAGGTTGAGCAAAACCTTCATTGTGTAGTATAGAATTGAAATTACCTTTTGATTGATTATCTCCAAATAAATTGCTATATTGAAGTACCGAGAAGCAAAAGTAGAGTGTTGCGCATGTTATTGCATTGAGGCGGTCAAGTGTTTCTCAGCTTCAATGAGGTTCAGGTCTTCTGGACGAATAATGTGAGTGATGCGTTTGGAAGTTTGGACCTTTGATGACGCAATAGTCACAGAAGCATGAGCAGCTGACATCTGTTCATCTGTGAGCTGAGAGTGGTTGTGAAAAACACGAATCCATGGCTGCCCTGTTGAGGCAAAAAGTGCAAACCTTTATTGTATTCATGATTTAAAAAAAGTTGTTCACCAACAATGTATATTCAAACAAATGATAAAAAATTGGTTATTGAAAACATTCCTTTGGTTGTTCACTTTTACAGTTGTTGATCTAAATTAGAGGCATGAGGCCATTCGCTCCAGTACCAGCTCAATGCTAGCTTAACTTTGGTTACCAACATGGATCTGCATACCTAGTATAGGACATGTAATGACTAATGACATAGGACATAGGACATGTAGGACATGTAATGTCTGCATACCGTTGATATCCTACTGAATCTTGGACTTAAGTTCAATCTTCATACTGTGTTCAACAGAGATAATCCCATTTGGTGTTCTAGGAAGGTTTATATTTCTGCATACAATGTTTATAATGTCACACTCGGATGTTTACTGCAAATGAATATTCAGAAACAGCTGGTATTTGGAAACTCAATGTCAATCAAGTCTATAAACTAAGATGGCAGCCCTGACCAATAGCTCTCACTTTGTTTTGCTGCTCTCATTTATTAGTCCTCTACCGGATTCACCAGAGGGGACTATAGGATTACTCTCCGTCCGTCTGTCTGTCGGTCTGTCCGTCCATCCATCCATCCATCCGTCCCACCTGTGTTTTTTCGGACTATTTTCCCATACCCTTTAACATATTCAAATGAAACTTCGTACATGGCTTTATTATGTTAAGATATAGAACAAGTTCAAGTTTTGTGGCGTTTCATCAATTTTCCACAGAGTTATGCTCTTTGCTCGCTCTTGCAAAGGTCCCGCTGGTGTAATTATTGGAATCTTGACTTGAAAATGGATTATTCATATTACTTTCCAACAGGGGACCTCTCTGTCTGAGCCAGTTTACTCTGATGTTACAAGCACCTTGACTTAACTTTGGTCACAAACAATGATCCGTAACATAGAACATTTCTGCATACCGGTGATATCCTGCTGAATATTGCCATGTCATGGAAATTCAGCCCACCCATTTTGAGGCTAGTTACAGAACTTCTGACCAATGGTGAAGATATATGGCTTTGTGTCCCATTGCTTTAGCTGTGCCTGAGCTTTGTGCTATGGCTGGAAACTTCCGAGCTGACTTGTAATACTCTAAATCTTGGACTTAACCACTTCAATCTCCTCACCGTGTTCAATACAGATCAGTGCAAGTGAAAAGCTGCATTAAACAATTGGTTCATGTCCGTCCATCTTTGGTCTATCTCTTTGCTGATGACTCCACTCTCTGCCGCTCCATACCTCATCCCTCAGATCGGCAGTCTGCAGCCTCCTCACTCTCTGCAGACCTGGACAAAATCACAGACTGGTCAAACAAGTGGAACATGTCTTTCAATCCTGACTAATCTCACACTCTCACTTTGTCTCTCAGAAAAGACCGACTGGACAACCCTCCAATCTACTTTCTCAACAATCCTCTCCAAGAAGTTCTGTCACTCAAGCTTTTGGTCTCACTATCTGCCATGATCCTTCCTGGGAAAACCACATTTCCAAGCTGGCCTCCAAAGCCAGTTGCTGACTGGGCATCCTCCGTCGTGCGAAGTCCTTCCTTGGCACACCTGAGCTCCACATCACATACAAAGCTTTCATCCACAGCTCAATGGAATACTGCTCTCCCCTCTGGGCTGGTGCTCCTGCCTCATACTTAGCTCGGCTTCATGCTGTTGAAACCAAAGCTTTCAGAATCATTGGAATTCCCGCGATGAAGCCGATTGTGAGGGCCTTTCACTCACCCACTGCAGGCAGGTTTGTGGTCTTTCTGTCTTCTACCGACTCCTCACCGGCCTTGCTCCCCCAGCTCTGCCTGTGCTCTGTCCTGCAAATATTCCTACAGGTCACACAAGATTTGCTTGCAACCCTCTTCTGGTGAAACTGCCAAAATCAAGACTCTCTGCTCACCTTCACTCTTTCATTCCTCTTTTCTCCCACCTCTGGAAAAAACTCCCTCACTCTCCTCAATCCCACTCCTCCCTCCAGGTCTTTAAAACAGCTGTTCACCACCATCTCTCATCTTCCCTCATCCAAAACCTTGATCTTTTCTACCCCCGTTAATTCACCCCAGATCCTTTTTTTTAAAATACCAACTTCTTTCCTGGAAGTCCTAGCAGTGTCCACGTGTTTTATACCTCTCCCACCCTCTCACCCCCTTCCCAAGCCCTCTCCCTCCCACAGATCTCCCGATGTCCCTGCTCTCAAATGTTTTACTTGTGTGCTTCCCTCTCTCTCCCCATCTTGTCTCCTGCTCCCTTTATTATATGTTTTATGTGTCCGTTTGTTTTTTTAAATTAATGTTAGCTCTTACATGAGCCTCGATCTTGTATACAAAAAAAATAATCTGTCTGCCTACAAACGTCATTTTATGATTGAGGAACAATATTCCACCAAAAGTATCAATGTGCATTTATTTTTATTGTCGCTGCAGGATGGTCAGATTAGAACTCTGCCTCGGAGGAAGAGGAACGAGAGAGAGGCCTTGCTTGTAGGAGGAAGGAGGGAACTCGAGTGAGATCTGCAGAGGAGGAGGAAGAAGGGGCCTCGTGTGTGTGTGTGTGTGTGTGTGTGTGTGTGTGTGTGTGTGTGTGTGTGTGTGTGTGTGTGTGTGTGTGTGTGTGCGCGTCTTTGGAGAGATCACAAAGTTTCGTGTGAAAGGAGCACAAACAAGTGGTTCACGGAGGAGTAGTATACATTGATTATGGCTTTATCTCAAAGGAATCAACCTGAGCTGGGATCACCCTGTGTTTTTGGAAGAGGAGAAAGAGGGAGTAGGGCAAACAAGGAGGGCTCCGTTTAAAAAGGACAAAGGGGGCCCATGAGAACTGGTGGAGGCTGATCGTCACTGCCCTTTCTTGTGACTGATCTTCATCGCGCGCTGTTTGGCTTTCGGCATCTTGGGAGCTACTCGTCACTGGCTCTCATCTAGCACATGGCCTCCGAAGCGGGTTGCATTGAACTCTGTGTCCCCCCTGCACATCATAGAGAAAAGGGAAGTCCTCACCTGCATTCTAACCTTGTTGTATAAGTGTGATCTGTGGCGCCTATAGTGGGAGAGGTATTGCTTTATTTCCAATCATTGTTCATAAGTTTGAATATTCCCATTTACCTCGTTGTGTCCTATTGATTCACCTGGTTCATTCTGTTTTTGTTTATAGCGTCTTGTGTACCTTCCCCCCTGTACTTTTCTTATAAATAAATAATTTAAAAGGTAAGAAAATGTGTTCGAGCCCTCTTCTTTTTGTGTATGTTTGCCGTAAATTTCGGCCTCATTGAATGATCCTTGGGAACGGTGAAGTTGTAGAATTTATTGAATGCAGTGCAATTTTAAAAACGTTTGGGTATCTCTCGGGATGAAAAACCAGTGCTGAGGTATACTGTCTTAACAGAACCTCAGACGTGACAATACTTTGTTGTGTCTGAGACCTATGGCAATTAATGTTGTTCGTATAACCTTTTGAACGCGCCAAGCTTCAAAATTATTTTAATGCTGTTGTAAACAAGTAAAGGAAAAACATTTTATCACCAAGAAAGAGCTTTTTAAAAAGTAGTATTTAAAGAAGGTGTTGTAGAGGCAACAATGATGTACATACCCTTGTTTACAGGCTGTCCGACTGGGACGAGAATTTGAACCCCGACTTTGTGATCAATCACACCTCCAGTAGCTGTTCTCCCTGCCCCCATTTCGAGCAGGAGTTGAGCGAGGGCCATAGCATCGATGTCTTGCACCAAGCCTACCAAGCATGCATTTGCACAGTGCTCATGACAATATGCACGGCATACCGGCCAGATACAGTGCCTTCAGAAAGTATTCACACACCATAACCTTTTCACATTTTGTTGTGTTACAGCCTGAATTTAAAATGGATTAAATCAAGATTTGTTTGGCACTTATCTACACATTATACCCAATCATGTCAAAGTGGAATTTCTTTAATTTCTACAAAATAACTAAAAATGATAATACAGAAACATCTCATTTACATAAGTATTCAGCTTTGCACATCTGGATTTGGGGAGTTTCTCCCATTCTTCCTTGCAGATTTGCTCAACCTCTGTAAATTTGGATGGGGAGCATTCGTGAACAGCAATCTTAAAGTCTTTCCACAGATTCTCAATGGGATTCAACTCAGGGCTTTGGCTGGGCCACTCAAAGACTTTCACGTTCTTGTTCTGAAGCCATTCCAGTGTTGCTTTGGCTGTATATTTGGGGTCATTATCCTGTTGGAATGAAAATCTTCCCCCGCAGTCTAAGGTCCCTTGCACTCTGAAGCAGGTTCTCCCTAAGGATTTGCCTGTATTTGGCTCCATTCATTGTTCCCTCTATCCTTACAAGTTTCCCAGTCCCTGCCACTGAAAAGCATCCCCATAGCATGATGCTGCCACCACCATGATTCATGGTAGGGATGGTGTTAGATGGATGATGAGCTGTGCTCGGTTTCTGCCAGACGAAGCACTTTGCATTCAGGCAAGAGTTCAATTTTCATCTCATCAAACCACTGCATCTTTTGCCTCATGCTCTCAGTCTTTCACGTGCCTATTTGCAAACTCCAGTCATGCTGTCATGTGCCTTTTTCTCAGGAGTGGTTTCTGTCTGGCCACTCTCCCATAAAGCCTAGATTTGTGAAGTGCTGCAGAGACTGTTCTTCCAGCAGAAAATAGTCCAGTTTTGATTTGAAATCAAAGGAATCAAGTTACATTTAACGAGGGAGCAACTTCATGTTTTTATTAAATAAGCACCAATTATGGTTAACTTGGTACACACACCCGCTTCTAATCTGCCTAGCCTCAGTTTGAATCCCGACACAGATACAAACTGCCATCCTGGGGTTTCATAGGCCAGGTGATTCATCAATGTGTGTCCCGTCCCTTGAATAGACGTTAAGCTGGACGTCTCGTCTGCCAGCATTAGTTGGTGGACGTTAAAGATCCCACGTGTTCTTCACGAAGTTCCTGCCTTGACCAGCAGAGGGCATTGCATGAGCGGCACAGCCATGCTCTCATCCAATGATGCTACCTCACAGCCTAGTGCTGCATAATAATGAAGAAGAAGAAGAAGAAGAAGGAAGACAGTGATGTCACACGCAATGAGGAAGAAGAAGGAAGTCAGTGACACCACAGATATGAGCGAACAAACCACCACCGGAAGTGCAATTTTGTTTCATTACACCTACCTCCAGCATCAGCCCGAATGTCTGTGTGGGCAGGGGCCTGTCCCAGGGTACCAGAAAAGTCTTTATCTTGGCAAAGACGATGGGCCACATCAAGCTCAACACCCTGGGCCACTAACATCGCCTGGAAGCGTGCAAGTGCCGAACCATCCTTCAAGCTCTTCTGTATAATTTCGCTGCCTTCTTTGGCCGAGCCAGCCTTGCCGACATTGTGCAGGAGAAGCCCACCTAAAATTGATGAATGATGTTACCAACACAGCACAATATGTCACTGTTATGTTAAAGCCAGTACAGTAGCAGCCATTATTGGAGCCGCTACATGAAATAGTTATTGTCATGCTTTTCAAGGTATATTCCATCAGTATGTTACCGAGACGTTTCATAGTATGAGGCCTTCATTTTACTTCTGTGTTTTGAGTGTCAATGAGCAAATTGCTAAAGACTTATAAGGTACAAATCTTAAATCTAAAGCTGTAATAAGCAGAGATGGAGTGTTGGCTTCACATAATCCCATAGACATAAAAGGAAAATAATTACTTGGAAATTAAGAGTCATCTCAAACTTAGCATCGGGAATTGGGTAATCTATGAGTGTTTGACCCATAATAGGATTGCAGGGAGGTAGAGTTGTGACAACAGACGAGGGACAGGAGAAGACCATGAGACTACTAATATTATGTGGTAGGAACTGTGATGTTCAGGTCCTGAGAGTTCACCACATCTGGGAGTAAAGGGTAGGATTCAGTTGAGTAGCAAAATCTCATTAACTATCAGGTGAGAAGGACAAAATCAGGTTACAATTTGGGATAAAAATTAACAAGTTTTTATATTTTTAAAATACGATGCATTACGGGGAAATCGAAGGGAGCGGAATGTGTAAGTTTTCTAACCCGCTCTGATATACTCCTTACCTAAGGTAACAACAAGCTCATTGAGATCTTCTGGACCCTTTCCATGTAAACATTCCACTGTCTCCATGACCTCCAATGCATTTCCAATACGAAGGCCAATGGGATGATCCATTTGACTGAGCACAGCAACAATTTTAAGTCCCAAATCGGCCCCGGTCCTCACCTGAAACAGTACGGGTGAGATGTGAGGTCTCCCTAGAGTCTGATTAACTGGATTGACCAAGCAGTGCATCAGGTTCTTACCAACATCTCTGTAAGTTCTTGAGCAATTTTTAATGTCTTGCAAAATGCAGCTTTTCCATATTTCACATCCAGAACCAATGCTGATAGTCTTTCCGAAAGCTTCTTGGACAAAATGGAAGCTGTACAAAAGGTAAAGTTGGAGGTTCGTCAAATATGGTTAGAACATACTTGGTTAATTCAAAAAGCTTAAAAGCAACACAATTGCAAACATATTAACAAAACTTCATAGGTTTTGCTGTCAAAACCAAACTGGGTGGTGTCATGGCCTGAGCGTCCGCTTTCAGTCTGGGAGGTCTGCGGAACGAACCCCGGCCGAATCATACCAGAAGACTTTAAAATGGGGTAGGTGCTGCTTTCTTACCTGACTTTCAGCTATTAAAAAGAATAGAGCACGGACAAATAGCCATAGGGTGGTAATAATAGTACAAGCATTTACAGGCCTAGTGGCTTCCTGCATTTAAGTTACTATAGTACACCCGCAGACTCCGGGAGTGGCAGGAGGGGTCATTCCTCTTTGGGATATATAGATTACAGTCGATCTATGGACGGATCTCAAGAACATTGGGTGTGTGTTCATTTACCAAGTTTCTTGTGGAGAGATCGCCAAGTAGTTTAAGCATTCGAGGAAGCACTCCATTCAAAACTGTTAAGGAACGGTTGGCTTGGCAAGCGCTAGCTAGCTGCTTGGTAAATGAGCACAACCCGGGCTTCTCCCTTTCAGTTTCGTGTTAAACAGCAGGAGCAAGTTTCAAAAGTTCACAACGAAAAACGCCAGGAAGGCGTTTCTTTCTCAGAGTTAGCGCCAGGAAGGGTCATGTTATTAACCCAGCACTTATGGGGTACCTAGAGTACAGTAGATCTTCGCTCAGTTCTGCAAGTAAAACTTACCTCACGCATGTTGGGATTCCTCCAAATTTCTTCATTTAGAGTTATAAAGAGCATTAGCGACTGTTTAAAAAGCGAATCATATGTGTTTGTGTTTCATAAGAATAATTACTGTTCATTAATATTCATTACTTCTGGTAGAGGCCGTTGCTCCCACGAAAACACCATGATAAGCTATTTATATACATTGACTCGCCAGAAAAACCCCTTGGGGAGGTGGGATATTATTGGTATTAATATTGTTTTGTAATAACATTAATATTACGCTATTATCGTTAGTTTTGTTATTCGAAGCGGCCTTTGAAAAGCGCAACGATAAAGCTAACTTAATATGGCTATACACCTCAACACGCAACCCCATTGACGGCAATGGCAGGGAAAACCCGCTCGGGGGAGAAAACCCCCTTGGGGAGGGGGGCAAATGAATGCGCTACAGCCTTCATTGTGTAACCCTTCGTCATCCTGTCAAGTTTGGTTGAGATTGGATAAGTAACGACAGAATGTATTGTCGTCAAAAATTCATCAGACAGACAGACACAAATGGCGTATTTTAGTATGATGATTTGTCAGTGAGCTCTATTAAAAATTGTTGTACACACAGTACTGGGGAACAGATTACTGACTGGGAAAGGTTCACTCATTCCGATTTGGGATATTTTTACTGGCACCATGCATACTGGTGGATATAATTAACCTCCATAGTTCACGGCACACAAATATACAATGTGCTTAAATCAAAAGATTTCAAAGAATGCAGGACAATCAGCTCTTTTACACAACTAAAACATACATTATAGAGCATGATAAAATACCAAATACATAGCCCCGAGTGGGCTGGCTCCTGAGGTTGTAGTTCAGGCCTCTGCTGATTTGTGGGGGTCCCCGATACGAAATTGAAAAATCAAAGACCAGCAATCCTGCGGACAATTGAGTCGTAGGGCTGTATCATGTTTCAGAGAAATTGCTTGGAAAATAAGAGACGAGTAGGGATCAGAAGTTTCAGAGGGTAACTCCCCGCATCCACCCCCTGGCCCCGGGAGACCCCATGATCCAAAATCGAAAAATCGAAGTCTGAGAAATTGTGCGGACTACTGTCTTTTATTCATCTGTCAAGTTTCAGAACAATCAGATGGGTGATAATGGAGGAGTAGCAAAAATATCAAAAAGTTAACAGTCGACCGGATGGGCGGACAGACATCCGGACATCACGGCCCATTTTATAAGTTCATCTCTTTGAGAATCGCGATGAGATGAACTTATGAAAAAGACAAGTCGATTGACAATGAAACTGGAGCACTCAGGGTTGCCTGAAGGGCAGGTTACTAAACCATGAAGCCGCCAATTGACTTTGCGTCTTATTTTCCAAGCTCCAGCTCTGATGTCTTTGGTGATGCTGTGGATCGTCTCCCCCGGGTTTAACAGTAGCGATTGTGGCAAATTCCTTCTGCAGCTTTAAAGTCTTTAAGCTTACGTTTTTGCTTCCCATATAACTGATTATGTGCAAACTATCTGGCAAGCAAAACAGCGAGTCCAAACGCAGTCATAGCACTAGACTGGAAAGACTGCAAGGAAAGGCACACAGGAAAATACAGTCTGAGGGCAAAGCCATAACTACCTTTGGCAGAGTGACTAATGATTGGATCAAAATTGTGGGAATGTGCCAAACAGGGAAAATCCAGACAATGAGGAATGCTGTTACAAAAGTACTGTTGCAGTTGCATTGGTTATTTGAGAAATATCTTTTCCGAGGCACCTCTCAAGCCTCCTCTCTACACACGTGTCATTACACTTTCTGGGCAACGTGGGTCATGGTAGTGTACCGTGCTCCTCCCCAACCCCCTGGTCACGGTGTACCTCCGAGCCCCGAGAGGAGTCACGGCAGAAAGATGTGTTATTCTGTATGTCAAAGATCAACGGTGAAGCCACACCAATTGTTACCAACAAACAAATATTGTATTAAGACCACACAAGAATAACAGTACAAAACAATAGTAATCAATTGTACAACAAATAGTATATCATTCCTATGATGGTACCACCAGGTTCGTACAATATAACTCACTGTGCTCCAAGTGAGCGAAAAGAAGAAGATTCCCAATGTCTCTATTCCCGGCTTCCAGCCAAAGTTGTTTCGCTCCAGCGATCGTCAGATCAATGTCCAATCGTGACCAGAATTCTGCTGGGTTGGCAGTTACAGTCCTGCTGCCAAAGCGGTGCAAAGGCGCCCTCCAGGCAACTGGGAAATCACACCCTCGGGTATGGATGTTCCGTGGCTCACAGTCGGCGAACCTCAGATTTACCTTCAAAATCCGCGATGCACACATACACACACACACACACACACACACACACACACACACACACACACACACACACACACACACACACACACACCAGATACGTCTGAATGCGGTGAAAACGGCTGAAGTCAAGCAAAGAAAACCCTGCGCGACGCGCAAAGGCTGAAGCGAAGCAAAGAAACCTTGCTCGACGTGCAAATCGCGTGAGTCAAAATGGCCGACGGCCCGTACTCGAGACATAACGGCAGTCCAACGATTCTCTTCGGAATCGACCGCAAAATCTGACATGCAGGTTGATCTGTCACAGCGATAACAACTCTGTCGCAGGAATCCCTTTCCTGGGAAACCCAAAGTTCACTCGTGACTCTTGCTCGCCAACGTTCGCTCCAGACCGCAAAGCAACTATGCTTCTTGTCCGACTCCACTCGCTCCGCCTTCTTTTTATCCTCCTCTTCTTCGTCGTCCGGTTCCGGTTTCATTTGAAACTAACTTTTTGACCTTTTGAAAACAGTTCATAAACAATAAATCTTTTGAAAACAATAATAGTACATGGAATCGAAAATGTTTACAGTGCATGAAAACCACCACAACGGAAGTGACGAATCCGTAACACTTCCCCCCCCCTCAAGAAAGAAAGTTTGAACATTCGTTGCAGGCAAAAACTCTTTTAACAAACAAACGTAAAACTCACACCCAAATCATCAATTCCCGTGAGCAACAATAATTAATATTTCCCAAAAATAAAGCAACAAAACTTCCCAAAAAACCTACAGAAATTTCCAAAATTAGTTCACTCTGGACAAAGCATCAGCAACGATATTGTCCCTGCCCTTTACATGCTCAATTTCCAAGTTGAACTCCTGCAAAGCCAAACTCCATCTCATCAACCTCTGATTTTTATTTTTCATTTTTTGAATGAAGGTTAAGGGGTTGTGATCAAAAATCCAAAACAAAGCAAATCTATAGCACTTTTTGAAGGAGGCCGAGCTGAGAGCCAGGTTTCATGGTGGTTGGGTGGTGAGGCCTGGAAGTATTCACCACATGGACGCCTTTAGGAACGTGGAGTTCACGGTTAATCCGTGTAGGAATCTTGGCTCGGCTGCTCCTGAGCCCTCAGTGCTTCCAACTCTTCTCTTGATCATAAAAATCATAACCACAGTTGTGGAGTCGGGTGCTGTAGTCACGTGAGTAGTGGTCTCCCTCTTGGCCACTACACTGATAATCATCCCTTCGGGAGCTGCCGTAACTTTGGGAGCCTCCATAGTAATCTCGACTGCGGCCACCACCAAAACTACTACTCCCACCCCGGGAGCCATAGCCACCCCTGAAACTACCTCCACGTTTTCTTCCTCTGTATCCCCTTCGACGCCCATGGCCTGCCTTCTCTACTGTTATGGTCCGACCATCCAAATCCTTGCCATTCAAATCCTTTTCTGCATCTTTGGCGTCCTTTGTGTTTTCAAAAGTGACAAAGCCAAACCCTCTCGACGTTTGCGTCTCCCTGTCTTTTATCAGCAGCACTTCCAAGAGTGGTCCATATTTGCCAAAGATAGAGTTCAGAACATCTTCTCTTGTGTCAAAGTTCAGTCCACCTACAAAGAGCTTGCCAACATAGCATCCATCCATGACTTGTGTGTGCTGACACTTAGTTTCAGGGTACTTGACAAGACGTGACTGTGCAAAGCGTGACGTCAGTACCTTCTTCTTCTCTTCAGAGCACTTCCTACCCATAGCACGAGTCGCGGCACAGAATGGAAAGATACCCGGAACCTTCTGCTCTAACTGTGCGATGTTATTTTCCATACTAGGCTTTTCAACAAACATCGGATTACCAGAAACTCGACCACCAGCCAAATCATTCCCGATAACAAAAGAGATTCCCTCTACAGGAAGAGTGGCTTGTAAACCTACGGTGACCGGTCCTGACACAAAATCAGACTTTAAATGGATGACATGAAGTGGAGCTTTAACATAGCCACCAACTCCCTGTAAAAGAACACTAACACCAGTTGCCGTCTTCTCTGACAATGGCAAAATGCCCTCAAGCATCAAAGTTTGATGTGCTCCTGTGTCCCTCAATACCCTAACAGGTCTCTGGTTAGTCAAGTCTCCATCCAGTGACACAAACCCCTCTGAAATAAAAGGTTTGTAACCCTCTTGAACAAGGTCGTTCTGTGATGCCGTAACTTTGGCATGGGAACCTTCACAAGGCACTGTCCTCCAAGGACGATTTCTCGCATTTGCCAATGCATTGGGAGTTGTACTAGTCTGACTCCACTCCTGATTTTTCCTTTTCAGGGCATAACATTGGGACATCAAATGTCCAGGTTTCTTGCAAAAAGCGCAAGTAGGCCCGGAGGAAAAACTCGTGGTCTGCCTCGGGCCCCCCGGAAGATAAGTCTGTCTTGGAACTGTAGTCTTCTGATCCCTAAAAGTCGCGGTATCAGATTTGTCCTCATAGTCATCTCTAGGCCGCCCCCATGAATATTCGTTCTCCGCACCGGATGTACCATAACTCCCCTGGCGAACTCTAGGCGGGAAGTTAGGTTTGTGGAACCCCATCCTGTGTGTCAAGGCATAGTCATCTGCCACGGTTGCTGCCTCATACAACTCTGGTACCTTCTTTTCCTCCAGATGTACTTTAATGTCCGCGTGGACACACTGTTTGAATTCCTCCACCAAGATCAATTGTCGCAACAGTTGGAAGTCTTTCCCAATCCCCTTCGAATCACACCACCGATCAAACATGGTTTCCTTCATTCTGGAAAACTCCACATGGGTCTCACTCTCCCTCTTCCTGGCATTCCGAAATTTTTGCCGGTAAGCTTCAGGGACCAATTCATAGGCTGTGAGAATGGTTTTCTTCACTATCTCATAATCTGCACATTGGTCAATCGGTAAAGCCGAAAAGACATCTTGAGCTTTACCCACCAGAACACTTTGCACTAACATAGTCCAGGACACCACAGGCCATTTTAGCATTTGAGCCACTTTCTCAAAGTGTAAAAAAAACTTGGCTACCTCCTTTTCATTGAAGGGTGGAACCAGCCTCACATGCCTACTAATATCCCAGGTGTTCTGACTAGTTGTCAAACTAGCCGGCATGGATACGACTTTTCTCCGTTCTCCCATTAATTCCAGCTCCTTGAGTTTAACTTCCTTCTGATACTCCATGTCACGTTCCTTTAACTCCCTTTCGGCTCTCCTTTCCTCTGCTCTTTCCTTTGCTCTTCTTTCTTCGAGTTCCCTTTCAGTTCTCCTTTCCTCTGTTCTTCTCTCCTCGAGTTCTTGTTCCTGTTCTACTCTTTTTTCCTGGAGTTCTCGTTCCTGTTCTACTCTTCTTTCCTCGAGTTCTCTTTCAGCTCTCCTTTCCTCTGCTCTTCTCTCCTCGGCTTTCCATTCCAACTCTTTTAACCTTTCCTGGCTCTGCAGTTGCATCTCCATTTTCCGGAGCTCCATATTTTCTTTTTCCTCGGGTAACCAATCCAAGGCTACCTCTGTCCATGTTCCCTGTCCCACCAGAGATTCTACCACCAATGTCTGCATCTCTGCTTTCTTCATATGAGCTCGGACCTCCAAGTTACAATGTTTGGCCAATATCAAGAGTTCTGATCTTTTTAATGCTTGGAACTGTGCCTCATTAGGGGACGCCGCAAACTTTTCTGCGTCAAACACCATGGTGACTATCAGTTAACACCTGTTAACCTTCGCACAAATTTTTTTCCAATTTTTTGAAAAAATTTGGCATGTTAGAAAAATTCCAAATTTGGGAATGTTAGGGAATTCTATCCCAGACGCATGTTAGGGAATTTAATCCCAGATGAATGTTAGGGAATTTAATCCCGGACGAGGACCTCAATTTCAATTTGGGCCAATTTTGGACGAGTTCCCAATTTCTCAGACGAGCCCCCAATTTCTGTTTCGTGCTCCTCCCCAACCCCCTGGTCACGGTGTACCTCCGAGCCCCGAGAGGAGTCACGGCAGAAAAATGTGTTATTCTGTATGTCAAAAATCAACGGTGAAGTCACACCAATTGTTACCAACAAACAAATATTGTATTAAGACCACACAAGAATAACAGTACAAAAACAATAGTAATCAATAATTGTACAACAAATAGTATATCATTCCTATGATGGTACCATCAGGTTCGTACAATATAACTCACTGTGCTCCAAGTGAGCGAAAAGAAGAAGATTCCCAATGTCTCTATTCCTGGCTTCAAGCCAAAGTGGTTTCGCTCCAGCGATCATCAGATCAATGTCCAATCGTGACCAACATCCCGTTGGGTTGGCAGTTACAGTCCTGCTGCCAAAGCGGTGCAAAGGCACCCTCCAGGCGACTGGGAAATCCAAAGGCGCCCTCCAGGCGACTGGGAAATCACACCCTCGGGTATGGACGTTCCGCGGCTCACAGTCGGCAAACCTCAGATTTACCTTCAATCCGCGTTGCACACACACACACCAGATACGTCTGAATGCGGTGAAAACGGCTGAAGTGAAGCAAAGAAACCTTGCTCGACGTGCAAAGCGCACGAGTCAAAATGGCCGACGGCCCGTTCTCGAGACGTAATGGCAGTCCAACGATTCTCTTCGGAATCGACCGCAAAACCTGACACGCAGGTTGATCTGTCACAGTGATAACAACTCTGTCGCAGGAATCCCTTTCCTGGGAAACCCAAAGTTCACTCGTGACTCTTGCTCGCCAACGTTCGCTCCAGACCGCAAAGCAACTATGCTTCTTGTCCGACTCCACTCGCTCCGCCTTCTTTTTCTCCTCCTCTTCTTCATCGTCCGGTTCCGGTTTCATTTAAAACTAACTTTTTCACCTTTTGAAAACAGTTCATAAACAATAAACCTTTTGAAAACAATAATAGTACATGGAATCGAAAATGTTTACAGTGGATGAAAACCACCACAACGGAAGTGACGAATCCGTAACAGTAGTAATGTCTGTACATCACTTTGGTGACCCCGCCAAAGTGATGGGCGATAGGCTCGGGTAGAAGTTGTGGAAGAACGAGTGTTCTGGATCACTTGCTCCGTGGACTCACTTACCCTGGTGCAAGTTCTTAGATAAAGATCAGATTCTCTGATCAATGCTGATTTGTTTGAGAAAGAACCAAATTTCCCACAACATTCAAATCTGCACTATTAGCCAAATATCGACCATGTTCCATCAATGGTTTTTCACTTTCAACTTAAAGGAGTCCTCAGAAATAGGGGTAATACCCCTGGGCACTCACCTGGTAGAATAAAGCAGTATACTACACTGACGAGAGGTATTTTAAACAATGTTATGGTATTTTAAACCAATTTCAATGGTCGTTAGAAGACAGGGCAGCATGTAGAACCATAGTAACGTAATCATAAGACTTTAGACACACAAACAAAAAAAATACCTATTTTGGGGGAAATCCCCCCAGTAGACCCCATCAGGACTCGATTTTTTTTTAATGCCGTGAACAAACTTTGGTATATCATGGGTGATGAAGGTTGGGGTGAAGTTTCATCAAAATCGTGTGTGTAGTTTCAGAGGAAAAAGCAAATTCCTATTTTTGGGGGGTCAAACCTGGATCCACTTTGACCCCGGTAAACCCCCTTAGATCCTTAGACAATCTTTGACTTTGTTTCCTAAACAATATTTGAGCCAAGCTTAAGCCAAATGTTCAGTTAATCTATCTATAATTCCAGTAATCTCTGTGTGTCTGTGTGTCTGTGTGTCTGTGTGTCTGTGTGTCTGTGTGTCTGTGTGTCTGTGTGTCTGTGTGTCTGTGACCGCTGTTTCTCGACAACCACGGGTCCGATATACTTGAAACTTGCCAGGTATATTGCTGGGGACCCGAGGATGTGCCTTTTCAAGGTTTCATATTAATCGGACAATTACTTACCGAGCTATGTCCAAAAAACGATTCAACCAATCAGAGAGCAGCGAGCTATCACGTGTGCCGAACGTGGCGATCAGACTCTGCCTCGGACGGCACATTTGACAGCGTATTCATTTATTTCACGTTGGAAAACTATGTTGCCGTTAAACTATGTTTTAAAACGAATTCAAACTGCGATTAAATTAAAACGATTCATCGTAACTGCGATTTGCGAACTTCCGGACAGTGAAGACTGTCCGGCAGCACGCTTTCCGGCATCCAATCACAGAACGCTTTGTTGCGTAGGCGTGGCCGATGTGAGACGAGCGGAGCTGAGCGCGTTACGAGCTGACCGCCATTACGGTACGTAATTCGATTTCTTATGCGCATTATTTCTCCCAATTCAGTCAGAGCGAAGGGCGGAAGCGAAGAGCGTTGTTTTTTTTGTTTACGGGCGTACGGGCGGGGTAGAGCGTACGGGTAGCGTTTTTTTTTTTTTTTGGCAAGGAACGGGCACCCACGTACGGGCAATGCCCTAGTGGAACACAAATGCAATAGAAAAATGAATAAAGAGCTCTGACCTGTAATGAGCGGAATGCTATCTATAGTGGATGTGACATCGCGGATCGCATACATGATACGGTCAGCTGGCACGAGTTGGGTTGTCTGACCCGTTATGCATCCACCGACAACATTTAAAATATGAAGAATCTGTCAAAGTAAAATAACTGATATTACAAATCTGCACACAAGATTTCGATATTTTACAAATCAACATTCAGATTTTTCTCCTTGTTAACACGAGTAAAAGCCCACTTTAGCCTGACATTCAGACCATGCTCACTTGCTCCCCACTTAGGTCTGTTCTGAAGCCAGGGATTGCTTCGAGCTTGTCCAGTGTGCCTCCAGTGTATGACAGGCCTCGTCCGCTGATCATTGGCACCTGTGTCATCAGCATGGTGTATCAGAGGCATGTTGCCAACATTACATCTATTTGTTTAACATAGAGCTACTGAAATATAGAAAAAGAAAAACATTCAACAACTGTTGATATTAGATAAAGATGCTGTATTTTTAATACAGGAATAGAGAAAAAAAAATTCACTAGCATGCAGTGCCTTCAGAAAGTATTCACACCCCTTGACTTTTTCACATTTTGTTGTGTTACAGCCTGAATTTAAAATGGATTAAAATGATTTTTTGTCACTGATATACACAAGACCCCATAATGCCAAAAAAAAAAAAAATTGATAAATGTTTACAAAATATTTAAAAATGAAACAAGTCAGGAGACGATGATGGTTCAAGAGTGAGCGGTATTCAATGACAAAGGACGGGCTATAACCGAAACAGGCCCGGACTGGGGGGTCGGGGGTCCACGTTGCAGGTGTCGGCCCCAAACATGCGGTGTACATGCCTATTTACAAAGGGCCCCAATGCGCTGCATGCGCAGGCCGTTAAGAGCCAGCTGTATGTAATTGTGTGTGGTGCTGGCCTGGAAATGTCAAAACGAAGGTTACTGACCTTGAAATGAGATAGAAAATAATGTATAATCAGTTATGAGGTTAGTTAGCTACACAATACCGAAAATTCGGTTCGATTCTGACAACTTTGAAAATTTGACCTTTGTGGCCTTCAAAGGTCAAAGATTCTGAAATTTGTTGGAAAACTTGTATTTCATGATGTATGTGATAATATAAGATAATGTACGACATTTCACCCTATCAGGAAGCGAACAATGTAATAAAACCATCAAAAATCGACTTTTCTAGATTTTGTGACCTTGTGACCTTAACCTTGGGGCTAAAATGAAAAATCGAGCTCCGTAGGGCTAGACACATGACATTGGCCTAACCAAATACCGAAACCCCTGTCAGATTCCACCAACTCCCTCGGAGAAGATGTAGCTTGAACTCGATTACGCCCTAAAAAGACATATTTTTGGGGCGTCGCTCCGCCCACAATGGGCGCAATACGCCCACTCTAGGCAGGACACAACTAGATCATGATATCAACCTCCCACCCAAGTTTCATCAAGATCGGATGATATCATCGGGTAGTTATGCTGCGGACAGACAGACAGACAGACAGACAGACAGACACACACCCATGATGAATATAGTGATCACTCTGTTTGATAACTCGTGAACTAACAAGTAAAGCTACAATCAAAGCACACCGCTCCATGCCAAGTAAATAAATAACATATCCTCCAGCACGTGAAATTTCCGAGGTGCCTTCTGCACTGAGCAATGCCGCAGTGCAGCACATGGAGACAGAATTGGGAGGGAGTGGAGTACACTAATTGATTGATCAATTGTGTAATTAAAATAAATAAATAATAATCGTAAAATAATTAATTTCTTAATCAATGACTAAGCATACTTAACCAGCAGTGTTTCATCCGAATATGTAACTTTTTGAAAATAATTTAAATAATTAATTGATCGAAAGAAAAATACTCAATCTAATAAAAAGAAAATAATAATTAATCGATTAATTGATTAATCAATAAAACAAAAATACCCTTTATAGCCAAATCACTTGGTCACTATCGTGTCCAAATATCAGCTTCCTAGCTCAAAACGTGCCTGAGATAATGCCCAGATGAGAAAGAAAACAAATAAGTGATTAATAATGAAAATAAATAAATAATAATCGTAAAATAATTTATTTATTTATCAATTGGCTTATAGCATAACTAAACCACATAACTTTGGAGTTCCTCCAAATCTTTAACTTTTTAAAAATAAAAAATTAATCGATTAATTGGTGAATGCTCTAGGTTTTAATGAAGGAAGGAACAACAGCAGCAATTATCTATCTATAATTCCAGCAATCTCTGTGTGTCTGTCTGTGTGTCTGTGTGTCTGTGACCGCTGTTTCTCGACAACCACGGGTCCGATATACTTGAAACTTGCCAGGTATATTGCTGGGGACCCGAGGATGTGCCTTTTCAAGGTTTGTAATTAATCGGACAAGTACCTACCGAGCTATGTCCAAAAAACGCTTCAACCAATCAGAGAGCAGCGAGCTATCACGTGTGCCGAACCGTTAATGCAATGCAAGCGTTAATGCGTTAATGCAAGGCTTTTCTTTTTTTCCCTCTTCTCTTTCTACTTTTCCTTGCGATTAAATTGCAAACAGCCAAAATACGTTGGCGCTAATTGAATAATTGGCCATTAACACTAAAATAATCGTAACTGCGATATGCCAACTTCCGGACAGTGCAGCCTTCCATGTTGTTGTTGTTTGCAGCAGCTGTTTGCAGCAAGGCAAGGCTTTTCTTTTTTTCCCTCTTCTCTTTCTACTTTTCCTTGCGATTAAATTGCAAAAAGCCAAAATACGTTGGCGATAATTGAATAAATGGGCATTAATAGATAGATAGATAGATATGCGATATGCGAACTTCCGGACAGTGTGCGCGTTACGAGCTGACCGCCATTACGGTACGTAATTCGATTTCTTATGCGCATTATTTCTCCCAATTCAGTCAGAGCGAAGGGCGGAAGCGAAGAGCGTTGTTATTTTTTGTTTACGGGCGTACGGGCGGGGTAGAGCGTACGGGTAGCGTTTTTTTTTTTTTTTGGCAAGGAACGGGCACCCACGTACGGGCAATGCCCTAGTCTATCTATAATTCCAGTAATCTCTGTGTGTGTGTGTGTGTCTGTGTGTCTGTGTGTCTGTGTGTCTGTGTGTTTGTTTGTCTGTGACCGCTGTTTCTCGACAACCACGGGTCCGATATACTTGAAACTTGCCAGGTATATTGCTGGGGACCTGAGGATGTGCCTTTTCAAGGTTTCATATTAATCGGACAAGTAGTTACCGAGCTATGGCGATTTCTTTACCAAACTCCGCAAGCCGTTCGCTTTGGACCAAACCATTTCATGTAAATAGAGGGGGGGGATTGTCACCGTACTCGCAAGCCGTTCGCTTTGGACCAAACCATTTCATGTAAATAGAGGGGGGGGATTGTCACCGTACTCGCAAGCCGTTCGCTTTGGCTTTGCGAATGGACCAAACCATTTCATGTACATAGAGGGGTGGGGGGGGGGGGGGGGATTGTCACCGTACTCGCAAGCCGTTCGCTTTGGCTTTGCGAATGGACCAAACCATTTCATGTAAATAGAGGGGGGGGATATAATTTTAGATATATATATAGTACGGGCATGCCCTAGTATGTCCAATGGCAATATGAGTTTTGATGTGAATTCTCCAGTTTCATGTAGGACTCACCTTGCAGCCACAAGCTACAAGTGCTGGGACCAATGGCAGACTAACTTTGTCTCCGACACCACCTGTTGAATGCTTGTCCACCACAACCTGCTGCCAAGCATTTGGCCATTGCAAGGTCTCTCCAGATGCTACCATGGCCTGGGTAAAGATCTTCGTTTCCTTTATGGTCATTCCTCGTTGCCATATTGCCATGAGAAGAGCCCCTGGTCACATCACAGACGATACTCACTGCAGTGGATGACAAATCCCAAATATTATAAAGATAAATGTACCTATTGAAGAGTTAAAAAAAACAACTCTTGAATCTACATTGGGGGACGCATGAAATATGTAACGATTTTTTGGATTTGTTCCCTGGCCCCGGGGGGTGGGAATTTAGGATCACAGGGGTCAAAATAAAATATTGTTTTCAACTCAAAATTTGATATTGGGTCATTCTTGGTGGAACCTTTTTCGATCTTTCAAGTTCGCTTTAAATGAGAAGCAAGGGGAATTGCGATGGCGCGCCATCGACTTCGCTCCAGTAAACATTTACATTTGTGTCAAAAATGGCAAACTTATACCATAGCACGACTGCATTCCACTTGCTATGTTTTTGGGGAATCTGATTAACACTGTATTTAGTATTTATTTTAAAAAATTTATTACTAAAACTGGAATATGAAATTACTGCAAAGAAACAAATGAGAAATGAAATATCTAAATATTGGAAACGTGTGAGTCGTTTTGAAAGTGCGCAAATTGCTGACGTCACAACCCCCAACCCCCCCCCCCCCCCCCCCCCCCCCCCCCACAGAACATGATGGTAATTTGAAAGGACATCATCTTTGAATCGCAAAATATCTAGAGAACGTCTTGTTTATTTAATCTGACAGTGACAAGTAGGCTTTCCACATCACACAACAAGGCAGAAGAGAAGAGTGAATGCAGTTGACGTTCAGGGCGGATCCAGGAATTTCAAGACAGGGGGGGGGGGGGGGGGTGCATGAAACGATAGCGCTGGGGAGGGGAGGGTTAAGGGGTGTCTGGGGCTTCTCCCCCAGGAAATTTTTAAAAATCGATCGTCAGAAACGGCATTTCGTGCGTTCTTGGAAGTTTCTGCAGTTCCTTGCGTTCTTCCCTGGTCCAACAGTTCAACAGATTCGCGATGACTGATAGTCAGATGGAGGAACTGGTGAAACGACTTGCCCTGCTGTTCCTTCTGCTATAAATTGATGAAGTGTGTGTGTGTGTGTGTGTGTGTGTGTGTGTGTGTGTGTGTGTGTGTGTGTGTGTGTGTGTGTGTGTGTATGGCATGTTTTTTGTGTAGTTCTCCTGGAGCTTTCTGATATGGAACTTTCTGATTTGTGTAGTTCTCGCGAAATGATTGTTATGATCTCCTGAGTTAATTAGGCTAATTAACTACAAAGAATCCAGAAGAATTCCCATGTTTCTAAACGCACGCCATGTTAAGGTGTACAGAGCAGTGAATATTGTCGGCCACAATACCACCGACATCATAAGCTGGCGCGGGTTGTATGCCTTCCAACATAGGCACTGATTTTTTTGATTTTTTTTTGTATACAAGATCGAGGCTCATGAAAGAGCTAAAATTAATCACACAAAAAAATCAAACCGACACACAAAACACAAAATAAGGGGAGCGGTAGACAAGATGGGGAGAGAGGGGGAAGGACGGACACAAACACAACATTTGAGAGCAAGGACATCGAGAGAACTGTGGGCGGGAGAGGGCTTGGGGGGAGGTGGGAGAGGTATAAAATATATGGACACTGCAAAGACTTCCAGGAAAGAAGTTGGAATTTCAAAAAAAGTGGATCTGGGGTGAAAATTAGCGGGGGTAGAAAAGATCAAGGTTTTGGACGGGGGAAGATAAGAGATGGTGGTGAACAGCTGTTTTAAAGAACTGGAGGGTGGAGTGGGATTGAAGAGAGTGAGGGAGTTTGTTCCAGAGGTGGGAAAAAGAGGATTGAAAGAGTAAAGGTGAGCAGAAAGCCTAGATTTTGGCAGTTTAACCATAAGAGGGTTGCTGGCAGATCTTGTGCGACCTGCAGGAATATTTGGGGGATACAGCACAGACAGAGCTGGGGGAGCAAGGCCGGAGAGGAGTCGGTAGAAGACAGAAAGACCACCAACCTGATTTGTTGTTTGTTGCATCACTCACTTTAAGAGTGTTTGTATTGCCAAGGGGATCGGAAGACGTGGTTGCTTCATTACAATACGGCGTACTCGTACCTCTGGTTGGGCCTCAGTTGCCAGTGCTGCTGCAGGCCTACCCAGTGGGTGTTGTGCCTCATCTGTTGTTATAATATGGTCTGTCGCAGTGATGGACGAAAAGAAGTCCGTAATCCTCCTCTTTTTTGGATCTTCCATGACACTCACTCGTTTTGTCTTAAGACAAAGTAAGTGAACCGATGTTTGTCGATATGATACCTCTGTAGACCGCATTGACCAGTTTCCTCAGCGCTCAGCAATGCATTATTGGATGGACGAGTCCACCAACGTGCTCGGCGAGGGGTGTTGACAATAGGATTGTACTATTGTGAACGTACCCCACGTCGGGCGATTTAATGAACTCGTCGACCCAGCACATGAGTATCGATCCTGTACACACACGAAATAATTGACACAAACATGAAGAGAAATTTGAATTCTGCGCAAACTGTACTGCTATCATTATAATTGTGCTCCGCTGAAAACGAGTTTTAATGTATAAATGCTGTATATTTATTCTCCGCTTATGTTTGCCTCATGCATATCATGCTCCACCCATGTTTTCCTCATCACATATTCAATTCAAGCTCCACCCATGTGTTGCGTCATCGCCACGGCGTTATCTTCGCGTCATATCCGCTGAGGTGGCTGCTGCTGATTATTAACGCACAGGTTGTAAACCTGGTGCGTTATAGCGTTTGCCTGGGAATTTCTGTCTCTCCAAAAGTGAAGCTCTTTTCTGTCGCTCAGATGTGTAGCCAGTTTCTGTCGCTCAGATGTGTAAACATGACGTCATCAAATCTATATTTAGGCTAACCATGGGCTACCCCTTTGGCTGGTACGCGGCCGCTCGCTAGTACATAATATAGGATATATTTGTTATATGTTATGTTATAGGATATATAGGATATATGTTATATGATATAGGATATATATAGGATAGGTTATAGGATATATATGTTATAGGATAGGAATATAGGACCCAAATGACCCAGAGGACCCAAATGACCCAGAGGACCCAAATGACCCAGAGGACCCAGAGGACCCAAATGACCCAGAGGACCCAAATGACCCAAATGACCCAGAGGACCCAAATGACCCAGAGGACCCAAATGACCCAGAGGACCCAAATGACCCAGAGGACCCAAATGACCCAGAGGACCCAAATGACCCAGAGGACCCAAATGACCCAGAGGACCCAAATGACCCAGAGGACCCAAATGACCCAGAGGACCCAAATGACCCAGAGGACCCAAATGACCCAGAGGACCCAAATGACCCAGAGGACCCAAATGACCCAGAGGACCCAGAGGACCCAAATGACCCAGAGGACCCAAATGACCCAGAGGACCCAGAGGACCCAAATGACCCAGAGGACCCAAATGACCCAGAGGACCCAAATGACCCAGAGGACCCAAATGACCCAGAGGACCCAAATGACCCAGAGGACCCAAATGACCCAGAGGACCCAAATGACCCAGAGGACCCAAATGACCCAGAGGACCCAAATGACCCAAATGACCCAGAGGACCCAAATGACCCAGAGGACCCAAATGACCCAGAGGACCCAAATGACCCAGAGGACCCAAATGACCCAGAGGACCCAAATGACCCAGAGGACCCAAATGACCCAGAGGACCCGAATGACCCAGAGGACCCAAATTCTATGTATGTTTCTATGATGATGTATGTTTTGGTGAAAGTACATAATGTGAATACTAGTAGCAATTTTACAAAAACCATGGCATAATTTCAAATCTTGACCCGAGATGATAATTATGCTACATCATAATTTCCATGTGCCAACCTGGGCGGAATCCAAGTGGATTCACTTGACTTGTTTTGCTTTGGACGGTGGATTTATGTGATGAAAGTATGGTGTTATTTACCGTCGCACTTGGAGTGTTTATAATAAAGCAAAAGTGATTTAAAACTTTGAGCGTTGGTGAGCCGCCTGAAACGTTCCTTGTTCAAAATAATATGGACACAAGACCTGTTCCAGGATATTCAGAGCTTATAATTTATCAAAATTCCAGAGGGAAGGGGGGGGTACACACCCCCTGCACCCCCCCCTGGATCCGCCCCTGACGTTTCTGCCACAACAGTCTCATCAGCACACCCTGATGACTCCCTCCCCTCTTCCTCCCCCCCTCCCCCACAAAAAAGATAAAAAAAATTTAATCCGCCGAAATTCCTAAATCCCCCCCCAAAAAAAAGGAAAAAAAAAAGGTAAAACGCTGCCCTTGTTGACTTGAATTATCATATGGAATGCACCAGACCACGTGTACATATTAAATAGATTACCTCCTTGGCCTTGTCAAGCACAGTCAGCAAGAAATTGAATGAAACCTGAAACAACATTGAAACAAACAGCAACATCCGGCCACAAACCGTGGGGATGATAACCCGCATAGTCCAAATAAAACCCAAATTAGTCGTTACGTACCGATCTGGCAGTCCTGCATGCTGCCATCAAGTATGCTGCTGATGGAAAACCTGATTTCCGTATCTGTCAGCTCCCCTCCATCTCTTTTCTTCGCAATCAGCTCAGGAATGGATTTCATCGTCCTCTCCTTGTCCATGCTGCACACATAATTATAGGACATGTCTTTGTGATACTAATATCCTTGAAGAAGTATAAGATCACAATTATTATTAAGGAAGCTTTCCATTTGTCATAATTAAGGAAGCTTGTCACAATTATTAAGGAAGCTTTCCATTTGTCACAATTATTAAGGAAGCTTGTCACAATTATTATTAAGGAAGCTTTCCATTTGTCATAATGAAGGAAGCTTGTCACAATTATTATTAAGGAAGCTTTCCATTTGTCACAATTATTAAGGAAGCTTGTCACAATTATTATTAAGGAAGCTTTCCATTTGTCACAATTATTAAGGAAGCTTTCCATTTGTCATAATGAAGGAAGCTTGTCACAATTATTATTAAGGAAGCTTTCCATTTGTCATAATGAAGGAAGCTTGTCACAATTATTATTAAGGAAGTTTTCCATTTGTCATAATGAAGGAAGCTTGTCACAATTATTATTAAGGAAGCTTTCCATTTGTCATAATGAAGGAAGCTTGTCACAATTATTATTAAGGAAGCTTTCCATTTGTCATAATGAAGGAAGCTTGTCACAATTATTATTAAGGAAGCTTTCCATTTGTCATAATGAAGGAAGCTTGTCACAATTATTATTAAGGAAGCTTTCCATTTGTCATAATGAAGGAAGCTTGTCACAATTATTATTAAGGAAGCTTTCCATTTGTCATAATGAAGGAAGCTTGTCACAATTATTATTAAGGAAGCTTTCCATTTGTCATAATGAAGGAAGCTTGTCACAATTATTATTAAGGAAGCTTTCCATTTGTCATAATGAAGGAAGCTTGTCACAATTATTATTAAGGAAGCTTTCCATTTGTCATAATGAAGGAAGCTTGTCACAATTATTATTAAGGAAGCTTTCCATTTGTCACAATTATTAAGGAAGCTTGTCACAATTATTATTAAGGAAGCTTTCCATTTGTCACAATTATTAAGGAAGCTTTCCATTTGTCATAATGAAGGAAGCTTGTCACAATTATTATTAAGGAAGCTTTCCATTTGTCATAATGAAGGAAGCTTGTCACAATTATTATTAAGGAAGCTTTCCATTTGTCATAATGAAGGAAGCTTGTCACAATTATTATTAAGGAAGCTTTCCATTTGTCATAATGAAGGAAGCTTGTCACAATTATTATTAAGGAAGCTTTCCATTTGTCATAATGAAGGAAGCTTGTCACAATTATTATTAAGGAAGCTTTCCATTTGTCATAATGAAGGAAGCTTGTCACAATTATTATTAAGGAAGCTTTCCATTTGTCATAATGAAGGAAGCTTGTCACAATTATTAAGGAAGCTTTCCATTTGTCATAATTAAGGAAGCTTGTCACAATTATTATTAAGGAAGCTTTCCATTTGTCATAATGAAGGAAGCTTGTCACAATTATTAAGGAAGCTTTCCATTTGTCATAATTAAGGAAGCTTGTCACAATTATGAAGGAAGCTTTCCATTTGTCATGGTTAATAAAGCTTGTCACAATTATGAAGGAAGCTTTCCATTTGTCATGGTTAATAAAGCTTGTCACAATTATTAAGGAAGCTTGTCACAATTATTATTAAGGAAGCTTTCCATTTGTCATAATGAAGGAAGCTTGTCACAATTATTATTAAGGAAGCTTTCCATTTGTCATAATTAAGGAAGCTTGTCACAATTATGAAGGAAGCTTTCCATTTGTCATGGTTAATAAAGCTTGTCACAATTATTATTAAGGAAGCTTTCCATTTGTCATAATGAAGGAAGCTTGTCACAATTATTATTAAGGAAGCTTTCCATTTGTCATAATTAAGGAAGCTTGTCACAATTATGAAGGAAGCTTTCCATTTGTCATCCGATTCCGACGGGCCGACGGGCGAGACGGGCCGATTTCCGATTCCGACGGGCCGATTTGGAGCAAGAAAAAGAACGAGACGGGAGAAAAAGGAGAGAAACGAGACGGGGAAAGCCGATTGGAGAGGCGAGTGAGGCGCGATTGGAGAGGAGTGTGAGGCGCGATTGGAGAGGAGTGTGAGGCACGATTGGAGAGGAGTGTGAGGCGTGATTGGAGAGGAGTGTGAGGCACGATTGGAGAGGAGTGATTGGAGGGGAGTGTGAGGCACGATTGGAGAGGAGTGTGAGGCACGATTGGAGAGGAGTGTGAGGCGCGATTGGAGAGGAGTGTGAGGCGCGATTGGAGAGGAGTGTGAGGCGCGATTGGAGAGGCGTGTGAAGGATTGGAGAGGAGAGGAGTGTGAGGGATTGGAGAGGTGAGGGATTGGAAAGGAGAGGGATGTGAGGGTTTGGAGAGGAGAGGAGTGCTAGGTGGAGAGAGGAGAGTGTCAGGTGGAGACAGGAGAGTGTCAGGTGGAGACAGGAGAGTGTCAGGTGGAGAGGAGTGAGGGGTCACATATTATGTGAAATAACTAAATTCACACCATTTCTGGATCTGATGACTTGCCAGTAACCATTTTGTAAAAATGAATGTGCAGCATATAACTCAATATGTCGAAATGTCACACACATCCATGCCCGTGGGATTCCCACGGGTGACCCCGCTAGTCTATATTATAATAGCCGTAGATGATTCTGTCTGTCTGTCTGTCTATCTGTTGGGTGTCTGTCCGGGGTGTGGCTTACTCGGTTTGCAGAGTAGCTCCACCCATAGCTCCACCCATTCTGGGAGTGGCTATAAACAAATATCCACCATTTTATTAACTCGCATAGCTTTGAGTCCTGTTTTGTAGGCCCGTGGTGTCTTGCTCTCCCCCAGTTTTATTTCAAATCAAATTCGATAAATCATTTCATTTTTCACAGTCGCTAACATAGTTTTAGACTCGGTTGAAAAAAAACGGGAAGAAAATCCGATGAAAGTTGCCGTTTATAGAACGAAATGAATTCTCAAAGGCCTGTAACTTCAAGGCCATTGAGTCTCTCTCACGCCTTTATCTCCAATCTAACTCACCATATGATTTCATTTTTATCGATGGTTTTACTTTTAGACTCGGTGTCAGCAATAATTGAGAACAATCCACACACGCGGGAAAATGCAGAGATATATTTTTTAAAATCGCGTCATGGTGTATCATACACCGCCCAACATGACACCGCCGGCAATGTGTCGATATATATTAAAAATTCGCTTTTGCTTTTCCGTTATGATATATTACTATTTCGTTTGATGATAGTCGTCACAAAAACGTCAACAATGATGCCGACATATATTTCTTCGTTTTTATTTCATTCAACATATTAGCCGGAAGTAAAATATGTTTCAGGAAATTACCGAGAGATATTTCTTCGTTTTTTTTATTAGTTATGTGCGCATACACTTTAAATAGGTTTATTTGAAATCTTTAATTTTCCACAAACATTCCACACACGCGGGAAAATGCAGAGATATATTTTTTAAAATCGCGTCATGGTATATCATACACCGCCCAACATGACACCGACGGCAATGTGTCGATATCTATTTTAAATTCGATATATCATTTCATTTTTCACAGTCGCTAACATAGTTTTAGACTCGGTTGAAAAAAAACGAGAAGAAAATCCGATGAAAGTTGCCGTTTATAGAACGAAATGAATTCTCAAATGCCTGTAACTTCAAGGCCATTGAGTCTCTCTCACGCCTTTATCTCCAATCTAACTCACCATATGATTTCATTTTTATCGATGGTTTTAGAGTCGGTGTCAGCAATAATTGAGAACATTCCACTTCCACACACGCGGGAAAATGCAGATATATTTTTTAAAATCGCGTCATGGTGTATCATACACCGCCTAACATGACACCGACGGCAACGTGTCGATACATATTAAAAATTCGATATATCATTTCATTTTTCACAGTCGCTAACATAGTTTTCGACTCGGTTGAAAAAAAACGGGAAGGAAATCCAATGAAAGTTGCCGTTTATAGAACGAAATGAATTCTCAAACGCCTGTAACTTCAACTTCAAGGCCATTGAGTCTCTCTCACGCCTTTATCTCCAATCTAACTCACCATATGATTTCATTTTTATCGATGGTTTTGGACTCGGTGTCAGCAATAATTGAGAACATTCCACACACGCGGGAAAATGCAGAGATATATTTTTAAAAATCGCGTCATGGTGTATCATACACCGCCCAACATGACACCGACGGCAACGTGTCGATATATATTAAAAATTCGCTTTTGCTTTTCCGTTAAGATATATTACTTTTTCGTTTGATGACAGTCGTCACAAAAACGTCAACAATGATGCCGACATATATTTCTTCGTTTTTATTTAATTCAACATTATTAGCCGGAAGTAAAATATGTTTCAGGAAATTACCGAGAGATATTTCTTCGTTTTTTAAAATTAGTTATGTGCGAATACACTTTAAATAGGTTTATTTGAAATCTTTAATTTTCCACAATATAATTTACTTGCCATTTATCATTTGATGATTACGAGACAAATTCCTCTTGAGGATCGTGACAATTCATGCGCTGCGTGGAAACTTCTATTTCCAAAATGAATGAGACGATCGATGAAGAACGCAGACTTGAACAGGATGCAGCAAGAAAACGAATGAGACGGGCGAACGAGTCCATCGACGAACGTCAATGCAAACTTGCGGGGTCACCCGTGGGAATCCCACGGGCATGGATGTGTGTGACATTTCGACATATTGAGTTAGATGCTGCACATTCATTTTTACAAAATGGTTACTGGCAAGTCATCAGATCCAGAAATGGTGTAAAAACCACCGTTTAGAGGCCATTTTTCCCCGCAAAGCGGGGGTTGGCCTTTTCGGGGACCGTGGTAGTTGTTGTTTTTTTGTCCCCTTTTTGAAGCAATGTTTTACGGCCGGATGCCCTTCCTGACGCCAACCCTTTTTGCCGCCTTCAACGACAAACAGGGAATTACCAGTGAACTGGTACTCAATTAGCCGACCTCGGAAGGATGACAGGCTGAGTCAACCCCCCTGGCATTAATTCGGCGATCGACTGAGATTCGAACCCAGGATCCTAAGCCGGCACCCTAGCCGCTAGCCCAACACCAGAAATGGTGTCATGAACACAATTTATTTACGCACAAGCACAAAAGCAAGACGGGCCGATTTCCGATTCCGACGGGCCGACGGGCGAGACGGGCCGATTTCCGATTCCGACGGGCCGATTTGGAGCAAGAAAAAGAACGAGACGGGAGAAAAAGGAGAGAAACTAGACGGGGAAAGCCGATTGGAGAGGCGAGTGAGGCGCGATTGGAGAGGAGTGTGAGGCGCGATTGGAGAGGAGTGTGAGGCACGATTGGAGAGGAGTGTGAGGCGTGATTGGAGAGGAGTGTGAGGCACGATTGGAGAGGAGTGATTGGAGGGGAGTGTGAGGCACGATTGGAGAGGAGTGTGAGGCACGATTGGAGAGGAGTGTGAGGCGCGATTGGAGAGGAGTGTGAGGCGCGATTGGAGAGGAGTGTGAGGCGCGATTGGAGAGGCGTGTGAAGGATTGGAGAGGAGAGGAGTGTGAGGGATTGGAGAGGTGAGGGATTGGAAAGGAGAGGGATGTGAGGGTTTGGAGAGGAGAGGAGTGCTAGGTGGAGAGAGGAGAGTGTCAGGTGGAGACAGGAGAGTGTCAGGTGGAGACAGGAGAGTGTCAGGTGGAGAGGAGTGAGGGGTCACATATTATGTGAAATAACTAAATTCACACCATTTCTGGATCTGATGACTTGCCAGTAACCATTTTGTAAAAATGAATGTGCAGCATATAACTCAATATGTCGAAATGTCACACACATCCATGCCCGTGGGATTCCCACGGGTGACCCCGCTAGTAACTCAATATGTCGAAATGTCACACACATCCATGCCCGTGGGATTCCCACGGGTGACCCCGCTAGTGGTTAATAAAGCTTGTCACAATTATGAAGGAAGCTTTCCATTTGTCATGGTTAATAAAGCTTGTCACAATTATTATTAAGGAAGCTTTCCATTTGTCATAATGAAGGAAGCTTGTCACAATTATTATTAAGGAAGCTTTCCATTTGTCACAATTATTAAGGAAGCTTGTCACAATTATTATTAAGGAAGCTTTCCATTTGTCACAATTATTAAGGAAGCTTTCCATTTGTCATAATGAAGGAAGCTTGTCACAATTATTATTAAGGAAGCTTTCCATTTGTCATAATGAAGGAAGCTTGTCACAATTATTATTAAGGAAGTTTTCCATTTGTCATAATGAAGGAAGCTTGTCACAATTATTATTAAGGAAGCTTTCCATTTGTCATAATGAAGGAAGCTTGTCACAATTATTATTAAGGAAGCTTTCCATTTGTCATAATGAAGGAAGCTTGTCACAATTATTATTAAGGAAGCTTTCCATTTGTCATAATGAAGGAAGCTTGTCACAATTATTATTAAGGAAGCTTTCCATTTGTCATAATGAAGGAAGCTTGTCACAATTATTATTAAGGAAGCTTTCCATTTGTCATAATGAAGGAAGCTTGTCACAATTATTATTAAGGAAGCTTTCCATTTGTCATAATGAAGGAAGCTTGTCACAATTATTAAGGAAGCTTTCCATTTGTCATAATTAAGGAAGCTTGTCACAATTATTATTAAGGAAGCTTTCCATTTGTCATAATGAAGGAAGCTTGTCACAATTATTAAGGAAGCTTTCCATTTGTCATAATTAAGGAAGCTTGTCACAATTATGAAGGAAGCTTTCCATTTGTCATGGTTAATAAAGCTTGTCACAATTATTAAGGAAGCTTGTCACAATTATTATTAAGGAAGCTTTCCATTTGTCATAATGAAGGAAGCTTGTCACAATTATTATTAAGGAAGCTTTCCATTTGTCATAATTAAGGAAGCTTGTCACAATTATGAAGGAAGCTTTCCATTTGTCATGGTTAATAAAGCTTGTCACAATTATTATTAAGGAAGCTTTCCATTTGTCATAATGAAGGAAGCTTGTCACAATTATTATTAAGGAAGCTTTCCATTTGTCATAATTAAGGAAGCTTGTCACAATTATGAAGGAAGCTTTCCATTTGTCATGGTTAATAAAGCTTGTCACAATTATGAAGGAAGCTTTCCATTTGTCATGGTTAATAAAGCTTGTCACAATTATTAAGGAAGCTTGTCACAATTATTATTAAGGAAGCTTTCCATTTGTCATAATGAAGGAAGCTTGTCACAATTATTATTAAGGAAGCTTTCCATTTGTCACAATTATTAAGGAAGCTTGTCACAATTATTATTAAGGAAGCTTTCCATTTGTCACAATTATTAAGGAAGCTTTCCATTTGTCATAATGAAGGAAGCTTGTCACAATTATTATTAAGGAAGCTTTCCATTTGTCATAATGAAGGAAGCTTGTCACAATTATTATTAAGGAAGTTTTCCATTTGTCATAATGAAGGAAGCTTGTCACAATTATTATTAAGGAAGCTTTCCATTTGTCATAATGAAGGAAGCTTGTCACAATTATTATTAAGGAAGCTTTCCATTTGTCATAATGAAGGAAGCTTGTCACAATTATTATTAAGGAAGCTTTCCATTTGTCATAATGAAGGAAGCTTGTCACAATTATTATTAAGGAAGCTTTCCATTTGTCATAATGAAGGAAGCTTGTCACAATTATTATTAAGGAAGCTTTCCATTTGTCATAATGAAGGAAGCTTGTCACAATTATTATTAAGGAAGCTTTCCATTTGTCATAATGAAGGAAGCTTGTCACAATTATTATTAAGGAAGCTTTCCATTTGTCATAATGAAGGAAGCTTGTCACAATTATTATTAAGGAAGCTTT
>NC_136261.1:335638125-335802265 GCF_964187855.1 Myxine glutinosa
CAGGCCTTTGAGAATTCATTTCGTTCTATAAACGGCAACTTTCATCGGATTTTTTTCCCGTTTTTTTTCAACCGAGTCGAAAACTATGTTAGCGACTGTGAAAAATGAAATGGTATATCGAATTTGATTTGAAATAAAACTGGGAGAGAGAGCAAGACACCACGGGCCTACAAAACAGGCCTCAAAGCTATGCGAGTTAATAAAATGGTGGATATTTGTTTATAATTATATGAAGCCACTCCCAGAATGGGTGGAGCTATGGGTGGAGCTACTCTGCAAACCGAGTAAGCCACACCCCGGACAGACACCCAACAGACAGAATCATCTACGGCTATTATAATATAGACTAGCGGGGTCACCCGTGGGAATCCCACGGGCATGGATGTGTGTGACATTTCGACATATTGAGTTATATGCTGCACATTCATTTTTACAAAATGGTTACTGGCAAGTCATCAGATCCAGAAATGGTGTGATGAACACAATTTATTTATTTCACATAATATGTGACCCCTCACTCCTCTCCACCTGACACTCTCCTGTCTCCACCTGACACTCTCCTGTCTCCACCTGACACTCTCCTCTCTCCACCTAGCACTCCTCTCCTCTCCAAACCCTCACATCCCTCTCCTTTCCAATCCCTCACACTCCTCTCCTCTCCAATCCTTCACACGCCTCTCCAATCGCGCCTCACACTCCTCTCCAATCGCGCCTCACACTCCTCTCCAATCGCGCCTCACACTCCTCTCCAATCGTGCCTCACACTCCTCTCCAATCGTGCCTCACACTCCCCTCCAATCACTCCTCTCCAATCGTGCCTCACACTCCTCTCCAATCACGCCTCACACTCCTCTCCAATCGTGCCTCACACTCCTCTCCAATCGCGCCTCACACTCCTCTCCAATCGCGCCTCACTCGCCTCTCCAATCGGCTTTCCCCGTCTCGTTTCTCTCCTTTTGCTCCCGTCTCGTTCTTTTTCTTGCTCCAAATCGGCCCGTCGGAATCGGAAATCGGCCCGTCTCGCCCGTCGGAATCGGAAATCGGCCCGTCTTGCTTTTGTGCTTGTGCGTAAATAAATTGTGTTCATGACACCATTTCTGGTGTTGGGCTAGCGGCTAGGGTGCCGGCTTAGGATCCTGGGTTCGAATCTCGGTCGATCGCCGAATTAATGCCAGGGGGGTTGACTCAGCCTGTCATCCTTCCGAGGTCGGCTAATTGAGTACCAGTTCACTGGTAATTCCCTGTTTGTCGTTGAAGGCGGCAAAAAGGGTTGGCGTCAGGAAGGGCATCCGGCCGTAAAACATTGCTTCAAAAAGGGGACAAAAAAACAACAACTACCACGGTCCCCGAAAAGGCCAACCCCCGCTTTGCGGGGAAAAATGGCCTCTAAACGGTGGTTTTTACACCATTTCTGGATCTGATGACTTGCCAGTAACCATTTTGTAAAAATGAATGTGCAGCATGTAACTCAATATGTCGAAATGTCACACACATCCATGCCCGTGGGATTCCCACGGGTGACCCCGCAAGTTTGCATTGACGTTCGTCGATGGACTCGTTCGCCCGTCTCATTCGTTTTCTTGCTGCATCCTGTTCAAGTCTGCGTTCTTCATCGATCGTCTCATTCATTTTGGAAATAGAAGTTTCCACGCAGCGCATGAATTGTCACGATCCTCAAGAGGAATTTGTCTCGTAATCATCAAATGATAAATGGCAAGTAAATTATATTGTGGAAAATTAAAGATTTCAAATAAACCTATTTAAAGTGTATTCGCACATAACTAATTTTAAAAAACGAAGAAATATCTCTCGGTAATTTCCTGAAACATATTTTACTTCCGGCTAATAATGTTGAATTAAATAAAAACGAAGAAATATATGTCGGCATCATTGTTGACGTTTTTGTGACGACTGTCATCAAACGAAAAAGTAATATATCTTAACGGAAAAGCAAAAGCGAATTTTTAATATATATCGACACGTTGCCGTCGGTGTCAAGTTGGGCGGTGTATGATACACCATGACGCGATTTTTAAAAATATATCTCTGCATTTTCCCGCGTGTGTGGAATGTTCTCAATTATTGCTGACACCGAGTCCAAAACCATCGATAAAAATGAAATCATATGGTGAGTTAGATTGGAGATAAAGGCGTGAGAGAGACTCAATGGCCTTGAAGTTGAAGTTACAGGCGTTTGAGAATTCATTTCGTTCTATAAACGGCAACTTTCATTGGATTTCCTTCCCGTTTTTTTTCAACCGAGTCGAAAACTATGTTAGCGACTGTGAAAAATGAAATGATATATCGAATTTTTAATATGTATCGACACGTTGCCGTCGGTGTCATGTTAGGCGGTGTATGATACACCATGACGCGATTTTAAAAAATATATCTGCATTTTCCCGCGTGTGTGGAATGTTCTCAATTATTGCTGACACCGACTCTAAAACCATCGATAAAAATGAAATCATATGGTGAGTTAGATTGGAGATAAAGGCGTGAGAGAGACTCAATGGCCTTGAAGTTACAGGCATTTGAGAATTCATTTCGTTCTATAAACGGCAACTTTCATCGGATTTTCTTCTCGTTTTTTTTCAACCGAGTCTAAAACTATGTTAGCGACTGTGAAAAATGAAATGATATATCGAATTTAAAATAGATATCGACACATTGCCGTCGGTGTCATGTTGGGCGGTGTATGATACACCATGACGCGATTTTAAAAAATATATCTCTGCATTTTCCCGCGTGTGTGGAATGTTTGTGGAAAATTAAAGATTTCAAATAAACCTATTTAAAGTGTATGCGCACATAACTAATAAAAAAAACGAAGAAATATCTCTCGGTAATTTCCTGAAACATATTTTACTTCCGGCTAATATGTTGAATGAAATAAAAACGAAGAAATATATGTCGGCATCATTGTTGACGTTTTTGTGACGACTATCATCAAACGAAATAGTAATATATCATAACGGAAAAGCAAAAGCGAATTTTTAATATATATCGACACATTGCCGGCGGTGTCATGTTGGGCGGTGTATGATACACCATGACGCGATTTTAAAAAATATATCTCTGCATTTTCCCGCGTGTGTGGATTGTTCTCAATTATTGCTGACACCGAGTCTAAAAGTAAAACCATCGATAAAAATGAAATCATATGGTGAGTTAGATTGGAGATAAAGGCGTGAGAGAGACTCAATGGCCTTGAAGTTACAGGCCTTTGAGAATTCATTTCGTTCTATAAACGGCAACTTTCATCGGATTTTCTTCCCGTTTTTTTTCAACCGAGTCTAAAACTATGTTAGCGACTGTGAAAAATGAAATGATTTATCGAATTTGATTTGAAATAAAACTGGGGGAGAGCAAGACACCACGGGCCTACAAAACAGGACTCAAAGCTATGCGAGTTAATAAAATGGTGGATATTTGTTTATAGCCACTCCCAGAATGGGTGGAGCTATGGGTGGAGCTACTCTGCAAACCGAGTAAGCCACACCCCGGACAGACACCCAACAGATAGACAGACAGACAGACAGAATCATCTACGGCTATTATAATATAGACTAGCGGGGTCACCCGTGGGAATCCCACGGGCATGGATGTGTGTGACATTTCGACATATTGAGTTATATGCTGCACATTCATTTTTACAAAATGGTTACTGGCAAGTCATCAGATCCAGAAATGGTGTGAATTTAGTTATTTCACATAATATGTGACCCCTCACTCCTCTCCACCTGACACTCTCCTGTCTCCACCTGACACTCTCCTGTCTCCACCTGACACTCTCCTCTCTCCACCTAGCACTCCTCTCCTCTCCAAACCCTCACATCCCTCTCCTTTCCAATCCCTCACCTCTCCAATCCCTCACACTCCTCTCCTCTCCAATCCTTCACACGCCTCTCCAATCGCGCCTCACACTCCTCTCCAATCGCGCCTCACACTCCTCTCCAATCGCGCCTCACACTCCTCTCCAATCGTGCCTCACACTCCTCTCCAATCGTGCCTCACACTCCCCTCCAATCACTCCTCTCCAATCGTGCCTCACACTCCTCTCCAATCACGCCTCACACTCCTCTCCAATCGTGCCTCACACTCCTCTCCAATCGCGCCTCACACTCCTCTCCAATCGCGCCTCACTCGCCTCTCCAATCGGCTTTCCCCGTCTCGTTTCTCTCCTTTTTCTCCCGTCTCGTTCTTTTTCTTGCTCCAAATCGGCCCGTCGGAATCGGAAATCGGCCCGTCTCGCCCGTCGGCCCGTCGGAATCGGAAATCGGCCCGTCTTGCTTTTGTGCTTGTGCGTAAATAAATTGTGTTCATGACACCATTTCTGGTGTTGGGCTAGCGGCTCGGGTGCCGGCTTAGGATCCTGGGTTCGAATCTCGGTCGATCGCCGAATTAATGCCAGGGGGGTTGACTCAGCCTGTCATCCTTCCGAGGTCGGCTAATTGAGTACCAGTTCACTGGTAATTCCCTGTTTGTCGTTGAAGGCGGCAAAAAGGGTTGGCGTCAGGAAGGGCATCCGGCCGTAAAACATTGCTTCAAAAAGGGGACAAAAAAACAACAACTACCACGGTCCCCGAAAAGGCCAACCCCCGCTTTGCGGGGAAAAATGGCCTCTAAACGGTGGTTTTTACACCATTTCTGGATCTGATGACTTGCCAGTAACCATTTTGTAAAAATGAATGTGCAGCATCTAACTCAATATGTCGAAATGTCACACACATCCATGCCCGTGGGATTCCCACGGGTGACCCCGCAAGTTTGCATTGACGTTCGTCGATGGACTCGTTCGCCCGTCTCATTCGTTTTCTTGCTGCATCCTGTTCAAGTCTGCGTTCTTCATCGATCGTCTCATTCATTTTGGAAATAGAAGTTTCCACGCAGCGCATGAATTGTCACGATCCTCAAGAGGAATTTGTCTCGTAATCATCAAATGATAAATGGCAAGTAAATTATATTGTGGAAAATTAAAGATTTCAAATAAACCTATTTAAAGTGTATTCGCACATAACTAATTTTAAAAAACGAAGAAATATCTCTCGGTAATTTCCTGAAACATATTTTACTTCCGGCTAATAATGTTGAATTAAATAAAAACGAAGAAATATATGTCGGCATCATTGTTGACGTTTTTGTGACGACTGTCATCAAACGAAAAAGTAATATATCTTAACGGAAAAGCAAAAGCGAATTTTTAATATATATCGACACGTTGCCGTCGGTGTCATGTTGGGCGGTGTATGATACACCATGACGCGATTTTTAAAAATATATCTCTGCATTTTCCCGCGTGTGTGGAATGTTCTCAATTATTGCTGACACCGAGTCCAAAACCATCGATAAAAATGAAATCATATGGTGAGTTAGATTGGAGATAAAGGCGTGAGAGAGACTCAATGGCCTTGAAGTTGAAGTTACAGGCGTTTGAGAATTCATTTCGTTCTATAAACGGCAACTTTCATTGGATTTCCTTCCCGTTTTTTTTCAACCGAGTCGAAAACTATGTTAGCGACTGTGAAAAATGAAATGATATATCGAATTTTTAATATGTATCGACACGTTGCCGTCGGTGTCATGTTAGGCGGTGTATGATACACCATGACGCGATTTTAAAAAATATATCTGCATTTTCCCGCGTGTGTGGAATGTTCTCAATTATTGCTGACACCGACTCTAAAACCATCGATAAAAATGAAATCATATGGTGAGTTAGATTGGAGATAAAGGCGTGAGAGAGACTCAATGGCCTTGAAGTTACAGGCATTTGAGAATTCATTTCGTTCTATAAACGGCAACTTTCATCGGATTTTCTTCTCGTTTTTTTTCAACCGAGTCTAAAACTATGTTAGCGACTGTGAAAAATGAAATGATATATCGAATTTAAAATAGATATCGACACATTGCCGTCGGTGTCATGTTGGGCGGTGTATGATACACCATGACGCGATTTAAAAAAATATATCTCTGCATTTTCCCGCGTGTGTGGAATGTTTGTGGAAAATTAAAGATTTCAAATAAACCTATTTAAAGTGTATGCGCACATAACTAATAAAAAAAACGAAGAAATATCTCTCGGTAATTTCCTGAAACATATTTTACTTCCGGCTAATATGTTGAATGAAATAAAAACGAAGAAATATATGTCGGCATCATTGTTGACGTTTTTGTGACGACTATCATCAAACGAAATAGTAATATATCATAACGGAAAAGCAAAAGCGAATTTTTAATATATATCGACACATTGCCGGCGGTGTCATGTTGGGCGGTGTATGATACACCATGACGCGATTTTAAAAAATATATCTCTGCATTTTCCCGCGTGTGTGGATTGTTCTCAATTATTGCTGACACCGAGTCTAAAAGTAAAACCATCGATAAAAATGAAATCATATGGTGAGTTAGATTGGAGATAAAGGCGTGAGAGAGACTCAATGGCCTTGAAGTTACAGGCCTTTGAGAATTCATTTCGTTCTATAAACGGCAACTTTCATCGGATTTTCTTCCCGTTTTTTTTCAACCGAGTCTAAAACTATGTTAGCGACTGTGAAAAATGAAATGATTTATCGAATTTGATTTGAAATAAAACTGGGGGAGAGCAAGACACCACGGGCCTACAAAACAGGACTCAAAGCTATGCGAGTTAATAAAATGGTGGATATTTGTTTATAGCCACTCCCAGAATGGGTGGAGCTATGGGTGGAGCTACTCTGCAAACCGAGTAAGCCACACCCCGGACAGACACCCAACAGATAGACAGACAGACAGACAGAATCATCTACGGCTATTATAATATAGACTAGCGGGGTCACCCGTGGGAATCCCACGGGCATGGATGTGTGTGACATTTCGACATATTGAGTTATATGCTGCACATTCATTTTTACAAAATGGTTACTGGCAAGTCATCAGATCCAGAAATGGTGTGATGAACACAATTTATTTATTTCACATAATATGTGACCCCTCACTCCTCTCCACCTGACACTCTCCTGTCTCCACCTGACACTCTCCTGTCTCCACCTGACACTCTCCTCTCTCCACCTAGCACTCCTCTCCTCTCCAAACCCTCACATCCCTCTCCTTTCCAATCCCTCACACTCCTCTCCTCTCCAATCCTTCACACGCCTCTCCAATCGCGCCTCACACGCCTCTCCAATCGCGCCTCACACTCCTCTCCAATCGCGCCTCACACTCCTCTCCAATCGCGCCTCACACTCCTCTCCAATCGTGCCTCACACTCCTCTCCAATCGTGCCTCACACTCCCCTCCAATCACTCCTCTCCAATCGTGCCTCACACTCCTCTCCAATCACGCCTCACACTCCTCTCCAATCGTGCCTCACACTCCTCTCCAATCGCGCCTCACACTCCTCTCCAATCGCGCCTCACTCGCCTCTCCAATCGGCTTTCCCCGTCTCGTTTCTCTCCTTTTGCTCCCGTCTCGTTCTTTTTCTTGCTCCAAATCGGCCCGTCGGAATCGGAAATCGGCCCGTCTCGCCCGTCGGAATCGGAAATCGGCCCGTCTTGCTTTTGTGCTTGTGCGTAAATAAATTGTGTTCATGACACCATTTCTGGTGTTGGGCTAGCGGCTAGGGTGCCGGCTTAGGATCCTGGGTTCGAATCTCGGTCGATCGCCGAATTAATGCCAGGGGGGTTGACTCAGCCTGTCATCCTTCCGAGGTCGGCTAATTGAGTACCAGTTCACTGGTAATTCCCTGTTTGTCGTTGAAGGCGGCAAAAAGGGTTGGCGTCAGGAAGGGCATCCGGCCGTAAAACATTGCTTCAAAAAGGGGACAAAAAAACAACAACTACCACGGTCCCCGAAAAGGCCAACCCCCGCTTTGCGGGGAAAAATGGCCTCTAAACGGTGGTTTTTACACCATTTCTGGATCTGATGACTTGCCAGTAACCATTTTGTAAAAATGAATGTGCAGCATGTAACTCAATATGTCGAAATGTCACACACATCCATGCCCGTGGGATTCCCACGGGTGACCCCGCAAGTTTGCATTGACGTTCGTCGATGGACTCGTTCGCCCGTCTCATTCGTTTTCTTGCTGCATCCTGTTCAAGTCTGCGTTCTTCATCGATCGTCTCATTCATTTTGGAAATAGAAGTTTCCACGCAGCGCATGAATTGTCACGATCCTCAAGAGGAATTTGTCTCGTAATCATCAAATGATAAATGGCAAGTAAATTATATTGTGGAAAATTAAAGATTTCAAATAAACCTATTTAAAGTGTATTCGCACATAACTAATTTTAAAAAACGAAGAAATATCTCTCGGTAATTTCCTGAAACATATTTTACTTCCGGCTAATAATGTTGAATTAAATAAAAACGAAGAAATATATGTCGGCATCATTGTTGACGTTTTTGTGACGACTGTCATCAAACGAAAAAGTAATATATCTTAACGGAAAAGCAAAAGCGAATTTTTAATATATATCGACACGTTGCCGTCGGTGTCAAGTTGGGCGGTGTATGATACACCATGACGCGATTTTTAAAAATATATCTCTGCATTTTCCCGCGTGTGTGGAATGTTCTCAATTATTGCTGACACCGAGTCCAAAACCATCGATAAAAATGAAATCATATGGTGAGTTAGATTGGAGATAAAGGCGTGAGAGAGACTCAATGGCCTTGAAGTTGAAGTTACAGGCGTTTGAGAATTCATTTCGTTCTATAAACGGCAACTTTCATTGGATTTCCTTCCCGTTTTTTTTCAACCGAGTCGAAAACTATGTTAGCGACTGTGAAAAATGAAATGATATATCGAATTTTTAATATGTATCGACACGTTGCCGTCGGTGTCATGTTAGGCGGTGTATGATACACCATGACGCGATTTTAAAAAATATATCTGCATTTTCCCGCGTGTGTGGAATGTTCTCAATTATTGCTGACACCGACTCTAAAACCATCGATAAAAATGAAATCATATGGTGAGTTAGATTGGAGATAAAGGCGTGAGAGAGACTCAATGGCCTTGAAGTTACAGGCATTTGAGAATTCATTTCGTTCTATAAACGGCAACTTTCATCGGATTTTCTTCTCGTTTTTTTTCAACCGAGTCTAAAACTATGTTAGCGACTGTGAAAAATGAAATGATATATCGAATTTAAAATAGATATCGACACATTGCCGTCGGTGTCATGTTGGGCGGTGTATGATACACCATGACGCGATTTTAAAAAATATATCTCTGCATTTTCCCGCGTGTGTGGAATGTTTGTGGAAAATTAAAGATTTCAAATAAACCTATTTAAAGTGTATGCGCACATAACTAATAAAAAAAACGAAGAAATATCTCTCGGTAATTTCCTGAAACATATTTTACTTCCGGCTAATATGTTGAATGAAATAAAAACGAAGAAATATATGTCGGCATCATTGTTGACGTTTTTGTGACGACTATCATCAAACGAAATAGTAATATATCATAACGGAAAAGCAAAAGCGAATTTTTAATATATATCGACACATTGCCGGCGGTGTCATGTTGGGCGGTGTATGATACACCATGACGCGATTTTAAAAAATATATCTCTGCATTTTCCCGCGTGTGTGGATTGTTCTCAATTATTGCTGACACCGAGTCTAAAAGTAAAACCATCGATAAAAATGAAATCATATGGTGAGTTAGATTGGAGATAAAGGCGTGAGAGAGACTCAATGGCCTTGAAGTTACAGGCCTTTGAGAATTCATTTCGTTCTATAAACGGCAACTTTCATCGGATTTTCTTCCCGTTTTTTTTCAACCGAGTCTAAAACTATGTTAGCGACTGTGAAAAATGAAATGATTTATCGAATTTGATTTGAAATAAAACTGGGGGAGAGCAAGACACCACGGGCCTACAAAACAGGACTCAAAGCTATGCGAGTTAATAAAATGGTGGATATTTGTTTATAGCCACTCCCAGAATGGGTGGAGCTATGGGTGGAGCTACTCTGCAAACCGAGTAAGCCACACCCCGGACAGACACCCAACAGATAGACAGACAGACAGACAGAATCATCTACGGCTATTATAATATAGATAGTATAGTATAGTATGCATGGCATCAAGGTAACACAGCTCTTTGGGATTACCTGAGAAATAAGACCATACAATATATTTCTCAAGCTAAGAAGATTATTATAATACCAGGGTTCTGCAAGCTAAAATCTGATAAAATCTTGCACATTGGTATAAACAGATGAAAATATTTATTCAAGGTCCATAGGACTCAGCCTTTATAACGATACCAGGTCTTGATTCAGATGATGTTGACTCACAACAGTACAAAAAAGCACATAACATAATCAATGAAAATTTTATTACTATGGCAGGCCATTCACCAAGAATTGATAGAACAAAATTACCAGAATTCCTTCCCTCCCTGTTAAGATCTCCCAGTGTTCAACCTCAACAGGTCTATAACTATTTACATAAACTTAAATTACAAAGAAAGCAAGCATTTCTGTGGACTTACCTGTGCGAGTAATTCGTGAATTTGATTATGAATTAAGTTTTCTCTTCACTGATGTCTTAAATGCATCATTTGAACAGACGAGGCTTCAGGATCGCTGGAAGTACGCAGAAGTGACACCCATTCCAAATTCACAACTGCCCACTTCATGGGAATTGAGACCAATAGCACTGACGAGCTATTTCGCAAAAGTTGCGGAATCATTTATTGCAAAATGACTTCTCGAGGATATTGCGACAAAATTCGTATTAATCAGTACCAGCAACGGTACCCGCCCTATGGGCGGGGCTTCAATTGGGAGGCCCAAATGAAAAGGTAAAATATCAGAAATTGAAGGCCTTTTGTATTTTAAACGATTCATATTCATATTAGTAAGATATACTTCTAAAAATACTGTTTAGATTTTGATGATTTGCGTGTGATATTTAACGGATGTTTATATAAATCACGCCTCCAAATTGAAGCCCCGCCCTTAGAGCGGGTACCGTCATATATAATGGCGATACAACATAACTTCGCATCGCAGTGACGGTGAGCACCAATATGGCGGCTGTAAGACCCTGCTATGTATCGTTAGGGTTGGCGGCTGCTATAATCCAAGGGAATGATTCCTTGCGAGATACCCATGCTATGCACGGGTGGGAGGCCAGAAGCAAACAGGCAATGCAGATACGGCGAATGCTAAAGCATGAAACCAATAAATTCCACATTCCTGTAGCACCGTCAGTCGCACATCAGACGTGGACAGCAAGTTCGTGAAGGACTTCCATGAAAAACGTACCCGTTCGCAAACAAACGGGTACGTTCACGTATAGAAACATCGATCGTGGGACCATGGCGAATCAGCATATGGCGATCCGCAAAGTTCACATTCAGAAAGTAGAAACCATCACGGCATGTCATCATTCACTTGAACTCGATATCTCTTTTTTCATTCCAAACAACATATCACCAATCACAAATTAATCACAAAATAAACTTTTAACAACATTGTTAATGTTTCCTTCATTGTAAAAACTACCAAATGAACAGTTAAAAGGATTTTGAGCCGATAGCTGTTACGGCCTTGGCAAGATCGATGGAGGCAGCGATCTGTTAGCTTATACACAGCCCAAATGGCTATGTGGAATTCTCTCATGTAGAGATTAAACCCGTGTCCTTATAAACTACCCGTGTCCTTATAAACTACCCGTGGCCTATATAAACTGTTCTACGTTTGAACTTTCGCCGAGGTCATTATTTTTAGTTTTAATGATGTTTATATACGAATCGAAAAGAAGATAATTGGTTTTGGGTCATCCTTTCCGCATATCTCGTGGGGTTGTGAGTTGGAGAGCCGGCCGTGATGGCGGGGAGGGGGTTGGAATTATCTCAAGCAGAGATTCAACCCGTGTCCTTATAAAAGGTCTTTGTCTGAGGTCACTGGGTCCGATCGGTGCAGCCGTTTGTGCGGCACCCAGGAAAACAACATCGTCACAATGAAAACATCGTCACAATGAACGTTATGCGAACGCGAATGTTATGCGGGAGTCCAAACCTGAGAATGCTGGAGACCAAAGCTGAAATTGGAAAAACTAAATAACCTATTTTACTCCTGGAGATGTTTTTTTTTTTTTTTTTAATACAAGATCGAGGCTCGTGAATCCCAGGATTAACCACCCAAAATATCGTTGCGATTGGTTCAGCCGATTTTGCGGTACCTTCGAACGGACAGACAGACAGACAGACGGACGGACATTTGGTGAATTATAGTAAGATGGCAATGAAAGAAAGTTATCAACTTGTCATTATTTAATAGGAATGTTTCATCAGCTGTAAGAAAATGCTGATAATCCAAATTCAATATCCACTGTAGTTCTTACAGATATTTTTTAAAAGCCTTTGAACGAATTGATCATAATATTCGAATTGACCGGAGGCATTATGTTTTCAGGTTGTCCGTCCGTCCGTGATAGATTTTCGTTTCCATGATAACCTGAGAACGGCGAAAGGTGTATTAGTCAAACTTGGCACAGATATGTATAATAGGGTAACGATGAACTGATTAGATTTTGAGGTCACGAGGTCAATGGTCAAAAGTCAGAGGTCATGTTAGGTAAAACAATACTGTTACCATGATAACTTGTGAACCAGTGATGGGATTCTGACCAAATTAGAGAGCTGAAAAACGTCATAGAGAGCTGAAATTTGTCCCACGGTCCTCTTTTCTGGTACATTTTCATCTATCAAAATGTATTTATTAATTTTTTTAATTAAAAAAAATTGGTTTAAAACTTTTAATATATATATATATGTGTGTAGCCCTAAACCATATTTTTTCGTTTACTTGTTATAATATATAACTATTATTTGAGTGGCTCATTTGTTTTGTTATACTTTTGAATATGATTATTTTAATTTCACTCCATCTCTTTTATGAATTTATATTTTTATTACACACTTTTATTTCACTTCATCTGAACTTTGTTTGTTTGTCCCATTTCAAATCTTTGAGCCGTTAGTTATCTAGGTTCCATATGTCTTAGAGAGCTGAAATTTGGATCACGGCCCTCCTTTCTGGCACATTTTCATATAGCAAAATTTAATTTTTAAAATGTTGTTTTTTTAATTTAAAAAAAATTGGTTTAAAACTTCTTTTTTTAATAAAGTGTGTAGCTCTAAAACATGTTTTTCGTTTACTTGTTATAATATACAACTGTTATTTGAGTGGCTCATTTCTTTTGTTATACTTTTGAATCTGCCCACGACCAACCTGCCTGCGATTATTACAGACTTGGCATTTAATATGGAATTTTTTTTTTATGGGGGTGAACTTACTTTTCAAGATGTCTTAGAACCAAAAGTTCATTGGAATTATGTTGAAATTATTCTAGATTTTGTTAATGTGACCTTTAAAAGAAACAAAAACCACATTTGACATTTCGAAACAAATAAATTCATCCTTGAAAGTTATGTAAACTGATATCGAACTCAATTCATGGACAGTACTGTGTTAAACTTCTGTACGTTTTCCAGAAGTATTTCTTTATTTTGCACATTAGCCAAAAATTTTTTTAACAAAAACAAAAGTTTAATTACGACTGGGATTACGGACAGTAAAATTACAGTTCAGTACTTCGTGTAACCCCAACGAGCATTCAGGAGAGCATGTACACGTTGAGGCATGCTGTTCACGAGATTTGCCAAGGTTTGGACAGGAATCGCTTGCCATGCAGTGACAATAGCCTGCTGCAATTCACGCACAGAGGTCGGCTGCTGGTCCAAGTGGTCGATTTGACGCGTTAAATCTGCCCACAAGTTCTCTATCGGATTCATATCCGGGGACATGGCAGGCCACTCCATATGCTCTACACCATGGTCAGCAAGAAAGTGTTGGATCATGCGAGCACGATGAGGCCGTGCATTGTCATCTTGGAAGACAAAGTTTCCTCGAAAGGCTGCACGAGCAAATGGAAGCAATGTTTCTTCCAGAATGGCCCTGTACTTGAACTGGTTCAGGTTTCCATTCAGAACAACCAGGTCAGTTTTGCCCCCTGCATGAAAAGCAGCCCAAACGGTCACCCCACCACCTCCAGTTTGGACTCTTGGCACTATACAATCTTTGTTTTAGGCTTCATGCACTTGTCTGCGCACTCGGACGCGGCCATCTTGACGCTAGACCAGAAATCTAGACTCGTCTGAAGATCACGTGATTCCAGTGTCCTGGCTGCCATTGACGGTGCTCTCTGGCCCACTGCAATCGGCGCTGGCGGTGTTGTCTGGTCAGGCATGGCTTTCTCAGGGGACACCTGGCACGATAGCCTGCTTGAACCATTCGTTGGTTGACTAGCCTACTGGATACAGGCACATTTGTCAGTTGCTGCCACTCAGTCCTAAGCCGATTAGCTGACTTGGTACGGCCATTGCAGACTAACCGGTGCAGCTGGCGATCATCCCTCCTTGTGGTTCTGCGGGGACGTCCTGGCCTCGGTATTGGAGTAGGGACACCCCTCTGAGCATTTCGTTTCAGGATCTTTGACACCTGACCTTGAGTGATGCCATACTCCCGAGCAATAGCACGCTCTTTCATGCCCTAATTTCGTAAAGCCACCACTCAATGACAAACAGCATTGTCAAGTTGACGGACCATCTCCAGAGGAAGCGGCAATAACTTTTGGAGACGTGCAGCAGTTGTTTTCCACTAATACAGAACGCAACAACCCTTGTATACCCGACTGTGAAGCCAATCGTCAAATGCACCTGTCCGTACATTTTGCCACGCCACCTGTGATATAATCCTGTTGTTGACTTCTTGCTGTGACAGACAATCAGTGACATGGTTCTTTTAACAAATAAATCACCAAAGTGTAAAAGAAATTCACCAGATTGATATACTGAGTTAAGAAAGTAAACCCAAGTCAAGAAAAAAAATATATTCCATATTAAATGCCGAGTCTGTATAATTTCACTCTAACTCTTTTATTGATTTATATTTTTAATCTTGTAAGCAATCTTTAATTGTAAATTATAAATACTAGGGCATGCCCATACGTGGGTGCCCGTTCCTTGCCAAAAAAAAAAAAAAACGCTACCCGTACGCTCTACCCCGCCCGTACGCCCGTAAACAAAAAAAACAACGCTCTTCGCTTCCGCCCTTCGCTCTGACTGAATTGGGAGAAATAATGCGCATAAGAAATCGAGAAATTATTATTTTCTCCGGAAGAAATCGAATTACGAACCGTAATGGCGCAGGCTCTCGGGCTCGCAACAACGCGTTCTGTGATTGGCTGCCGGAAGTGAAGTCTTCACTGTCGCAAATGTGAAGCGATGAATACGATGAATCGCAAATTAGTTTTTATTAGTTTTAAAACATAGTTTAACGGCAACATAGTTTGCCGACGGGAAATAAATGAATACGCTCTCAAATGTGCCATCCGAGGCAGAGTCTGTTCGCCACGTTCGGCACACGTGATAGCTCGCTGCTCTCTGATTGGTTGAATCGTTTTTTGGACATAGCTCGGTAACTACTTCTGCGATTAATTTAAACCTTGAAAAGGCACATCCTCGGGTCCCCAGCAATATACCTGGCAAGTTTCAAGTATATCGGACCGGTAGTTGTCGAGAAACAGCGGTCACAGACAAACATACAAACATACAAACATACAAACAAACATACACACAGAGATTAGTGGAATTATAGATAGATGCATGCATGTGTAATTCAGACATTGGCTCCCAGACATGATTTTTAAAAACCATTTTTTAAATTTGATTTGGTTGATTTGTGTAAGTGATTAATCTGCGGGCCTCCCATATGTCAGATCCGACTTAAGACTGACGTAGTCACTTCATATGTCACATCGGACTTAAGACTGACGTAGTCGCCTTCCATATGTCGCATCCAGCTGAAGACTGAGTAGTCGCCTCCCATGTGTCACACATCTGGCTAAAGACTGATGTAGTCGTGTCCCATGTGCTACATCTGGCTTAAGACTGACGTCGTCGCTTCCCATATGTCACATCCGACTGAAGACTGATGTAGTCGCCTCCCATATGTCACATCCGACTGAAGACTGATGTAGTCGCCTGTCATATGTCACATCCGACTTAAGACTGATGTAGTCGCCTCCCATATGTCATATCCGACTGAAGAATGATGTAGTTGCCTCCCATATGTCACATCAGACTTAAGACTGACGTCGTCCGCTCCCATGTGTCACATCCGACTGAAGACTGATGTAGTCGCCTGTCATATGTCACATCTGGCTTAAGACTGATGTAGCCGGCTCCCATATGTCACATCTGGTTTAAGACTGACGTAGTCGCCTCCCATATGTCACATCCGGCTTAAGACTGACGTTGTCGCCTACCATATGTCACATCCGGCTTAAGACTGACGTTGTCGCCTCCCATGTGGCACGTTTGGCTTAAGACTGACGGTGTCGCCTCCCATATGGCACGATCGGCTTGAGACTGACGTTGTCGCCTCCCATGTGGCACGTTCGGCTTAAGACTGACGTTGTCGCCTCCCATATGGCACGCTCGGCTTGAGACTGACGTTGTCGCCTCCCATGTGGCACGTTCGGCTTAAGACTGACGTTGTCGCCTCCCATATGGCACGTTCGGCTTGCGACTGACGTTGTCGCCTCCCATGTGGCACGTTCGGCTTAAGACTGATGTTGTCGCCTCCCCATATGACGCACCCGGCATGTTGAGAAAGCTGACGCCATTTCATCTCTTACGACGTAGGGACATGGTCTCCGTATGAAGAATGGTGTGATTTGATCGTAGTTGGCTGATGTGAGATTCGGATGGATCGATCAGCATTCTCATTTTGCTCTGTACTCTGGCTGGACAGGGGTAAGTTCCTTTTGGAATGCTGAGATGCTTTATGATTATTTTCGTCGTTGGTATTCTTGAACCAATCTGGTTGTGTCTTACTGACGATGCAGTTTTATTCAATTGTAAACGGAACTTAATCTTACATGATTTGTGTGATCAATGTGAGTAAAAATTATGGGATTTGATTGTGGGATCTAGTCACCGTGTTGGTTTGATCCAATTAATTAATTATCATTTAATATATTTTAAGTTACATAATCGATACATTTATTGTAAACATTGTCTGCCTCTGGTGTATCTCATGCATTACATGGGTCAAACATGTGAAGCTTGTGCTGAAATGTATTTTTTTTTGGTATACAAGATCGAGGCTCGTGCAAGAGCTAACATTTCTCACAAAAAGACAAACTGACATATAAAACATATGATAAAGGGAGCGGGAGACAAGATGGGGAGAGAGAGGGGAAGCACACAAGTACAACATTTGAGAACAGGGATATCGGGAGATCTGTGTGAGGGAGGTGGCTTGGGGGAAGGAGGCATGGGAAGGGGAGGGGCGGGTGGGAGAGGTATAAAACACATGGACACTGCTAGGTCTTCCAGGAAAGAAGTCGGTATTTCAAAAAAGTGGATCTGGGGTGAATTAACGGGGGTAGAAAAGATCAAGGTTTTGGATGAGGGGAAGATAAGAGATGATGGTGAACAGCTGTTTTAAAGACGTGGAAGCAGGTGTGGGATTGAAGAGAGCCGGAGAGGAGTCAGCGGAAGACAGAAAGACCACCAACCTGCCTGCGGTGAGTGAGTGAAAGGCCCTCGGAGTTAGCTTCATTGCGGGAGATTCCAATGATTCTGAAAGCTTTGGTTTCAACCGCGTGAAGCCGAGATAGGTGTGAGGCAGGAGCACCAGCCCAGAGGGGAGAGCAGTATTCCATCAAGCTGCGGATGAAAGCCTTGTATGTGGTGAGGAGCTCAGGTGTGCCAAGGAAGGACTTCACACGACGGAGGATGCCCAGTCGGCGACTGGCTTTGGAGGCCAGCTTGGAAATGTGGTTTTCCCAAGAAAGATCATGGCTGATAGTGAGAACCAAAAGCTTGTGTGAGAAAACTTCTTTGAGAGGATTTGAGAGGATTGTTCAGAAAGTAGATGGGAGGGTTGTCCAGCCGGTCTTTTTGGAGAGACATAGTGAGAGTGTGAGATTTGTCAGGATTGAAAGACATGTTCCACTTGTTTGACCAGTCTGTGATTTTGTCCAGGTCTGCAGAGAGTGAAGAAGCTGCTGCCTGCCGATCTGATGGATAAGATATGGAGCGGCAGAGAGTGGAGTCATCGGCAAAGAGATAGAGAGGATTTTCAAGAGAGTTGGAGAGATCATTGAAGAAGACCAAAAAGAGCACAGGGCCCAGAACACTGCCTTGAGGAACTCCAGCCTGAACAGGAAGGAGAGATGAGAGAATTCCATTCAGGGCCACACGTTGACTGCGACCGGAGAGGATGTCCGAAAGCCATGCATTGAAATTTCCATGGATACCATTGCAGGAGAGTTTTGTGATCAGGGCGGGGTGCCAGATCGTATCGGAGGCAAGTGATATGTCAAGGGAGAAAGCTCTGATTTCCTGTTTGGCTTTGAGGATCTCCATCCCTTTTTGAGACAGCAGAAGCAGCATGTCGAGAGTCGAGTGACCTGGTCTGAAACCAAATTGGTGATCAGAGATCAAGCCATTGGAGAAGAGGAAGGATTTAATATCAGAATTGATGATGGATTTCATGACCTTGCTGATTATTGGGAGCAGCCTGATTGGTCTGTAGTTGCAAGGATCTGTTTTTGTACCTTTTTGTGTGAAGCGGTAATGTTGGCTGATTTCCAAGCAGATGGCAGATGACCTTGAGCAAAAGAGAGGGTGAAGAGAGCAGAGAGAGTGTGTTCCTGGCATTTGTTTTGATGTGTAGGAGTGTTGAAAAACCTGTCTCGCACAAATAGGTGGTCGCAAATGACACGAGGATCTCCAGAGGTCTCTTTGCTAACTGTGGGAACGTTTTGAGTTGTGCACACCAGAAGATGTCTCGCTGCATTGATTCAAACTCCATTCGGATTTTTTAATTAACCTTCAGCTGAACAAGATCATCATTCATGATATCACTACCATCCATGGAATCCAGGTTGAAAAGAAATAATACATGTTGTCATTTTTTTTATTGTAAGGGCTCATTGTTATCTTTTTATGATATAATATCTGCCTATAATTGAATAAAAATATATTTAAAAGATAAAATAATTATGAACACCGAAAGTCCTAATTTTTTATTTAAAAAAACCCAAACCCTTGTAATTTTTTAATAAAAACATTTTAACCCTTGTAATTTTAAAATAAAAACATTTTAACCCTTGTAATTTTTAAATAAAAACATTTTAACCCTTGTAATGTTTTAATAAAAACATTTTAACCCTCCTTTTTTTTCTTTAAATACTGTTGTACACCGCTCCTTTCCTATGCCATCTCCAGGCATTGCAAATCGTCATTGCTGGGCACCGAAGGGGGCTCGGCAGTGACGCGCGCTGAAAGAGAGTACTCAGTTTTTACTCTGGTTGTTGTACACCGCTCCTTTCCTATGCCATCTCCAGGCATTGCAAATCGTCATTGCTGGGCACCGAATGGGGCTCGGCAGTGACGCGCGCTGAAAGAGAGTACTCAGTTTTCACTCTGGTTGTTTGTTTGTTGTACACCGCTCCTTTCCTATGCCATCTCCAGGCATTGCAAATCGTCATTGCCGGGCACCAAAGGGGGCTCGGCAGTGACGCACGCTGAAAGAGAGTACTCAGTTTTCACTCTGGTTGTTTGTTTTCTTGGTTGTCCGGGCGATATCTCAGCCATCCTTTGAGCTAGGAAGCTGAAATTTCGGCACAGTAGTGAGCAAGTCCTTTGTCAAATACGGTATTTTTTGTTTTTTGAATAATCAATTAATTGAGGAGTTATTTAATTATTAGCGTTTAATTAAGTACTTATTTAATTAATTAAATTTCATTTCTCTTCTGACCATTATTAACTCAGGCACCTTTTGAGTTAGGAAGCTGATATTTGGACATGCCAATGACCAGGTGATTTGGCTGCAAAGGATATTTTTGATTTATTAATTAATCAATTAATCGATTAATTATTTAATTATTCGATTAATGACAAAAAAAATTTTTTTTTTAAAGTTACAGATTCTGATGAAATAGTGGTAGTTTATGTGTTCTCTGACCAAATTGATTAATCATTTAATTTTTTTATGATTATTATTTATTTATTTTCATTATTAATCATTTATTTATTTTCTTTCTCATTTGGCCAATATCTCAGGCACCTTTTGAGCTGGGAAGCTAATATTTGGACATGAGTGACCAAGTGATGTGGCTATCAAGGATATTTTTGATTTATTGATTAATCATTTCATCTATTAATTATTTATTGATTAATCGATTAATTATTTATTGAGTAATCAATTAATTATTTAATTTTTTATAAATGACTTATTTAATTAAATTTCTAAAAGATACATCTTCGGATGAAGCACTAGTGGTTTAGTTATGCGATTAGCCAATTGATTATGAAAATATTTTGTGATAATCTTTTATTGATTTTAATTATACAATTAATCAATCAATTAGTGTACACGTCTCCCTCCCAATGCAGCCTCAATGAGCTGCACTGCGGTATTGCCGGGCGCCTGAGGCGCCCCGGCAATGCCGCGCTGCAGCATATTTAATTATTTGGCATGGGGCGGTGTACTTTGAATGTATGTGTACTTGTTTGTTTTCTTTCTTGTTGTACACCGCTCCTTTCCAATGCCATCTCCAGGCATTGCAAATCGTCATTGCCGGGCACCAAAGGGGGCTCGGCAGTGACGCACGCTGAAAGAGTACTCAGTTTTCACTCTGGTTTCTTTCTTGTTTTCTTTCTTGCTTTCTTGCTTTCTTGTTTGTTTGTTTGTTTGTCCGGACGATATCTCAGCCATCCTTTAAGCTAGGAAGCTGAAATTTCGGCACAATAGTGAGCAAGTCCTTTGTCAAAAACGGTATTTTTTTTTTTGATTAATCAATAAATTGAGGAGTTATTTAATTATTAGCGATTAATTAAGTACTTATTTAATTAATCAAATTTCCTTTCTCTTCTGACCATTAACTCAGGCACCTTTTGAGTTAGGAAGCTGACATTTGGACATGCCAATGACCAGGTGATTTGGCTGCAAAGGATATTTTAGATTCATTAATTAATCAATTAATCGATTAATTATTTAATTATTCGATTAATGACAAAAAAAAATTGTTTTTTAAAGTTACAGATTCTGATGAAATAGTGGTAGTTTATGTGTTCTCTGACCAAATTGATTAATAATTAGATTTTTTTATGATTATTGTACACCGCTCCTTTCCTATGCCATCTCCAGGCATTGCAAATCGTCATTGCCGGGCACCAAAGGGGGCTCGGCAGTGACGCACGCTGAAAGAGAGTACTCAGTTTTCACTCTGGTTTCTTTCTTGTTTTCTTTCTTGCTTTCTTGCTTTCTTGCTTTCTTGTTTGTTTTTCCGGACGATATCTCAGCCATCCTTTAAGCTAGGAAGCTGAAATTTCGGCACAATAATGAGCAAGTCCTTTGTCAAAAACGGTATTTTTTTTTTTTGATTAATCAATAAATTGAGGAGTTATTTAATTATTAGCGATTAATTAAGTACTTATTTAATTAATCAAATTTCCTTTCTCTTCTGACCATTAACTCAGGCACCTTTTGAGTTATGAAGCTGACATTTGGACATGCCAATGACCAGGTGATTTGGCTGCAAAGAATATTTTTGATTCATTAATTAATCAATTAATCGATTAATTATTTAATTATTCGATTAATGACAAAAAAAATGTTATTTTTAAAGTTACAGATTCTGATGAAATAGTGGTAGTTTATGTGTTCTCTGACCAAATTGATTAATAATTTAATTTTTTTATGATTATTATTTATTTATTTTCATTATTAATCATTTATTTATTTTCTTTCTCATTTGGCCAATATCTCAGGCACCTTTTGAGCTGGGAAGCTAATATTTGGACATGAGTGACCAAGTGATGTGGCTATCAAGGATATTTTTGATTTATTGATTAATCTTTTCATCTATTGATTATTTATTGATTAATCGATTAATTATTTATTGAGTAATCAGTTAATTATTTAATTTTTTATAAATGACTTATTTAATTAAATTTCTAAAAGATACATCTTCGGATGAAGCACTAGTGGTTTAGTTATGCGATTGGCCAATTGATTATGAAAATATTTTGTGATAATCTTTTATTGATTTTAATTATACAATTAATCAATCAATTAGTGTACACCTCTCCCTCCCAATGCAGCCTCAATGAGCTGCACTGCGGTATTGCCGGGCGCCGGAGGCGCCCCGGCAATGCCGCGCTGTAGGATATTTAATTATTTGGCATGGGGCGGTGTACTTTGAATGTATTTGTACTTGTTTGTTTTCTTTCTTGTTTTCTTTCTTGTTTGTTTTCTTGCTTTCTTGTTTGTTTGTCCGGACGATATCTCAGCCATCCTTTGAGCTAGGAAGCTGAAATGTCGGCACAATAGTGAGCAAGTCCTTTGTCAAAAACGCTATTTTTTTTTTTTGATTAATCAATAAATTGAGGAGTTATTTAATTATTAGCGATTAATTAAGTACTTATTTAATTAATCAAATTTCCTTTCTCTTCTGACCATTAACTCAGGCACCTTTTGAGTTAGGAAGCTGATATTTGGACATGCCAATGACCAGGTGATTTGGCTGCAAAGGATATTTTTGATTTATTAATTAATCAATTAATCGATGAATTATTAAATTATTCGATTAATGACAAAAAAAAAATTTTTTTTTAAGCTACAGATTCTTATGAAATAGTGGTAGTTTATGTGTTCTCTGACCATATTGATTAATAATTTAATTTTTTTATGATTATTATTTATTTATTTTCATTATTAATCATTTATTTATTTTCTTTCTCATTTGGCCAATATCTCAGGCACCTTTTGAGCTGGGAAGCTAATATTTGGACATGAGTGACCAAGTGATGTGGCTATCAAGGATATTTTTGATTTATTGATTAATCATTTCATCTATTAATTATTTATTGATTAATCGATTAATTATTTATTGAGTAATCAATTAATTATTTAATTTTTTATAAATGACTTATTTAATTAAATTTCTAAAAGATACATCTTCGGATGAAGCACTAGTGGTTTAGTTATGCGATTAGCCAATTGATTATGAAAATATTTTGTGATAATCTTTTATTGATTTTAATTATACAATTAATCAATCAATTAGTGCACACCTCTCCCTCCCAATGCAGCCTCAATGAGCTGCACTGCGGTATTGCCGGGCGCCGGAGGCGCCCCGGCAATGCCGCGCTGCAGCATATTTAATTATTTGGCATGGGGCGGTGTACTTTGAATGTATGTGTACTTGTTATACCCTTTTCTTTAATTGAAATTTATTTTGGGGCGGCGTGTCTCTTATCCCCAGCTTGGAGGTTTCGTCCTCCCAGGGGGTACAGATACTCCTGGTTAAGAACCTATGATCTAGAGAGAGATCGAACGTGAATAACAAAAGACCATAAGAGGAGACTGGGCAGGCTTCGAGGCTAAAAAGGCCCCAAACACGTTCAACCAAACTGACTGACTAATACACAATTTTGCACGAAATGCAAAACACGATCGAACCAGAAACACAGTAGACACATCCACAGAAAAACAAAATACTAAGCTTTGAGAAAAAAAAAAACAACTTTGATCGACATGGACGAGCTCTGACAACACACAACCTCACCCGCGTAAGTCGAGAACCCTTTTGGAGGGTGTGGGCTTTCTTGCTTGAATGCTTCTATCGAATTATGATGTCATAACGTGTATGCCGATCAGTACCAGTTGCGCATATGTCCTACTTGGACACTTGCATGAAGTCAGGCTGGAATCCATGTGGAGTTGCTTTCACTGGCTGATAATTCAACTAATATACGCTCGGCATGCGGTATTTCCTTTCCTGGAGCCACTGCATTCACCACACCTTCAACCACAACCCAATGGTATGATAGCGTGGGTTGGAATGCTATAGCCCAGAGCAGGGGTCCGCAACCATTCAGAAGTGGCGTGTCAAGGGTTAACTTATTCACTCTCATTTACTGATTTGCGTGCCATTGATACATTTTATCAATAATAGTCCCACTAACATTTCAGCAGCTTCATTGATAAACTCGATGGTATTGATAGAATAATTACCCTGCGCAGTCAACTTAGTGCGAGCCATCTCTCCTGTTTTTGAATGTTTTTTTTTCTTTGATCCAATATGGCTGCCAGACCACGTGAGCGATGACATCATAAATTTATATTCTCTAATATAATTGTTGCATCGATCACGCTCAACAAATTTCAAACTCATCAGACTAAGCGTTGTCCCCGTCAAATTATGACGTCATAACGAAGGCACTGATGACATCATCATTAACATTTATTATTCCACATGGAGAGTACATGACAATGAGCCATGTTTTAACTTTTTCCATTGAGCGGTTTCCATGGAGTAGAGATATAGAGGTATAAAGGTTTTCTAGGATGGCGCCTGTACCACGTGACAGATGACGTCATAATTATAATTCAAATATTCCACAGAAAGAGGTGCTCCCATGGTGAAAATTTAATGTCAATCTGATCAAGAATTGCAGAGAAAAAATTCATACTGATCGAATAAAGCGTTGTACTTGTCGAATGATGACATCATAATTAAGGTACCGATGACATCATCATTAACGTACCTTATTCCCCATGGGGAGTTTTTTTTACAATGAGCCTTGTTTCAGTTATTTTCAACTCGCTGAATGCACCCGACGTTGCCCGGGTTCTTTTTGAATGAATTTAATCTTCTGAACATAGGTCTGACGCGAGCCCAGTATCAGTTAGTGCTCAACGATTCCTTGTTCTTTCTTCTGTCGGGCCCCATGAGAGAGAATTTTGAAAGCATGTGTTGCAATCAGTCAGATATTCCAATTAAGTGCATAAGTTGTACTTCAAGAGAATTTTGAAAGAAGAAGATTTATTGCGAAATGGGCCCAGCCCGGCCGAAGCACCCTCGACCGGCCTCGCGACCTAGCCTATAACCTTCCCGGGGCCCGTCCCGACATTTTTTGTTCTTTTTGAATGAATTTACTACTATAATTCAGCTTTTACTCGTGGCCGTAGAAGATTGACTACTATAATTCAGCTCAGCTTTTAATTGCGAAATGGGCCCAGCCCGGCCGAGTTGGGCTTAGACCGGCCTCGCCACCTCACCTATAACCTTCCCGGGGCCCGTCCCGACATTTTTAGTTCTTTTTGAATGAATTTACTACTATAATTCAGCTTTTACCCGTGGCCGTAGAAGATTGACTTCTATAATTCAGCTCAGCTTTTAATTGCGAAATGGGCCCAGCCCGGCCGAGTTGGGCTTAGACCGGCCTCGCCACCTAGCCTATAACCTTCCCGGGGCCCGTTCCGACATTTTTTTGTTGCAGAGGTTTCCTCCTATCTTTCACCGCTCAGGAGATTAGCACGTGCAGACAAACAAACAACCAACCAACCAAACAAACAAAAACTTTCTTTTATATTGTTGCGGATTCGGGGGTCGGCTCTCCCCTTATCAAGGGGGGGTTAATCCCCTTGTCCTTTAAGCTGGCCGTCCCGAGACCTGGAGCCATGACGTCACTTCCGGTCAGCGCTGAATAGGGTGGTAGGCCAATTGTTCCTATTACCTAATTACCAGCGCCTTCCAGGAAGTGAGGAAATGAGCCCCGCCCGAGCCGCGGCGTTGGTGGACACGCCGAGCGAAGTGAGCCGCGACTCAGGCCGTTAACAAAGACTAACCCGATCCTAGCGGTTCCGAAATCGTGCCACAGATACTCAATTGAGAAAAGACGAAAGCGATCGAATAAGAGGAAACCCAGAAAATAGGAAGAACAAAGAGTGGGTTTATTAATTATTTACAAGCAAAAGAAGAGGAAACGAAAGAATGTACAAGAAGAAGAAGAAGAAGAAGAAGAAGCAGGACACAGGGAAGGCTTAGCTATACAGTCTTAACTTAACGACCCCAGGACAAACAGACACACTCACACGGGATTGTAGCTGGTAGGGTGGAAGGTCCAGGTAGATGTCCAGGCTCCTCGTCCGGTCCCGACTCGTGCCGTGGTGGTGATGGGAAAAGGCAGCAGGCCGGCAGCGCGCCGCGTGTCGTTGACCCTGAGCGGATCTTACAGATATCGGGGGGTTTGGGATGCGGCGTACGTAATAAACGTATTTCGTGCCAAACGCTCTCTCTCTCTCTCTCTCGATCAATGTTCGTATCAAAAAGGCAGTTCGTATCAAAGGGCAATCAGCGCCGCTCAATAACTCCTCGCACGGTCCGTGCAAAAAGGAGTCCCCCAGTGCAGTCCGTATAATCGAGCTGTCTCCGCGCAGTCCGTAAAAGGGCTTGGCGCTCGCACTTATATATTGCGCTTTCAGATCAAACCGCGCGCTTGGAAACCACGCCTGCCAGCGAGCTCACCTCAGCCCTGGTTGGCTGGTAAGGGCTTACCGGCTCCGCCTTTGATGGCTGGTTGACAGGGCCACACCTTGTCCTTGGTGCTCCGCCCCCTTCTTCCTCGAGCTTGACCGCGTGGTTAATGGCGGCGCCTGAGCGAACGCTAACCAAGGCGCGTAACAGAATTGGGAGAGAGAGGTTGGCGAAATGGCCAGAATGGATTGGGACCTATTCTTATTTAATTGATGCAACGTAGATTCAACTATTGGGAACACGGCCTTATCTGACACATACTAATGAAATAACTAAAGTTCCTATGGTGGCCTACGTGTTGCATATGGACTAATTAAGGGTGCAACCTTTAACCTTTTAAATGATGGGATATTTACAAGAATTATTTACAAAGTGAGGGTTCTAAAACCGCAACAATATATATAGAAGAAGAAGATAGATAGATAGATAGAAGATAGAAGATAGAAGATAGATGAGCGATTTCAGAGATAGAGAGGTGCAACGTTTTTCAATTCTTCCAAGATGGCACCTGTAACATGTGACATATGACGTCATAATTATCATTAAAATATTCTACAGGAGGAGGTGGTCCTATGGTACAAATGTCATGTCCATCAGACGTACAGTTGCAGAGGAATTTTTTTTTTCATACTGATCAGATCAAGCGTTGTACTTGTCGAATTATAACACCATAATGAAGGCACCGATGACATCATCAACATATCTTATTCCCCATGGTGAGTACTTCACAATGAGCCTTGTTTCAACTTTTTCCATTGACCGTTTGGGAGATAGTGTAATTTTTTCCAAGATGGCGTCTTTACCACGTGATCTATGACGTCATAATTATGAATACAAATATTCTCCAGGTGGAGGAACTCCTATGGAATTTTTTTTTGTCAATCGGACCAACTGTTGCCGAGAAAATTAATTTTTAAAAATGCAGACACATACGTCACACGTACTTAACCGAATGCCTAACCCTGCTTTATGCTTCGTGAACACGGGGTAATTAATTGAAAGGCAGATATTACCGTTTGGTGTGACCCTTGCCTTTGCGTCCCTTTGCTGAGTTCTCAAACCTCGGGCTCGTAGTTTAATACCTTACGCAGCACGCAAGCCTCTGAGTGTTCAGTTGTTAACTCCGGGAGGTAGATCTCTGATGGACAGACGTTATGTTTTCACCCATGTCTGTTTGTTACTTGCAAAATTGAAGATTTTGCAAGTATATTGGTTGGTCTTGTGCGTTATTCTGTCTGCCTGTTTGTCTATTTGTCTGTTTGTATGTCAATCGCCGACAGGTCACAATTTAAAAACAATCTTCATGAAACTTCACCAAATCGTAGAGTTGGTCATAAGGAAGAAGCCTATTGATTTCGTGGTGAAAGGCCAAATTTTAGAAATTTGATGTCTAATTTCTAAAATTGTCATTTTTACGGCGTAGCCCATAGGGCAACGCAGTCTATAACAGTTTGTCCGTCCATATGTATGTATGTCCCTTCAAGCATATACCAATCAGAGCTGAGGTTCTGGTCACCTGACAGGGTGATGTGATTACGTCTGATGTCATTACGGCGAACAATGGCTGACTCCACACTCCGGCATTTTGATTCCAATGTCGTTCAGGCCGAACATATCGTCGGACATGTCATATATCACAATCGCCATGCTCTACCTTTTCATTCAGTGTGAAACACAAACAAACCGATTGTTAAAATGATCATCAAATATCGAAAGCATAGACGTTACGGATCTTCCAATGACACAGTACGTACTTATAGGCCTTAGGCTTCGTGCCTTCATGCCTCACCTTCAGGCCGCTTTGGGCAAATTAACCCAGGTTTCTTAATACAGTAGTGTTGTTTTCATAATAATAATAATAGCGTTAATACTAATAATATAGTAAATATAATTGTAACACAGCAATCCCTTTGTCGTTATTGCAAAGTTTCTAGATTAAAGCGGTGTATGGTTCATGAATCAATGATAAGCGGTGCATGGTTTATGAATCAATGATAAGCGGTGTACGGTACTAATAACGCGGAAGGAAGGAATTAGCTTCGGTTTTTTTTTTTTTTAGTAACATCATTTTTGTAATGATCACGTTACGTTAATATTATAGTAAATCTAATTGTAACACTAATCCCTTCATAGTGACTGCAAAGTTACTGGAGGTTAAAATATATCATCTTCTATATGTACGGGCATGACACTGTGTGTGTGTGTGTGTGTGTGTGTGTGTGTGTGCGTGTGCGTGTGCGTGTGTGTGTGTGTGTGTGTGTGTGTGTGTGTGATGTTACCGATAGACTCCGAAACGGAGAGGCTCACGTGCTTGATATTTGGCATAGACATGGCCATTGAGCCTGGGACGAACATGGCCGAGACCATATTTGACGAGATCCATATTTTTTATTCATATTTACCTCAGCGCATTTCAGCGAAGTACCCACTAATCTCAGCCAGTGCGAGCAGCTCGCTGATTCGCTCAGAGCGATCACGTGATGTTACATCCCGTCACACGTCACGTTTGCACGTAATTCAGGGCGAAAAGCCATTGCGTTTTTTCACCTTTATGCGATCGTGTTTTGTGTCGATTTTGTGCGATATGAATTAAATTTTAATTCATATTTCGTGTTTACGAATTCGAATACGAAGGATTTCCCCTTTCCCCTTTCGATTTCGATTACGAATCGAATACGAGCTTGAGTCGAGAGGGCGAATGTACGGGTTGGGAATGTACGGGTCTCCCTTCCCCCGCCCGGCAACGCCGGTACTGGAGGGCGTGGGTCACAGGATCGGTGAGTCTCCAAAATCCGCTTCGTGCTCTTGCGAAGATGCAGGACGATGTCGCGATGTGTTGTGCTGCTCTCCGACCATGAGAACTGCAACGTCATTGTTGACTGGCCCTCCCCTTCCCTCCCCCTTCCCCCTCCCCCATCCGTCCTCCCCCTCCCTTCCTCCTCTGTCCTCCCCCTCCCTCCCCCCTCCACCCTACCCCTTCCCCTTCTCCCCTCCCCCACCTCCCCTTTCCCCTCCCCCAACTCCCCTTTCCCCTCCCCCTCTATTTTCCCCTCCCCCTCCCATTTCCCCTCCCCCTCTATTTTCCCCTCCCCCTCCCATTTCCCCTCCCCCCTCCCCCTCCCCTTCCCGTTTCTCCTCCCCCTCCCGTTTCCCCTCCCCCTCCACCTCCCTCTCCCCTCCCCTTCCCGTTTCTCCTCCCCCTCCCGTTTCCCCTCCCCCTCCCCCTCCCTCTCCCCCTCCCCCTCCCACCCCTCACCCTCCCCCCTCCCCCATCCCCCTCCCCTCCCCACTCCCCCCTCCTCACCCTCCCCCCTCACCCTCCCCCCCTCACCCTCCCATCCCTCACCTTCCCCCCTCCACACTCCCCCTCCCCCCTCCCACCCCCTCACCCTCCCATCCCTCACCCTCCCCCCTCCCATCCCTCACCCTCCCCCCTCCCACCCCCTCACCCTCCCATCCCTCACCCTCCCCCCTCCCATCCCTCACCCTCCCCCCTCCCATCCCTCACCCTCCCCCCTCCCATCCCTCACCCCCCCATCCCTCACCCCCCCATCCCTCCCACCCCCTCCCATCCCTCCCCCTCCCATCCCTCCCCCTCCCCCTCCCATCCCTCACCCTCCCCCTCCCCATCCCCCCTCTTCTCCCCTCTCCTCCTCCCCATCCCCCCTCTTCTCCCCTCTCCCCCTCCCCCTCCACTCCACCTCCCCCTCCCCCCCTCCCCCTCCACTCCACCTCCCCCTCCACTCCACCTCTCCCCCTCCCCCTCCCCCTCCACTCCACCTCTCCCCCTCCCCCTTTTCTCCCCTCCCCCCCCCCCGTTCCTCTCCCCTCCCCTCCCCCGCCCGGCAATGCCGGGTACTTCTGCCAGTCTTCTATATATTAAAGTAGCGGCAGTTTTGTGTCCGGCCGTCTGCCGTCACGCTACGTCATTACGTCTATAATGTCATTATGGCGTACGACAGCTGACTCAATTGACCGACATTTTAATTTATATGCTGTGCAGGTCGAACCTGTCGTCAAAGCAGTTGAACCTGTCGTCAAAGCGGTCAAACCTGTCGTCAAAGCAGTTGAACCTGTCGTCAAAGCGGTCAAACCTGTCGTCAAAGCGGTCAAACCTGTCGTGTGTTTTTACACACGGACAGCTCTACATTGCAGCGAGTAGAGTACTACGGCTACGCCGCTGTTAGACTTTCGGTCTTGTTTTCATCCGATTGACTTGAAAATTGAACAGCATTTGCATATTGAGTCACTAAATTGGGAAACCAACTATTTTGAGGTCAAAAGGTCAAAGGTCAACTCAAGGTCAAACTTCCAAAATCATCAATTTTCATCTGAAAAATCATCACTTTTAATCCTATTAGCTTGAAAATTAAACAGCAATTGTGTAGTGCATCACTGAATTGGGAAATAAACTATTTTTGAGGTCAAAAGGTCAAAGGTCAACTCAAGGTCAAACTTCTAAAATTATCAATTGACATCTGAAAAATCTAGGCCAAAAGGTCAAAGGTCAACTCAAGGTCAAACTTGTAAAATTGTAAATTTTCATCTGAAAAATCGTCAATTTCCCATCTAATTGAACCGAGCTTTGATTAAGATTGTAAAATTTAATTTTAATGAAATGGACAATTTGATGTATCCATGGCAACTCTTTTTTGCGGGGTGGGGGGGGGGGGGGGTTGATTTTGCAAGTATTGTGCTCTGCACGACATCTTTCTTGTTTGTCTGTGTGCAGGACATCTCAAAGTTGTGGACAGATTCGGATAAAATTTGGTTGGCAGGTTGCGTGTGCGAGAAGGACGAATTTGTGATATTTTGGTGAAGATCCAGATCCGGATCTGAATCCTATAATTTTTAAGTGATTCTTTACTATTGAGAGATATTACAAAACACAATATATACCATGATATCTCAAAAAGTTATGGAAGAATTCGGCCGAAACCTAGTTGAAAGGTTGGGTTTGTGACAAGGACGAATTGATTCGATTTTGGTGAAGATCCGAATCCGGATCCAGATACGAGGATTTTTTTTTTAATTTTTAAGTGATTCTTCACCATTGAGTGATCGGGCAAAAACGATATATGGGCTACTGTGGCATGATATTTGAAAAAGTTATGGAAGGATTATGACAAAACTAGGTGGATGAGTTGGTTAGGTGACAAGAACAAGCTGATTCGATTTTTGTTCAGGTCCGAATCCAGATCCGTGGGATACAAAACGTAAACTGTTTAGCCTGGTATATGTACAGTATATGCTCTCGACCGAGTGCTCACTTAATGGTTAAAAATCACTTAAATGTAAAAAATTATCTGAGTTACCCACGAAATTTTATCCGAATTAGTCCACAACTTTTTGAGATATCTTGATATATATTGTTTTTTGTCCTATCTCTCAATGGTGAAGAATCACTTTAAAAAGTATCGGATCAAGATCCGGATTCGGATCTTCACCAAAATCTAATTATTTCGTCATTGTCACACAACCAACATACATGTCCACCAAGTTTCATTCGAATCACACCTTAACGTTTTGAGATATCTTGCTCGCAGACAGACAGACAAACAGGAGTGAAAACATAAACTACGTCCATCATCAGTGGCGTAGGTAAAAACACAGACAAACAGAGACGTAATACGGGGAAAGAGATCGAAACAGGCGCCATTACCCACGTACCTGTTTTCCAGTTTTAATAAATGTTGAAAGTTGTTGGGCTCACCATGTTACTGGTAACCAATTCCCTGTTAAACTTTCACAATGACGATGCAATCACATCTCATAAAACTCATGAGTCCATCCAAAAAACCTTGAACTTTGGTGCACATGTGGGTGTGGCATGGAATTAATCTATCTTCTGCAGGCTTCCTTTGGTTTTATCTGGGGATGGGGAAGTTGTTCAAATCACGAACAACAAACATATTACAGATGTTACAAATCAAGAGAGGTGCAAAGCGTACCTCCCTTTATATGGGACGGTTTCTCTGTGTGCAGCTTTTACATGGGGACTGAAAATTCGTTTCTCGACTTCTACTGGACGAAATTTGCTGCAAATTTCAGAAGTAAATGCTTTGTACGTTGAGGTTATAGGTTCCAAATTTCAGCAACGTCTGTTTCCGCATTCTTGAGTTTTATTCAGAAAACCCTCAAATTATCATCATCTCTTATCTTCCCCCATCCAAAACCTATATCTTTTCTACCTTCGTTAATTCACCCAGATCCACTTTTTTGAAATACCGACTTCTTTCCTGGAAGTCCTAGCAGTGTCCATGTGGTTTTTACCTCTCCCACCCCTCCTTCCCTCCCCCCAAGTCCTCTCCCTCCCACAGATCTCCCGATGTCCCTGTTCTCTACTGCTGTACTTGTGTGCTTCCCTCTCTCTCCCTATCCTGTCTCCCGCTCCCTTTGTTATATGTTTTATGTCTCCGTTTATGTTTTCTTGTGATTAATGTTAGCTCTTACACGAGCCTTGATCTTGTATACAAAAAATAAATAAAAAGATAAATAAAAATTTTACCGCATCAAAATCTGCGCTCATTGTGGGGATCTACGGCGGTGTTTTTGACCCCCCCCCCCCCTCCCACAAATATGGATTTGCTCTCTTCTGCGAAACTTCACAATTTCAATGAAACTTGATCAAAACCTTCATCGCCCGTGATGTACCAAAGTATGTTCACATAATTAAAAATATAAAGGTCTGAAGGGGTCAGTTTGAGTAACTGTTCCTCGTGATCCAGGTGAGTGGTTCGTGTGCAGCCACCTGGCTGCTGGTTGCATCATTTCTGTGCGCGCGTCTGCCTCTGATGCAATGCCTCTCTATAACCAGTTATCTGGTACTCATTTTGCCGACCTCGGAAGGTTGAACAGGCTGAGGCAACCCCACTTTGGCGTTAATTCAACGGGATTCGAACTCAGGATCTTAGGATCCCAAGCCTGCCGCCCTAACCATTAGGCCAACACCAGCTATTCCTGGTCCAGGTGAACTTCAGGATCCGCGGTCCAATTTTTGCTTGGCTCAAAGAGGTGATCCCTATAAAGTTGGACATAGAAAAATTTCGACTCCATTAGTAATTCTTGGGGAAAATATCAGGGGCATAGAAAAGGCCCTTTTATATGGTATGTGCCATGTGGCAAACTATAGTAAAGAAGGGACATTCCATAGCGTATAGAAAATGTCGAACAATAGAAAATAAGGGACATTCAAAAAATATTGTGTGCATGCTGTACTACCCTTGTGTTCTTAGGAGGAACCAAGTAATGCTCGAGAAAAGTTCATATAAAGGTGTGCCCATTTGATTAATCCACCTGCATGAAGCAGTCAATGTATTTTATTTGTCAGATGTAGGGTGCCCCTTTGGATGAACTTTCAAGCATTGTACATGTCGAATTATGACATCATAATTAAGGTACCGATGACATCATCATTAACATACCTTATTCCCCATGGGGAGGACTTCACAACACACCATGTTTCAATTTTTTTCCATGGAGCGGTTTCGGAAATAAGAGGTGCAACCTTTTTCAATTTTTCCAAGATGATGCCTGTACCACGCGACATATGACGTCATCATTATTAAAAATTCTACAGGAGGAGGCGCTCCGATGGTCAATATTTCATGTCCATTGGACTAACAGTTGCAGAGAAAAAAACACTTTCATACGACGTTATAGCGTTAAACGTCACACGTTATACGATGAAGCGTTATACTTCTGCTCCAATCGGTTAATCTCACCATATGCTTGTTCAAGTAGACGTCTCTATGGCCATTCTCAGAGAGCATCCTCAACATCGACGAGCCTGGCATTTCACTCAGGCCAACTGGCACGGTCTTCAAGCAGCCATAAATCATCTGGACTGGTCTCCCATCTCCACTGCCTCTGACATCAACTCATCCTGGGAATTCTTCCAAAGCAAACTGCTCACTCTCATGCACAGATTTATCCCACCTCGTCTTCAGTTGTCTTACCCTTCCTCCCGTCCATGGAGCACTGAATCTTGTGGTGAGGCAGTTGCCCTGAAACAACTTGCCTTCGCCTCTTGGAAGGCTAATCCAACTGAAGGAGGTTTTGTAAGGTTTTCAAGCGCATCTGCTCAAACTCATGTAAGCCTGAGCAGAGGAAATCTTTTACAACACAACAACATGCATTTTAAGGCCATTTTCCCTGCTAGAGCGGGGGTTCGCCTTTCGGGCCCCATGACAATCTTCTCCATTTTGCCCTATTTTCTGCATCTGTCCCTGTTAACACCCTTGCCCGCATTTCTTCTTCCACCATCTTCAGCCAAGTCTCGCGGTCCCCATGTGCTGTTTTTCCCTTGTGGTCCCCCTGTACTGTCTTTCCCTCGCGGTCCCCATGTGCTGCCTTTCCCTCGTGGTCCCCCTGTACTGTCTTTCCCTCGCGGTCTCCATGTGCTGTCTTTCCCTCGTGGTCCCCCTGTACTGTCTTTCCCTCGTAGTCCCCCTGTACTGTCTTTCCCTCGCGGTCCCCATGTGCTGTCTTTCCCTCGCGGTCCCCAAGTGCTGTCTTTCCCTCGTAGTCCCCATGTACTGTCTTTCCCTCGTAGTCCCCCTGTACTGTCTTTCCCTCGCGGTCCCCATGTGCTGTCTTTCCCTCGCGGTCCCCAAGTGCTGTCTCTCCCTCGTAGTCCCCATGTACTGTCTTTCCCTCGCGGCCCCCATGTGCTGTCTTTCCCTCGCGGTCCCCATGTGCTGTCTTTCCCTCGCGGTCCCCATGTGCTGTCTTTCCCTCGTGGTCCCCATGTGCTGTCTTTCCCTCGCGGTCCCTCTGTGATGTCTTTCCCTCGTGGTCCCCATGTGCTGTCTTTCCCTCGCGGTCCCCTCCCCATGTGCTGTCTTTCCCTCGTGGTCCCCATGTGCTATCTTTCCCTCGTGGTCCCCATGTGCTGTCTTTCCCTCGTGGTCCCCATGTGCTGTCTTTCCCTCGTGGTCCCCATGTGCTGTCTTTCCCTCACGGTCCCCATGTGCTATTTTTCCCTCGCGGTCCCCATGTGCTGTCTTTCCCTCGCGGTCCCCATGTGCTGTCTTTCCCTCGCGGTCCCCAAGTGCTGTCTTTCCCTCGTAGTCCCCATGTACTGTCTTTCCCTCGTAGTCCCCCTGTACTGTCTTTCCCTCGCGGTCCCCATGTGCTGTCTTTCCCTCGCGGTCCCCAAGTGCTGTCTCTCCCTCGTAGTCCCCATGTACTGTCTTTCCCTCGCGGCCCCCATGTGCTGTCTTTCCCTCGCGGTCCCCATGTGCTGTCTTTCCCTCGCAGTCCCCATGTGCTGTCTTTCCCTCGTGGTCCCCATGTGCTGTCTTTCCCTCGCGGTCCCTCTGTGATGTCTTTCCCTCGTGGTCCCCATGTGCTGTCTTTCCCTCGCGGTCCCCTCCCCATGTGCTGTCTTTCCCTCGTGGTCCCCATGTGCTATCTTTCCCTCGTGGTCCCCATGTGCTGTCTTTCCCTCGTGGTCCCCATGTGCTGTCTTTCCCTCGTGGTCCCCATGTGCTGTCTTTCCCTCACGGTCCCCATGTGCTATTTTTCCCTCGCGGTCCCCATGTGCTGTCTTTCCCTCGCGGTCCCCATGTGCTGTCTTTCCCTCGCGGTCTCCATGTGCTGTCTTTCCCTCGTGGTCCCCATGTGCTGTCTTTCCCACGTGGTCCCCATGTGCTGTCTTTCCCTCGCGGTCCCCATGTGCTATCTTTCCCTCATGGTCCCCCTGTACTGTCTTTCCCTCGCGGTCCCCATGTGCTGTTTTCCCTCGTGGTCCCCCTGTACTGTCTTTCCCTCGCGGTCCCCATGTGCTGTCTTTCCCTCGCGGTCCCCAAGTGCTGTCTTTCCCTCGCGGTCCCCATGTGCTGTCTTTCCCTCGTGGTCCCATGTACTGTCTTTCCCTCGCGGTCCCCATGTGCTGTCTTTCTCTCACGGTCCCCATGTGCTGTCTTTCCCGCGCGGTCCCCATGTGCTGTCTTTCCCTCGTGGTCCCCATGTGCTGTCTTTCCCTCGCGGTCCCCATGTGCTGTCTTTCCCTCGCGGTCCCCATGTGCTGTCTTTCCCCCGCGGTCCCCATGTGCTGTCTTTCCCCCGCGGTCCCCATGTGCTGTCTTTCCCTCGTGGTCCCCATGTGCTGTCTTTCCCTCGTGGTCCCCCTGTGCTGTCTTTCCCTCGTGGTCCCCATGTGCTGTCTTTCCCTCGCGGTCCCCCTGTACTGTCTTTCCCTCGCGGTCCCCCTGTACTGTCTTTCCCTCGTGGTCCCCCTGTGCTGTCTTTCCCTCGCGGTCCCCCTGTACTGTCTTTCCCTCGCAGTCCCCCTGTACTGTCTTTCCCTCACGGTCCCCCTGTACTGTCTTTCCCTCGTGGTCCCCATGTGCTGTCTTTCCCTCATGGTCCCCATGTGCTGTCTTTCCCCCGCGGTCCCCATGTGCTGTCTTTCCCTCGTGGTCCCCATGTGCTGTCTTTCCCTCGTGGTCCCCCTGTGCTGTCTTTCCCTCGTGGTCCCCATGTGCTGTCTTTCCCTCGCGGTCCCCCTGTACTGTCTTTCCCTCGCGGTCCCCCTGTACTGTCTTTCCCTCGTGGTCCCCCTGTGCTGTCTTTCCCTCGCGGTCCCCCTGTACTGTCTTTCCCTCGCAGTCCCCCTGTACTGTCTTTCCCTCACGGTCCCCCTGTACTGTCTTTCCCTCGTGGTCCCCATGTGCTGTCTTTCCCTCGTGGTCCCCATGTGCTGTCTTTCCCTCGTGGTCCCCATGTACTGTCTTTCCCTCGCGGTCCCCATGTGCTGTCTTTCCTTCGCGGTCCCCATGTGCTGTCTTTCCCTCGCGGTCCCCATGTGCTGTCTTTCCCTCGCGGTCCCCATGTGCTGTCTTTCCCTCATGGTCCCCATGTGCTGTCTTTCCCTCGTGGTCCCCATGTGCTGTCTTTCCCTCGTGGTCCCCATGTGCTGTCTTTCCCTCGTGGTCCCCATGTGCTGTCTTTCCCTCGCGGTCCCCATGTGCTGTCTTTCCCTCATGGTCCCCATGTGCTGTCTTTCCCTCGTGGTCCCCATGTGCTGTCTTTTCCTCGTGGTCCCCCTGTACTGTCTTTCCCTCGTGGTCCCCCTGTGCTGTCTTTCCCTCGTGGCCCCCCTGTGCTGTCTTTCCCTCATGGTCCCCATGTGCTGTCTTTCCCTCACGGTCCCCATGTGCTGTCTTTCCCTCGCGGTCCCCATGTGCTGTCTTTCCCTCGCGGTCCCCATGTGCTGTCTTTCCCTCATGGTCCCCATGTGCTGTCTTTCCCTCGTGGTCCCCATGTGCTGTCTTTCCCTCGCGGTCCCCATGTGCTGTCTTTCCCTCACGGTCCCCATGTGCTGTCTTTCCCTCGTGGTCCCCATGTGCTGTCTTTCCCTCGTGGTCCCCATGTGCTGTCTTTCCCTCGCGGTCCCCATGTGCTGTCTTTCCCTCGCGGTTCCCCTGTGCTGTCTTTCCCTCACGGTCCCCCTGTGCTGTCTTTCCCTCGCGGTCCCCCTGTGCTGTCTTTCCCTCGCGGTCCCCCTGTACTGTCTTTCCCTCGAGGTCCCCATGTGCTGTCTTTCCCTCGCGGTCCCCATGTACCGTCTTTCCCTCGCGGTCCCCCTGTGCTGTCTTTCCCTTGCGTCCCCATGTGCTGTCTTTCCCTCACGGTCCCCATGTGCTGTCTTTCCCTCGCGGTCCCCATGTGCTGTCTTTCCCTCGCGGTCCCCATGTGCTATCTTTCCCTCGCGGTCCCCATGTGCTGTCTTTCCCTCGTGGTCCCCATGTGCTGTCTTTCCCTCACGGTCCCCCTGTGCTGTCTTTCCCTCGCGGTCCCCCTGTGCTGTCTTTCCCTCGCGGTCCCCCTGTGCTGTCTTTCCCTCGTGGTCCCCCTGTGCTGTCTTTCCCTCGCGGTCCCCATGTGCTGTCTTTCCCTCGTGGTCCCCATGTGCTGTCTTTCCCTCGTGGTCCCCATGTGCTGTCTTTCCCTCGCGGTCCCCCTGTGCTGTCTTTCCCTCGCGGTCCCCCTGTGCTGTCTTTCCCTCGCGGTCCCCCTGTGCTGTCTTTCCCTCGTGGTCCCCCTGTGCTGTCTTTCCCTCACGGTCCCCATGTGCTGTCTTTCCCTCGTGGTCCCCATGTGCTGTCTTTCCCTCGTGGTCCCCATGTGCTGTCTTTCCCTCGCGGTCCCCATGTGCTGTCTTTCCCTCGCGGTCCACATGTGCTGTCTTTCCCTCACGGTCCCCATGTGCTGTCTTTCCCTCGCGGTCCCCCTGTGCTGTCTTTCCCTCGCGGTCCCCATGTGCTGTCTTTCCCTCGCGGTCCCCCTGTGCTGTCTTTCCCTCGCGGTCCCCCTGTGCTGTCTTTCCCTCGCGGTCCCCCTGTGCTGTCTTTCCCTCGTGGTCCCCCTGTGCTGTCTTTCCCTCGCGGTCCCCATGTGCTGTCTTTCCCTCGTGGTCCCCATGTGCTGTCTTTCCCTCGTGGTCCCCATGTGCTGTCTTTCCCACGCGGTCCCCCTGTGCTGTCTTTCCCTCGCGGTCCCCCTGTGCTGTCTTTCCCTCGCGGTCCCCCTGTGCTGTCTTTCCCTCGTGGTCCCCCTGTGCTGTCTTTCCCTCGCGGTCCCCATGTGCTGTCTTTCCCTCGTGGTCCCCATGTGCTGTCTTTCCCTCGTGGTCCCCATGTGCTGTCTTTCCCTCGCGGTCCCCATGTGCTGTCTTTCCCTCGCGGTCCACATGTGCTGTCTTTCCCTCACGGTCCCCATGTGCTGTCTTTCCCTCGCGGTCCCCCTGTGCTGTCTTTCCCTCGCGGTCCCCCTGTGCTGTCTTTCCCTCGTGGTCCCCATGTGCTGTCTTTCCCTCATGGTCCCCATGTGCTGTCTTTCCCTCGCGGTCCCCATGTGCTGTCTTTCCCTCGTGGTCCCCATGTGCTGTCTTTCCCCCGTGGTCCCCATGTGCTGTCTTTCCCTCGCGGTCCCCATGTGCTGTCTTTCCCTCGCGGTCCCCATGTGCTGTCTTTCCCTCATGGTCCCCATGTGCTGTCTTTCCCTCGTGGTCCCCATGTGCTGTCTTTCCCTCGTGGTCCCCATGTGCTGTCTTTCCCTCGCGGTTCCCCTGTGCTGTCTTTCCCTCACGGTCCCCCTGTGCTGTCTTTCCCTCGCGGTCCCCCTGTGCTGTCTTTCCCTCGCGGTCCCCCTGTACTGTCTTTCCCTCGAGGTCCCCATGTGCTGTCTTTCCCTCGCGGTCCCCATGTGCTGTCTTTCCCTCGTGGTCCCCCTGTGCTGTCTTTCCCTCGCGGTCCCCATGTGCTGTCTTTCCCTCGCGGTCCCCATGTGCTGTCTTTCCCTCGCGGTCCCCATGTGCTGTCTTTCCCTCGCGGTCCCCATGTGCTGTCTTTCCCTCGCGGTCCCCATGTGCTGTCTTTCCCTCGCGGTCCCCATGTGCTGTCTTTCCCTCGCGGTCCCCCTGTGCTGTCTTTCCCTCATGGTCCCCCTGTGCTGTCTTTCCCTCGCGGTCCCCCTGTGCTGTCTTTCCCTCGTGGTCCCCCTGTGCTGTCTTTCCCTCGCGGTCCCCATGTGCTGTCTTTCCCTCGTGGTCCCCATGTGCTGTCTTTCCCTCGTGGTCCCCATGTGCTGTCTTTCCCTCGCGGTCCCCATGTGCTGTCTTTCCCTCGCGGTCCCCATGTGCTGTCTTTCCCTCGCGGTCCCCCTGTGCTGTCTTTCCCTCGCGGTCCCCCTGTGCTGTCTTTCCCTCGTGGTCCCCCTGTGCTGTCTTTCCCTCGTGGTCCCCATGTGCTGTCTTTCCCTTGCGGTCCCCATGTGCTGTCTTTCCCTCATGGTCCCCATGTGCTGTCTTTCCCTCGCGGTCCCCATGTGCTGTCTTTCCCTCGTGATCCCCCTGTACTGTCTTTCCCTCGCGGTCCCCCTGTACTGTCTTTCCCTCACGGTCCCCCTGTACTGTCTTTCCCTCACGGTCCCCCTGTACTGTCTTTCCCTCGCGGTCCCCATGTATTGTCTTTCCCTCGCGGTCCCCCTGTACTGTCTTTCCCTCGCGGTCCCCCTGTACTGTCTTTCCCTCGTGGTACCCAAGTGCTGTCTTTCCCTCATGGTCCCCATGTGCTGTCTTTCCCTCGCGGTCCCCATGTGCTGTCTTTCCCTCGCGGTCCCCATGTGCTGTCTTTCCCTCGCGGTCCCCATGTGCTGTCTTTCCCTCGCGGTCCCCATGTGCTGTCTTTCCCTCGCGGTCCCCATGTGCTGTCTTTCCCTCGTGGTCCCCCTGTGCTGTCTTTCCCTCGCGGTCCCCATGTGCTGTCTTTCCCTCGCGGTCCCCATGTGCTGTCTTTCCCTCGTGGTCCCCCTGTGCTGTCTTTCCCTCGTGGTCTCCATGTGCTGTCTTTCCCTCGTGGTCCCCCTGTGCTGTCTTTCCCTCGCGGTCCCCATGTGCTGTCTTTCCCTCGTGGTCCCCATGTGCTGTCTTTCCCTCGCGGTCCCCATGTGCTGTCTTTCCCTCATGGTCCCCATGTGCTGTCTTTCCCTCGTGGTCCCCCTGTGCTGTCTTTCCCTCGTGGTCCCCATGTGCTGTCTTTCCCTCGAGAATGTCTTTCCCTCGCGGTCCCCCTGTACTGTCTTTCCCTCGTGGTCCCCCTGTACTGTCTTTCCCTCGCGGTCCCCATGTGCTGTCTTTCCCTCGTGGTCCCCCTGTACTGTCTTTCCCTCGCGGTCCCCATGTGCTGTCTTTCCCTCGTGGTCCCATGTACTGTCTTTCCCTCGCGGTCCCCATGTGCTGTCTTTCTCTCACGGTCCCCATGTGCTGTCTTTCCCTCGCGGTCCCCATGTGCTGTCTTTCCCTCGTGGTCCCCATGTGCTGTCTTTCCCTCACGGTCCCCATGTGCTGTCTTTCCCTCGTGGTCCCCATGTGCTGTCTTTCCCTCGGGGTCCCCATGTGCTGTCTTTCCCTCGTGGTCCCCATGTGCTGTCTTTCCCTCGTGGTCCCCCTGTGCTGTCTTTCCCTCGTGGTCCCCATGTGCTGTCTTTCCCTCACGGTCCCCCTGTACTGTCTTTCCCTCGCGGTCCCCCTGTACTGTCTTTCCCTCGCGGTCCCCCTGTACTGTCTTTCCCTTGCGGTCCCCCTGTACTGTCTTTCCCTCGCGGTCCCCCTGTACTGTCTTTCCCTCGTGGTCCCCATGTGCTGTCTTTCCCTCGTGGTCCTCATGTGCTGTCTTTCCCTCGTGGTCCCCATGTACTGTCTTTCCCTCGCGGTCCCCATGTGCTGTCTTTCCCTCGCGGTCCCCATGTGCTGTCTTTCCCTCGCGGTCCCCATGTGCTGTCTTTCCCTCATGGTCCCCATGTGCTGTCTTTCCCTCGTGGTCCCCATGTGCTGTCTTTCCCTCGTGGTCCCCATGAGCTGTCTTTCCCTCGCGGTCCCCATGTGCTGTCTTTCCCTTGTGGTCCCCATGTGCTGTCTTTCCCTCGTGGTCCCCATGTGCTGTCTTTCCCTCATGGTCCCCCTGTACTGTCTTTCCTTCGTGGTCCCCCTGTGCTGTCTTTCCCTCGTGGTTCCCCTGTGCTGTCTTTCCCTCGTGGTCCCCATGTGCTGTCTTTCCCTCACGGTCCCCATGTGCTGTATTTTCCTTGTGGTCCCCATGTGCTGTCTTTCCCTCGTGGTCCCCATGTGCTGTCTTTCCCTCGCGGTCCCCATGTGCTGTCTTTCCCTCGTGGTCCCCATGTGCTGTCTTTCCCTCGCGGTCCCCATGTGCTGTCTTTCCCTCGTGGTCCCCATGTGCTGTCTTTCCCTTGTGGTCCCCATGTGCTGTCTTTCCCTCGCGGTCCCCCTGTACTGTCGTTCCCTCGTGGTCCCCATGTGCTGTCTTTCCCTCGCGGTTCCCCTGTGCTGTCTTTCCCTCACAGTCCCCCTGTGCTGTCTTTCCCTCACGGTCCCCCTGTGCTCTCTTTCCCTCGCGGTTCCCCTGTACTGTCTTTCCCTCACGGTCCCCATGTGCTGTCTTTCCCTCGCGGTCCCCCTGTGCTGTCTTTCCCTCGCGGTCCCCATGTGCTGTCTTTCCCTCGCGGTCCCCATGTGCTGTCTTTCCCTCGCGGTCCCCATGTGCTGTCTTTCCCTCACGGTCCCCATGTGCTGTCTTTCCCTCGCGGTCCCCATGTGCTGTCTTTCCCTCGCGGTCCCCATGTGCTGTCTTTCCCTCGTGGTCCCCCTGTGCTGTCTTTCCCTCGCGGTCCCCCTGTGCTGTCTTTCCCTCGCGGTCCCCCTGTGCTGTCTTTCCCTCGCGGTCCCCCTGTGCTGTCTTTCCCTCGCGGTCCCCCTGTGCTGTCTTTCCCTCGCGGTCCCCATGTGCTGTCTTTCCCTCGTGGTCCCCATGTGCTGTCTTTCCCTCGTGGTACCCAAGTGCTGTCTTTCCCCCATGGTCCCCATGTGCTGTCTTTCCCTCGTGGTCCCCATGTACTGTCTTTCCCTTGCGGTCCCCATGTGCTGTCTTTCCCTCGTGGTCCCCCTGTGCTGTCTTTCCCTCGCGGTCTCCATGTGCTGTCTTTCCCTCGTGGTCCCCCTGTGCTGTCTTTCCCTCGCGGTCCCCATGTGCTGTCTTTCCCTCGTGGTCCCCATGTGCTGTCTTTCCCTCGCGGTCCCCATGTGCTGTCTTTCCCTCATGGTCCCCATGTGCTGTCTTTCCCTCGTGGTCCCCCTGTGCTGTCTTTCCCTCGTGGTCCCCATGTGCTGTCTTTCCCTCGCGAATGTCTTTCCCTCGCGGTCCCCCTGTACTCTCTTTCCCTCGTGGTCCCCATGTACTGTCTTTCCCTTGCGGTCCCCCTGTACTGTCTTTCCCTCGCGGTCCCCCTGTACTGTCTTTCCCTCGTGGTCCCCCTGTGCTGTCTTTCCCTCGTGGTCCCCATGTGCTGTCTTTCCCTCGTGGTCCCCCTGTGCTGTCTTTCCCTCGCGGTCCCCCTGTGCTGTCTTTCCCTCGCAGTCCCCCTGTACTGTCTTTCCCTCGCGGTCCCCATGTGCTGTCTTTCCCTCGCGGTCCCCATGTGCTGTCTTTCCCTCGTGGTCCCCATGTGCTGTCTTTCCCTCGCGGTCCCCATGTGCTGTCTTTCCCTCACGGTCCCCATGTGCTGTCTTTCCCTCGCGGTCCCCATGTGCTGTCTTTCCCTCGCGGTCCCCATGTGCTGTCTTTCCCTCGTGGTCCCCCTGTGCTGTCTTTCCCTCGCGGTCCCCCTGTGCTGTCTTTCCCTCGCGGTCCCCCTGTGCTGTCTTTCCCTCGCGGTCCCCCTGTGCTGTCTTTCCCTCGTGGTCCCCCTGTGCTGTCTTTCCCTCGCGGTCCCCCTGTGCTGTCTTTCCCTCGTGGTCCCCATGTGCTGTCTTTCCCTCGTGGTACCCAAGTGCTGTCTTTCCCTCGTGGTACCCAAGTGCTGTCTTTCCCTCATGGTCCCCATGTGCTGTCTTTCCCTCGTGGTCCCCATGTGCTGTCTTTCCCTTGCGGTCCCCATGTGCTGTCTTTCCCTCGTGGTCCCCCTGTGCTGTCTTTCCCTCGCGGTCTCCATGTGCTGTCTTTCCCTCATGGTCCCCCTGTGCTGTCTTTCCCTCGCGGTCCCCATGTGCTGTCTTTCCCTCGTGGTCCCCATGTGCTGTCTTTCCCTCGCGGTCCCCATGTGCTGTCTTTCCCTCATGGTCCCCATGTGCTGTCTTTCCCTCGTGGTCCCCCTGTGCTGTCTTTCCCTCGTGGTCCCCATGTGCTGTCTTTCCCTCGCGAATGTCTTTCCCTCGCGGTCCCCCTGTACTGTCTTTCCCTCGCGGTCCCCCTGTACTGTCTTTCCCTCGCGGTCCCCCTGTACTCTCTTTCCCTCATGGTCCCCATGTACTGTCTTTCCCTTGCGGTCCCCCTGTACTGTCTTTCCCTCGCGGTCCCCCTGTACTGTCTTTCCCTCGTGGTACCCATGTGCTGTCTTTCCCTCGTGGTCCCCATGTGCTGTCTTTCCCTCGCGGTCCCCATGTGCTGTCTTTCCCTCACGGTCCCCCTGTACTGTCTTTCCCTCGTGGTACCCATGTGCTGTCTTTCCCTCGTGGTCCCCCTGTGCTGTCTTTCCCTCGTGGGCCCCATGTGCTGTCTTTCCCTCGTGGTCCCCCTGTGCTGTCTTTCCCTCGCGGTCCCCCTGTGCTGTCTTTCCCTCGCAGTCCCCCTGTACTGTCTTTCCCTCGCGGTCCCCATGTGCTGTCTTTCCCTCGCGGTCCCCATGTGCTGTCTTTCCCTCGCGGTCCCCCTGTGCTGTCTTTCCCTCGCGGTCCCCATGTGCTGTCTTTCCCTCGCGGTCCCCCTGTGCTGTCTTTCCCTCGCGGTCCCCATGTGCTGTCTTTCCCTCGCGGTCCCCATGTGCTGTCTTTCCCTCGCGGTCCCCATGTGCTGTCTTTCCCTCGCGGTCCCCATTTGCTGTCTTTCCCTCGCGGTCCCCCTGTGCTGTCTTTCCCTCATGGTCCCCCTGTGCTGACTTTCCCTCGCGGTCCCCCTGTGCTGTCTTTCCCTCGTGGTCCCCATGTGCTGTCTTTCCCTCACGGTCCCCATGTGCTGTCTTTCCCTCGTGGTCCCCATGTACTGTCTTTTCCTCACGGTCACCATGTGCTGTCTTTCCCTCGCGGTCCCCATGTGCTGTCTTTCCCTCGCGGTCCCCATGTGCTGTCTTTCCCTCGTGGTCCCCATGTGCTGTCTTTCCCTCATGGTCCCCATGTGCTGTCTTTCCCTCGCGGTCCCCATGTGCTGTCTTTCCCTCGCGGTCCCCATGTGCTGTCTTTCCCTCGCGGTCCCCATGTGCTGTCTTTCCCTCGCGGTCCCCATGTGCTGTCTTTCCCTCGTGGTCCCCATGTGCTGTCTTTCCCTCGCGGTCCCCATGTGCTGTCTTTCCCTCGCGGTCCCCCTGTGCTGTCTTTCCCTTGCGGTCCCCCTGTGCTGTCTTTCCCTCGCGGTCCCCCTGTGCTGTCTTTCCCTCGTGGTCCCCATGTGCTGTCTTTCCCTCGTGGTCCCCATGGGCTATCTTTCCCTCACGGTCCCCATGTGCTGTCTTTCCCTCGTGGTCCCCATGTACTGTCTTTCCCTCGCGGTCCCCATGTGCTGTCTTTCCCTCGTGGTCCCCCTGTACTGTCTTTCCCTCGTGGTCCCCCTGTGCTGTCTTTCCCTCGCGGTTGTCAGCTCTTTCACGAGCCTCGACTCAGTATAGAAAAAAAAAAGAAAAAAAAAAAGGAAATCTCATTTCCTTTCACAAAGCCTGGAACAAGTGTGTGTCTACCCTCAGGAGAGCCAGGAAACAATATCTCAATACTCTCAGGAGTGTACTCAAACCAGTCTCCCACTTCCAAATCCTGGTGGCATCTTGTCAAATCTGTTTCTGGTGTTTGTTGCCCCTCCATCCTCTCCCTTACCTCAAACAGCTACAAAGCTGACTCTGCACGTGAAAAAGCTGAATGCCTCAACTCTGTGTTTGCCTCAAAATCTTGTGTCCCAAACCCGTCTCTCTCTGTACCCACCGTACCCAGTCATACACAGCTGCTCCTGGACTCTGTGTCCTTCTCTCCTGACAAGGTGGAGAACTTTCTGTCAATCCTTGACTCTGATTCTGCAACTGGACCAGAAGGCATCAGCCCACGGTTCCTAAAATCCTGCTCTGCCGCTCTTTCACACCCTCTCTCTGTTCTCTTCACCCTCTCTTTTGCTCAAGGTCATCTGCCTTCAACTTGGGAAATCAGCCAACATTACCGCTGTACACAAAAACCGATCCTTGCAACTACAGACCAATCAGGCTGTTCCCAATCATCAGCTAAGTCATGGATCCATCATTGCTTCGGATATCAAATCCTTCCTCTTCTCCAATGGCTTCATCTCTGATCATAAATTTGGATTCAGACCAGGTCACTCTACTATGGACATGCTGCTTCTGCTGTCTCAACAATGGATGGAGGTCCTCAATGCCAAACAGGAAATTAGAGCTGTCTCTCTTGATATATATTACGTGCCTTCGATACGGTCTGGCACGCCACTCTGTTCACCAAACTCTCCTCCTATGGTAACCATGGAAATCTCCATGCATGGCTTGCAGAATTCCTCTCTGGTTGTAGTCAACGTGTGGCCCTGAATGGATTTCTCTCATATCCCCTTCCTGTTCAGGCTGGAGGTCCCCAAGGCAGTGTTGTGGGCCCTGTGCTTTTTCTGGTCTTCATCAATGATCTCTCCGACTCTCTGGAAAATCCTCTCTTTCTCTTTGCTGACGACTCCACTCTCTGCCGCTCCGTACATCATCCCTCAGATCGGCAGTCCACAGCCTCCTTACTCTCTGCAGACCTAGTCAAAATCACAGACTGGTTAAACAAGTGGAACATGTCTTTCAATCCTGACAAATCTCACACTCTCACGATGCCTCTTCGAAAAGACCATCTGGACAACCATCCTATCTACTTTCTCAACAATCCTCTCCTAGAAGTTCTGTCACTCAATCTCTTGGGTCTCACAATCTGCCATGATCTTTCCTGGGAAAAACACATTTCCAAGCTGGCCTCCAAAGCCAGTCGTCAACTGGGCATTCTCCGTCATGCGAAGTCCTTCCTTGGCACACCTGAGCTCCTCACCACATACAAGGCTTTCATCCACAGCTCAATGGAATACTGCTCTCCCCTCTGGGCTGGTGCTCCTGCCTCACACCTCACTCAGCTTCAGGTGGTTGAAACCAAAGCTTTCAGAATCACTGGAATCTCCCGCGATGAAGCCGATTGTGAGGGCATTTCACTCACTCACCGCAGGCAGGTTGGTGGTCTTTCTGTCTTCTACCGGCTACTCTCTGGCCTAGCCCCCACCCCCCCCCAGCCCTGTCTGTGCTCTGTCCCCCAAGTACTCCTACAGGTCACACAATATCTGGACCTACAACCCTCTTCTGGTGAAACTGCCAAAATCAAGACTCTCCGCTCACCTTCACTCTTTCATTCTGCCTCTGGAACAAACTCCCTCACTCTCTTTTTTTGTCTTCAATCCCACTGTTCCCTCCAGGTCTTTAAAACAGCTGTTCACCACCATCTCTTATCTTCCCCCATCCAAAACCTTGATGTTTTCTACTCCCGTTAATTCACCCCAGATCCACTTCTTTGAAATACCGACTTCTTACCTGGAAGTCCTCGCTGTGTCCATGTGTTTTTTTTTTAACCTCTCCCACCCCCCCTCCCACCCCCCACCTCCCCCCCCCCCCCCCCACGCTGCCCTCTCCCCCAAGCCCTCTCCCTCCGACAGATCTCCCGATGTCCCTGTTCTCAAATGTTGTACTTGTGTGCTTCCCCCTCTCTCCTCATCTTGTCTCCAACTCGCTTTATTTCCTCTTATGTGTCCATTTTTTTTTTTTTTGTCATTAATGTTAGCTTACACGAGCACACGCCTCGATCTTGTATTTAAAAAAAAGAAGAAAAACTTGTCGAATTATGACGTCATAATGAAGGCACCGATGACATCATCATTAACATATCGTATTCCTCATTGAGAGTACTTGACAAAGCCATTGTTTAAATTTTTTTTTTGTTTCAATTTTTTCAATTGAGCCGTTTTGGAGATGTGGAGGTGTAACGTTTTCCCAAGATGGCGTCCGTTCCACGTGATCTATGACGTCATAGCTGGCGAAGCCGGTGTTGTGAATGAACGCGTACGTATTATGTTGAAAAACCAGATTTTGCTGGATCCTTTGAGAATTCAAAGCTTTGACGCACCAAATCACTCAATGGAGGCCGCCATCTTGCAGATGCGGAAGTATGCAGAAACAATTGAGAAAAAGTTCAATAGGAGTTTCTTTCACCCGTCTGTTTGATTCACAATCTTATGCACCTCTAATTTGTAATTAAAATACTGTTACGGATCTCAGAGACGGCACTCCCCTTAGCAAGAGTGGGTTAATCCCCTTGGCCTGTTAAGCTGGCCGTCTCTAGTCCTGGTACTTATAACGCTCCTTTGCGGGGTGAAATTGGTCAGGGTTATTGGTCAAGGTATTCTCCCGAATACCTTTACCAATCCCTCCGCAAAGCAGGGAGACAAGTACCGCTCGAACCACGGACAAGATGGTATTTGCTGAGCGGTTTAGCAATCCGCGATTCGAGCCGTTAGCTATCGACTAACCCGATTCTGAGCGTTGGCCAAATCGTGCCACAGGTACCAATGGGGAAAAGACTAAAGCGACCGGATGAGAGGAAGCCAAAGAACCAAAAAGGGTAAAGGAAGAACACGGGTTTATTTCTATACTAAAAGAGGAAACGAAAGAAGGGCATTTACAAGTAGGAAAAAGCAGATACAACACAGGGCAAACCTTAAAACAGTCTTAATTATCAATGCCCAGGACAAACACACAGACTTACACGAAAGGGGAATAGCAGGCAGGAATGACTGGAAGGAATGAGAAGGCCCAGGCAGACGGTAGCCGTCGAGGTCCGGCTCTAGGAGTCGACTCGCGTCGTGGCGGGAAAACCCTGGCAGGCAGCGAGCGCGTATCGTTGACCGCGAGTGGACGTTGCATATAGCGGTGGGACTGGGATGCTCCGTATGTAATAAATGGCTCGTGCCAACGCTCTCTCTCTTCAACAAGATGGGGGAGATGCCAGTTCGTAGCGCAGTCCAGCTCCTTCTCTTCTCCTCTGTACCTTCTCACTCGTCTCTTCTCTAGCAGTCCCTCACAGCCGCTTTTATTGCCCGTGTAGGAATCAAGCCGCCGGCTTTGATGACACGCCTACCGGTTGGCACACCACAGCGCTGGTTGGCCGGCAAAGGCTCGCTGACTCCACCTCTGATGATGCGTCGACGTGCCACACCCTGTTCTTGTGGCTCCGCCCCCTTCTTCCTCCGCTTGACCGCATGGCTTATGGCGGCGTGGTGCCAACAAAAACAGCCCAATCCAACGGCAGTGAACGCGCTGGCAAGCGAAGTGTCACCATTTGGAGAGAGCAAAATGGACGGAATGGGGCCTATCTTATTTGATTAATGCAACGCAGATTCAACGATTGGGAACAGATCCTTAACTGAAACATATAATAATGAAATAACTACGGAGAGGTCCTATGGTTCGCTACGTGTTGTACATGGACTAACTAGGGTGCGATATTTAACAAGCCAATTGATGGGGATATTTACAGGGGAACATTTATAAGGGAAACATTTACTAAAATTTACTAGTGAAGGTTCTAAAAACCGTAACAATACTTTAAGACCAACCTCGTTCCCCGGGCGGGCCCTGGTTATCTTCAACGAAAATCGTCACCAAACACCGGAACCAATGAGATTTGAGCATTTGAAAAAATATTTCAAAAACCAAATCGCTCCATGAAGGCCGCCATCTTGTGGATGCGGAAGTATGCATAAAAATTGCCAAAAAGTTCAAGAAGAGTTTGTTTCACCTGTCTTTTTTTGATTCACAATCTTATGCACCTCTAATTTGTAATTAAAATACTGTTACGGAATCGGGGGACAGCACTCCCGTTAGCAAGGGGGGGATAATCCCCTTGTCCTGTTAAGCTGGCCGTCCGACCGGTCCTGGTACTTGTAACGCTCTTTTGCGGGGTGGGATTGATCAGGGTTATTGGTCCAGGTATTATCCCGAATACCTTTATCAATCCCTCTGCAAAACAGGGAGACAAGTACCGCTCGAATCCCGGACAATGTGGAGTTTGCCGAGCGGTTCAGCAATCCGGAATCCGAGCCGTTAGCAATTGACTAAACCCGATTATAAAGCGTTGGCCGAAATCGCGCCACAGGTATTCAATAGGGAAAACACGAAGACGATCGGACGAGAATGAAAACCAAAGAGTAAGGAGGAACAGGTATCTACATAATAATACCGTAAGGACTTGACTTTGTTATCCCTTTTACGCCGCACCCAGTGACCCGATGCCCATGGCACGAATGGATTTACGATCTACGAACCGCGCTCTTTGTTTATCACGTACAGCCACACTCGAAAAATCTGAATTACTCGACTTTGGGGCCCAAAAGCATCCGATTGACTGCCGATACGACGCCATCTTACGACGCCATCGTATTGGCGTCTGCTGGGCGAAGGTGATGCAAGCCATCCGCTGATTGGACAGTCGAGTGGTGTGAACATGGGTGGTGTGAACCAAATGGTCTTTTTATTCCCTTGAACATTTTAAATTAGGATATATAAGGAAACGTCTTTATCGTCATTTTAATAAAGTTAAATGGAGTGACGTTGCGATACTCGGGGTGCGTTGCATAAATCCTCGTAACTCAGAGAGGTGTAGCAGGTGGCGAGACGTAAGGAAGCTTAAAGATAACGAGCTGAAAACAGACGAACGATATGTCAATCTCTTTCTACACCGAACGGAAATAAAAGTATGAGAGCGGGAAGGCATGGCCTGAGCACTTCGAGCAGAGAGGACTGATTGGACTTAACTTAAAGAGAAAAAATTGGAGCTTAACGGAAGAAGAAGATCCCATGAGCGCTGCCGTTACTTATCGAGGTGTGTTGAGGTCTGAACAGATGAGGTGGTTTCTAGGAGCGATTTGCACCTTTTTACTGCTTGAGGTGAGTTCGGTTCGTGTTTTGTGACTCGTAGATTTATTAATCAAAACACGGTCACAGTGGCATCAGGCACTGTGACCGTGTATGTGACTCATATTCGCGATTACCACAGAAGCACATCGACGGGGAGTATCTATATAATAATAGCGTAAGGACTCGACTTTGTTATCCCTTTTACGCCGCACCCAGTGACCCGATGCCCACGGCACTAATGGATTTACCATCTATCGCCTATGCCATCCATAATGGTACACTCTATCCATACACCACATCCTCCCTTCCGTGGATGTTCCACGGGTTTCGGCTAGTTTATTAATTATTTACACAAAAACAAAAACCAAAGAAGACGGGAATGAAAGTAATTTACAGAAGAAGAAGACACAGTGCAACTCGTAAACAGGCTTACTTATACCCACAGGACAATACAGACAGACTCACACGAATAGGGAATTGCAGGCAGGAATGGCTGGAGGGATGAGAAGGGCAGTCAGTCCACAGAGCTGGCGGCAGGGAGGTCCGGGGATCGCGGCACGACGTCAAGGTCCCGCTTGAGCGTCCACGCTCCGGTTCCATGGCGAAAAACCCGGTCATCAGTGCTGGTTGGTATCGCCCACGAGCGTGCCGACTCTCACTCGCCGCAGGATGTTCGTGCCAAGCAAATGAATGGACGACCCTCTCTCAACTTCTCCGGTCGTGCTTCCTCACTCATCTGCCTCTCTTGAACCTTCTCACGCGTCTCTCTTGGGGGCCTCGCGCCAAGGGTTTTATTACCACGCCTTGGAACCCTCTCGAACTCTCCAGACGTTTCTTTTCCACGCCCTTGGAACCCTCTCGAACTCCCCAGACGTTTCTTTTCCACGCCCTTGGAACCCTCTCGAACACCCCAGACGTTTCTTGCCACGCCCTTTCAAGCCATGCCCACCGAGCCCTGGTTGGTTGTTAAAGGCTCCCTGACTCCACCTTTAATGACGAGGTGGTGCCACGCCCGGGCTCTGGCAGCTCCTCCCCCCTTCTTGGCCTCGTGCGTAATGGAGTTTGGCGCCAGGCAGCGAATGCTGCTGGGTTAGCAGAGGTGGTGTGATGCCCATGAAAACAGCCCAACTGTTACCGGCACTTGCACTTTGAGGAGAGCGGGAGATGATTGAGGAAAATTGAAGGGGGCCTATCTTATTTGATTGATGAAACGTAGGGTTATACTATTGGGAACACAGCCTTACCTGAAACACATAATAATGAAATAACTACAGAGAGGTCCTATGGTTCGCTATGTGTTGCTCGTGGACTAAGGTGCAATCTTTAATTAACAGCCAATTAAGGGGAAATGTACACAGGAGTTATTTATAAGGGAATTTACTACTAAATTTACAAAGTGAAGGTTCTAAAAACCGTAACAATACTTTAAGACCAACCTCGTTCCCCGGGCCCACACGGGCCCTGGTTATCTTCAATGAAAATCGTCACCAATCACCAGAACCAATGAGATTCGAGCATTTGAAAAAATATTTCAAAAGCCAAATCGCTCCATGGAGGCCGCTATCATGCATAAAAAGTATGCATAAAAATTGCGAAAATATGCATAAAAATATGCATAAAAATTGCATAAAAATTATGTATGCATAAAAGTATGCATAAGTATGGAAGTATGGAAGTATGCATAAAAATTGCGAAAAAGTTCAATAGGAGTTTGTGTCACCTGTCTTTTTTTGATTCACAATCTTATGCACCTATTTGTAATTAAAATACTTTAAGACCAACCTCGTTCCCTGGGCGGGCACGGGCCCTGGTTATCTACAACGAAAATCGTCACCAAACACCGGAACCAATGAAATTCGAGCATTTGAAAAAATATTTCAAAAAAGATTTTTTTACCGCGTTTCGGGGGCTGAAAACGGCATCAAATATTCAAAAATTGACGAAGAATTTTTTTTTTTAGAAATCTCGCGGCCGAAGGGGATAGTTTTTCACGGCCGGAAATATCCGAAGTTGAGACGGAATTCACCAAATTAATCAAGAAGGAAATTTTATCAATCTTAATCTCATCCAGAATGCAAATGGTGTCATTTTGAACTAGGTACGGTACCTACTGATGTACCTACCTAACCTACTGATGTACCTACCTAACCTACTGATGTACCTACCTAACCTACTGATGTACCTACCTAACCTACTGATGTACCTACCTAACCTACTGATGTACCTACCTAACCTACTGATGTACCTACCTAACCTACTGATGCCGTAGTGATGGGTAAAATAGCGGCAAGAGGCTTTGGCTTCGCCGGCTCATTGCGGCTTTGCAGTCGGTACTACTAGTATCATGAATGCAAAATTGTACAGGCGAAGGCGCTCCTATGGTAACATTTCGTGTCAATTGGACCAACATTTGCCGAGAGAATGAATTTTTAAAATGCAGACGCACACGCCACAGGTACACACTTCGACGAATGCCTAACCCTGTTTTTTCGCTTTGCGTGCGCAGGGTAAGGTAATTACGAACAGCATCAAAACCGCCATTGCGAGGCGTTCAAATCGTTTCACCGCGATAAAAGGGCCCCGGCCGCCGGCCGTCACTAACCTGAAGTAATCCAAAGCGTCCTCCTATTGAAAATACGGATGCGGACCATGCGGTCCAGTTTTATAAATGCTTAGAAAATGAAGATCAAAAAAAAAAAAATCACTCGACACAGAGTAAAAGAAATTATATCTTCGGAAATGGAGCTTCCGGTTGGCCCTGCGCTTATATTGGGAAACCCCGTTTCGTTCTTTCTTTTTCTCCTTATTCTGCCCACATGGCTGATGGATGGTCAGGTACGTTTCGGTTTTGGTTTTTTAAATAATCTCGCACATTGTTTAGCATTACGTACATATGTTTATCGAATAAACGATCGTCGTTGATCTGAATTCTCTCAAATCGTCGCTGAATTCTCTCAAATCGTCGCTGAATTCTCTCAAACCTTGACTCATTATTGCTTGTTCGGTTCGAGAGGCCTAGTTAACATGAACATGTGTGTGCTGGACCGACCTGCGAGACATTAGTTTACCTGTTTGTTGGAGTTTTGATTAATAATTCCAATCGAGATTAATGAATCAAATTTGTACACCTTTATATGAACTTCACTAGATCATTACATTGTTCCTCCTAAGAACACAAGGGTAGTCCAGCATGCGCACATGAGATTTTTTGAATGTCCCTTCTATTGTTCGACACTTTCTACAACATAAGCTTATAATATGGAATGTCCCTTGTCTATTTACTTATTTTGAATGCCTGGTGTTGGCTTAACGGTTAAAATGGCTGGCTTTAGATCTTTAGGGTCCTGAGTTCAAGCCCCTGTTCATGCCGTTGAATTAACACCAGGTGGGTTGACTCAGCTTGTAATGCTTCTGTGTTCAGCAAACTGAGTACCAGATTTCTGTGAATAATGAGCCATTGGAGTACCATGTGTCGGAGTGGTGACCTGTCGAGGATTGTGACCAGGAAACTGCTACGGCATCCTTCGCCATCTGAAGATGCAAAAGTAGTGTAGTGGTGGTCTTCCTACTACTTTTTAATAGTTGTCAATCGCATGAGGGACGTTCAACTAATCGTCATATAAATTGACTTAAGACCTTGTGACATTTATAAACTTTGTGTCTCATTCTTTTGTCTATGTACTTCACCCTGATCTGGCAACCAAAGTCTTCCTTCCCATTTGGCCATGTTGCCCCCTCCAGTGGGTATAAGATGCTTCAACCCCAAGCTCGGTGGGTTTTGTGTGCATGATTGTTCTGAATCGCCATGAGTTTGATACGTTTGGAGTTTTGTTAAATTTCTGGTGGTTTAAAAAAAAAAAAAAAGACTTAGAATTTATTTATTTTACACCAGTCATGCTTATAGCCTCAGATATGGTCTCCATTCTACATCATTTGTAGATATTTTTTATTTTGCTGAAACAAAACAATTTGTGCACGAGACCCTTTATAGTTACCGGACGTAAGTAATTGACACCATCTTTAGGTGATAGGTATTCGCACTGGCTTTATGCCCGTGATGACTCCGATGTGGCGGACCGACAAATTACCCAAATGTAAGTGAATTTACCCAAATGAAAGCACAATGTACCCAAATCAAATGTAAGTCGTACTATGTAAAGGAAGGTTGGCCCATAGGTGGGCAATGGGCAATGTGTATGGCCCATCGGGCATTGTGCATTTTTTTTTCTGCACCAGATTATAGTTGTTGTTAGGGTTAGGGTTTGGGTTAGGTAAATTTGGGTAAATCGTCATTTTTTTGAGAATTTTCATTTGGGTAAATATTCCACATCATTCTGATACAAATAATAAGAAAGTAGCGTGTTACTTTTATAAAATATTTATATTTACTTCACTTTGTGTGACTAGTTCCGTGTGAGATAATCTTCATTTGGGTAAATCTTGGCTGGTTGCCGTTCATTTGGGTAAATCGTCAATTTTTTTGATTTTCATTTGGGTAAATATTCCACATCATTCTGATACAAATATGTCTGATACAAATATGCACGGATTCAATAAGAAAGTAGGGTCTAACTTTGATCAAATATTTATACTTCATTAATGTCTAGGATCAACCTATGTGGGTAAACTTACCGCCACCTTGGTCGCTTCAGCACGGATTCATTAATCCTGCAGATGTACACCGAGTTATGTCCCCCTGGCCTAAAATGGCTGCCACCGATCGGGCCGGTAAAATTTGTAAAATTCTGTTTGCATTCGTTTTCTTGAACGTCAAGAAGCACACAGTAACGTTTTACTGCATAAAATAACCTTCCTTTACGTAGTACGACTTACATTTGGGTACATTGTGCTTTCATTTGGGTAAATTCACTTGCATGTGGGTAATTCGTTGGACCCTTTCCTCTGTAGACAGATAGCTATGTGGCTAACGCTCATTGTTAGGTTGAATCGTTCACATTGTGATACAAGCATGAAATTTAGCATTATGATTTTGCTCTTTGATAAATGCTCTTTAAATCCAGTCTATTAGCCAACTGGGAAAAAATTCAACATGGCGGCCTTTTTTTTTTTTTTTTTTCTTTTTTTTCCCCAAAATATCTGCCAAAATTGCTAAAGTGTGCCGTAAACCTTTTAATATTAAATTTAGGACGTAGGAGTAGGAATACAGAAATACATATCTGCAAGAGGAAGTTAAAATTTTTACTTTATCTTGATTAGAGGCTGAGATATATATATATATATATATGGTTCTTCGAAATGAAAGTTAGAAAAATAATGCTCCTAACACTTAAAAAAAAAAATTGTTTGAAAAATCCCTTGTGGTGAAATTCTAAGCCATTTTGGCTAAATTTAGGGGTTGCACACGGAGTTTGTAATTTCACATATTTGGCTCGCATAAATGTTTGGAGTTGATTATTTATTCCCCACTGCTACACTTGTGATTTTGACCATTACAGTTGACTTATGACCTTGCTATGTACTGCACGTTTTGAAGTTGTTTTTAAGTTAATTGAATGCAGTACAGAGCTGTACTCTGGTGTGTGCAGTTGCTCTCATTGAAGAGTGCAATCGTCTCCTGACAAGGGATGAACAGCAAAAACTTGCGATGTTCTGTCAAGTTGTGACAGAACATCGCAAGAGGTTTCCCGATAGCAGGAAATCGCCGCTTATCGGTCACAAACTAAGTGGCTGGCAACCATGAGTCGTTGTGCAACCCATAAAACTTGCTGTATTCAAAAATATTTCACATGCAGAACTTTTACCTCAATACCAAAAAATTAAAGGTTAGGAGTAAAACAATTCAATATTTTTTTTTTGGCTTATGTAGCGAAGAACCACCCCAATCTATTTTGTATATATATTGCAAAATTGAGGGGGGAAAGAGGGGTCCATGCCCAATTTTTCTAACATGCATACCTCCCTATTTGAGATAAATTTAAAAATTCAACTTCCCATTTTACATACAATGTATTTGTTTTTTGCATTGATTTTATTGATCTTCTTTTTTTCTTTTTTTTCCAGGTCGTGGTTCAAAAATGGATATGCCCAGCAGCTCTGGAAGGCAGACTGACTGGACCAAATGCTGTCTTTGTCAACAAGATAAGAAGGAGGACCTGAAGTCGCCTGTTACAAACCCCACCAAAAGAGAAGCAGATGGCTACAGCAACATTGCAACAAACATACCTCAGTTCCATTCAATAAACGCTCTACCGATCATGTTGGATCCAGTCAGACTAGACGAAGGTGGGGGCATTGATGTTACCTTGAGAAGGAACAATGCAAAATATCATCAAAGCTGTAGACTTTTGTTTAGCAACTCGAAGTTACAAAGGGCTATAAAGAGAATGAAATCTGCTTTCGACATCGAAGAGACCCAAAGAAAGAGGCAAAAAACAGCTCCACATCCAACGTCATCTGAATGTTTTCTGTGTGATAAAGAAGTTCCGGGATCTGCCTTAAAAGCTACGACGATGCAGGTAAATGACAGAATAAACGACTGTGCCAAGATTATGAGAGATGGAAAACTTATTGTGAAACTCGGTGCTGAAGATGTCTTGGCACAAGAGATGAAATACCACCCAACCTGTCTGACAGCATTGTACAACCGGGAGAGGGCCCATCTGAATACCCAGGAGTATGAGAAAAATTCTGACCTTGTCACTGGGAATGAAGTATATCCAGCTGCTTTTTCTGAATTGGTCACCTACATCACTGAGACGAGGGCAAGCAGTGAACGTACAGAGCCTGTCGTATTTAAGCTTGCAGACTTGTTAACCCTCTACCAGCAGCGACTTGAACAATTGGGTGTAGAATCTCCAAATGTTAATTCCACTAGGTTGAAGGAGCAGTTACTGTCCCATGTGCCCCAGTTAGAAGCACGCCATGAAGGACAGGATCTACTGCTGATCTTCAAAGATGACCTTGGCTCTGTTCTTGTGCAGGCAAATAAATACGGTGAAGCCCTCCACCTGGCTAAAGCTGCTGGAATTGTACGCCGTGAGATGGTCGCTCACAACTCAAAATTTGAAAGTAGATTTCATGCCGGAAATGTTGAGGACGCCATTCCACCCTCACTACTTCAGTTTGTCTGCAATATCGAACATGGGTCAGACATCAAGTCACAGCTTACAAATGATGCATCCAAATCAGATATAGCTATAGCACAGCTCTTACAGTACAACTGCTTTGGGAAGTACATGGATGGGGGACAACATCACAGATACTCAAAGGATCATGAGACTCCTTTTGCTGTGTACGTTGGCCTGTTGGTGTTTGCAAAAACGAGGAAAAGAAAACTCATAGATATCCTCCATGAAAACGGAATCTGCATTTCATATGAGAGAGTTCTCGAAATCTCAGCACAGCTTGGAGATGCAGCGCTAACCAGATATGAAGAAGATGCGGTCGTCTGCCCATCACTCTTGAGAAAGGGGTTGTTCACAACATCAGCGATGGGCAACATTGACCACGATCCCACTGCAACAACAGCAAATACCTCGTTCCATGACAGCAATATTTCAATCTTCCAACATCCATCCATTGCAAATACTGGTGAGGAGTGTGAACCATTCGGTGGGAGAGATGAAGGTGAAGAAAGTGAATCCTGAATCCTTCACCAACATCCAACCAGCTCACTTGCCAAAGAATCACAATCATACAAGTAAATCACTTATTTGAGTTTAAAAAATGGATGGGGCTTTGCAAAGGAAGTTGTGGTTTATATTGAATTCTAGATGCCTGTAATTTTTACTTCATTTACAAAGTTGTGCCCAGCTCAGAAAACAATGTTGAGCCCCATCACCGCTGATTTGCATTGGGCTGATGTTCAAGGGTAGCAGTGATACCCATTCAATCAATTTTGTAATATATATAACTCGGCCCCTAATGAAGATAAACTGAAAATTTTAACGGCCTCTTTTAAATAATATGTAGTTCTAAGAGTTTTTGTATTGGTACTCATGCGTCCTAACAACACCAACAACAAGAACATGCATTTTAAGGCCATTTTCCCTGCTAGAGCAGGGGTTAGCCTTGCGGTCCCCATGACTATCTTCTCCATTTTGCCCTATTTTCTGCATCTCTCCTTGTTAACCCCCTTGCCCGCATTTCTTCTTCCACCATCTTTAGCCAAGTCTTTCTCGGTATTCCCCGTCCTCTACTTCCTTCTACATTCATTTCCATCACTCTTCTCAACCAGTCACTTTCATCCTTCCTCAACACATGACCAAACCATCTCAACCTGTTCCTCTTCACAGCATCAATCACAGGCTCTATTCCCATCATCTTTCGCAATTCATCATTTGTCTTCCTCTCTCTCAACGATACTCCACACATCCACCGAACCATTCGCAATTCCACCCTTTCCAGCCTTCGTTGCTGCTCTACGTTCATTACCCATGTCTTGCTCCCATAAATCATAACACTTCTCACGCATGCAATATAAAAAAGCTTATGGCATTTCGGTGGCCATTTTGAAAAAGAAAATAGACGTCATGTTGAATTTTCGAGTTGGCTAATCGATGGGAAAAGGTATCTATATAAGAACATAACCGCCAAGTTTCACGTTTGTATAACATTGTGAAGGGTTTTTTTTCGTTAGCCAACTCACTAAGAGAGGTCTTAACAGTAGCAGCCGACAATCTTTCAGAACTGAAAGAGTGCTCTCTTAGTTGGTTCAGGGAATTAAAAACTCCGGCGATCTTATCGTAACATTGGCTTGGGATTCAAAACTCCGAGGGAGGTGCGTTCGACAAATTAAAACGAGCAATCAGATTGCAAACACTTGCCAGGACGTGTCTTTAGTGATTTTAAAGCCTTTTGTGTGAAAACAAACTTGGCGGCTGAACCACGTGACCGATAACGTCATTTTTTTTCCCCTCCTCCAATATATCCATAGATGGTGCTCAAGAAATTTCATCTTGATTGGATGACGTTTTGTGCTTGTCGAATTATGACGTTATAATCGAGGAACCTATGACATCTTTATTAACGCATGTTATTCCCCATGAAGAGTTCTTTACAATGAGCCATGTCTGAATTTTTTCTGTTCAACGCTTTCAGAGGTATAGAGGTGCAAATTTTTTCGGTTTTTCCAAGATGATGCCCATACCACGTGACCTACGAGGTCATAATTCTCACTTAAAAATTCTGCAGGTGGAGGTATTGTGAAATTTTCCTGTCAATCGGCCCAATGGCTGCAGAGAAAATCATATTTATTCTGTGCGGGCAAACAAACGGACCCATACCTTCTCCCCTCTCCTATACCCCCTCCTCTGGCTAGGGTAATAATAAAAACTTCCTCGTTCTATCCCTGAGGCTTTATGGTGATTTTGAGACTTTTTTGGCATGTTTTTCTGCATTTCTTTAAAGTTCACTGTTTTACAGGCTTTTGAAGAAATGTACATTGACAAGAAATGTCCCTTTATGGGCAACGTGCCCATCAGAGACCTCATTCTAGTAGGCAAGTCTGGTTTTAATCCCGTGATTCTGCGGTGAAGTTGAATTGCAAATCTTCTTCACCTTAATCTTTCACGCTTTCACGGCTGCTGCAAATGATGCTTCTTCACGATGGTCTTCACAGCACTTCGCGCTTAGAAGTGTGATGATAATTTGTGTTCTGATAGCAGCTTATTCGCTGATCATTGTTAGTGTTGTGTGTTTTGGCTTTGATAATGGGCTTTCCCCCCTCTCGACAGGTGTGGTTACGAAGATGCAGAGGACCGTTGCCATCTGACGTGACTACCTTCATTACATCCGGATGTACAATCGCTTTGAAAAGCGGCACAAAAACCTTTCTGTTCATCTCTTGCCATGTTTCAGGTGTGTGAGACATTTAAAGCTGACACTGCAAGACATAAACGGTGTATATCTATGAAATGAAAGAGTAAAACAATTGGTTGGGTATTTTGTTTTCACAAATGAATACTTGCTTGGCTTGGGCTTCAAATTGGTTTGAATGGTCTCCATTAATATTTTTTATATGAAACTTTGTATATCCAATCAACATTGGGGATGCTTTAAAATGTTACCAGCGAGCATTTCGATTTGAGCCTCGGTTCATGCATCAGTGGGTGGGGACCTGTGGTTACAGGGGAAAAAAGGGGAAATGATATTGTTAACTCAAAATTTGGTATGGGCTCAATCCTCGGGGGACATTTTGCCATCTTTCAATTAAGCCTGGGAATTTGCGCACCATGGACTTCACTCAAGTTGCTCATAGTCCTCCAAGTAACTAGAGGTGCATGTTTCTTTTCCTTTGCAGACAGAGATCTTAAGGCCAAAAAAAAAAAAAAACATGTTTGGCGTCCTGCCTTTTTGAAAAAAAGGAGGAGGCACCTTTTTTTTTTTCCCCAAAATGGCCGCCAGGCTCATTTTTCCCAAGATGGTCGCCTGCTTTTTTGTTTCTTTAGATTTGAAATACATGTAGAATGTTTGGGTCTTGACGATCTGTGTTGACAAAATACAACATGTACTGAGTAACATATTAATAAAAGACTAGTAAAAGACCATTTCATATATTTGCATACTGCACTTTGTTTTATTTTGTGTCTTTATACAGGTATACAGAAAAATTCAAGATGAGATTTGCAAACAATATCTTACCTATTTTATTATTACAATACAATAATGTATCTAAATGCATTTTACATTATATTTCATTATTTCTCAACCATATCTTCTTCCTAACATGGTAAAGCTACATGTACTCTACTTTGCAAATAAACTACAGCACGCTGGCGCTAGCGCTAACGCCTAACATTCTATAGCACGCTCACACGTTTTGCTAGTCCACAACAACCAGCCGCATATTGCTGCCGGACCTGTATAGTGTATGTACGTGTATCACAGACGGGATTATTTTGTGAGCGGCCATGAAACAATTATGATGGAGACTATCAAATCGAGAGAGTGAGAAAAGTGATTGCTCGCGATCAGTCGAACGATGTTTAAAAAAAAAAAAAAAAAGGACGCGGGTGGGGACGCTAAACATGAATATTTTTTTGTTTGGCCTAATAGACGCAGCCGACAATCTTTCAGAACCGAAAGAGTGGTCTTACCTGGTGCATGGAAAGAAATGTTTTGGTGATGTCATAATTTTTGCTTGGGCTCCAAGACTCCAAGTGATGAGTTGCAGCTTAATTTTTTTTTTTTTTTTACCATCATATTGAAGGAGATGATTTTTGGATTCTTTAGTTTTCCTCTTCCATTTTAATGGGTGAAACTCCTTCTATATAGCTTAGAGTCCGTATTTTTGTAACGACCCATATGGAGGTTTCCGTATTTTCCGCATGTTACAATAACATGCTGCGATTATGGGGAATTGAGGTGCTATTCCGATATGCTGATTCGTTTTTTAACCTATATTATCTGGATCCTGATGGGGTGCAATGCTAACGTATCATGACCATGATTATGTGAATTACTACCATTGTAGTTTGAGGTATTTTAGAAGTTAGCCGGTTACAAACGCTTGAAGCGCGTTGCTGTGATCAGATGTCCAACAGGCAGGAGAACGTCTGTCTAAGTTTGTAAATATGGAAAATGCGTCCATGATTGGATTTTCCCATCGCCGTTCCCTCCTATGAACTTCATGGAAAATACTGAAGTACCATCTTCACATGAAGTAGACGTGATTTTGCTCCACACAACCTGATCATGTCTTGGTCGTGGTGATGTTTGTGACAAATAAATCTTAACAAAGAACGTTGATGCAGGAGGAGACAATTTGGCCCATCATGCTTGTGCTGCACCACGACCACATTAAGTAAATCTGTCAGGCTCTGAACTCTTGTTTCACTGTGGGGATGAGAAAACTGGCAGGCACAGGGACTGGTGTTGTAAATGCTAATATTTTAAATTTTTTGTTTATTGCAATTTCCAAATTTCCCTTGCACACGTGGCACTGTGTGTGATGCTGATCCCTGCTGGAGAGGTGCTCGAGGGGGGTAGTTAGGGTTGTTAATTCCATCCCTTTTTTTTGAGAACATTACCAATTTAACCTTCCCTGTGGATGTATTGTTAAAGTTGTGCCAAAATGTTTTCTTGTGTGCTAAATTTGCAATAACCAGCCACCACATCAAGCGTGTTCTTGCAGAATAACAGTTTATCATAAGAAGGCACAGTACAACAAACGGAGAACCCCGGGGCAAAATAGACAGTCCTCGCTTACACTGGAGCAAGGGTGATTCCAGGAAAACCATCTGCATGTGTGAAGTCAGTCAGTCAGTCACAGTCAGTATCAGTTAATTTTTCAAAAATTTCCGGGGGAGCATGCCGTTTGCTCGTTCCGTTCGTTCATCTGTTTTTGTTTGTACTGGAGCTTTCTGATGTGGAATGTGAAACACCGAAATGATCTCCTGAGTTGATTAGGCTAATTAACTTTAAGAATCCGGAAGAATTCTCATGTTTCTGAACGCGCTCCATGTTAATGTGTATCGAGCAGTTTAATAGGTCATGGCATGGTATTCTAATTACAAAATAAATAATTATATAATTAAATAATTAGAAGAAAGCATATATTAATTAATACTAATAGGATGAACAACAATAATAGTAGTATAATTTGGCAATGATAGGCATGAATGTATAATCCCCACCCTGGCCAAAGCAAATCTGGGCTTGGTGAAAGGCAAGTTAATGTCCAAGCAGAACAACAGGTGTTGCCTATAATCATATTCAACTTGGCAAACTGAACCACTTTGGTCGAAGCACTTTTTAAAATCTATTTATTTTATTTGTTTATTTATTTTTGTTACAATTTAGACAAGATCACCCTCAAAATGCATATTTTGACCAACTTTTCAAAAATTTCTGCTTGGGCGTTAATTACCGAGGGCTACTAACCTGGGGTTACACAACACTTGTGCTGGCATTCACTGAGATAACTAATAAATAATTAACTGCGCAGTCATATTTATAACAAATTTTAATCTTTTTCTGCATAGCTTACAAGTTCACTGTTTTACAGGCGATTGAAGGAACGTACATTGACAAGAAATGTTCTTTATGGGAAACATGTCCATCAGAGGCCACATTCTAACAGGCAAGTCTGATTTTTCATCCCATCTGCTGTTGAGCGGAAGTCCAAATCTTCTTCACCTTAATCTTGCACGCTGTATGGCTGCTACAAATGATGCTTTTCACGATGGTCTTCACAGCACTTCACGCTTCGAAGTGTGATGATAATTTGTGTTCTGATTGCAGCTGAATTACTGTGCATTGTTCGTATTGTGTGTTTTCTCTTTGGTTACGATTTATTTCCCCCTCTTGATAGGTGTGGTTACAAAAATGAAGATCCAGAGGACCGTCGTCGTCTGACGTGATTGCCTTCACTTCACCCGGAAATGCAATCGCTTTAAAAAAGCGGTACAAAGCCTAGCCTTTGTTAATCTTTTGCCATGTTTCAGGTGTGTGAGATGTTTAAAGATTTTTCAGTTTGTAATCAAAGCGTCATTGGAAGGGTACGTGAGATCATAATGAAAGATTTGCGTCTCCTTCCCATTTTCAGCACTGATCGATCACATGTCAACATCGCAGCACACTTTCAAAATGGCTGCCACCTCTAGGTGTGAAAATGAAGCAGAAAAGTTATTGAATTTCTTCTTGCGGAATAGGTTCCTCCAGTGGTTATTCATAGGCATTTAAAGAATGTGTATGGGGACTCTACCATTGATGTGGGCACTGTTAGACATTTGGCAAAGCGTTTCAAGACCGAGAAAACAAACATCGACAAGCCTCGGTGGGTGGCCTACAGCCATGGCGATACCGGAAAACGAGTCGGATTGAAGTGACAATGTGGAAAAATAACTATTTGTCCCATATGCATCCACATTAGCTCTAATTTTCATTATAATTGGAATGACATTTTGTAAGAAATAAAGTAAAGAGGCATTCCTATTCTACTGACCCTCGTATTTTTATTTTTGCCAGGTTTTCTATTTAATTTTGTGTCCTTCCGTGTCAGTAACCCTTTATTCTAAGTGGTTCCTGCTGTTGTCCAATAAAAAGAATGTTACCGTTGGAACTGCTTCATTAAGCTCCGAATCTTGCTAAGAGGCATTTTCCGATTAAACGAACAAGACATTTTACACCATTGAAAAATTTGTTCCAAGTAAATCGATTATTAGCTTTCCAACAGTACTATTTTTATTCTACGACGGGAAGCATTTTGAAGCGTGACATCCATACACATTCGCATGAATTGTGCTCCTTTTTGTAATACTCGCATGTTTGACCCGTCGCTTCGCTGACGGGAGCACCAATCTTTGCGTAATTGTGGAAAAAAAAAAAAAAAAAGTTGTTTGGTATTTTTAAAAACGTTAAATTAAAGAAATAGGGAAAACTGAAATAGGGAGAGTGTCAAAGGACTATCCCAGCCTTTTTAGATGCTGAATTGCACATTAATAAACAACCCATTAAGGCTGGTTTTAAAAAATTTCCTGTTTATCATCGCCGCCCGCCTCATAAAAGTCGTCCGCCCCTAAAAAACTTCTTTTTTTTTTTTGCTCGCGAAGTCAGTAAAATCCGTTCCCACTCAGTGGAACAGGTTCGAATTTTGTATGTGCTCGCGTACTGTCTGAGCCAAGTTACATGTGCTCGAACTTCGCCGATCTCCAGGAGACCAATGAGGCAAACGTCTTCAATAATGTCGACGCCAAAGCCAATCTGACATGCAACGATGCGACAGAGAAGCCATAGTACACGGCTGGCTATGAAGATGTGTGCTATTTGTGTGGCTGTGTTGAGGAGCTGAGTACCACAGATGAGTCATATCCTATATGCAGTACCTGCAGTAAGAGTCGTACTGCCGAGAAGAGGCCCACTCGGAAGTTCAAGAAGTAGTTGGTATTCTGAAGGAGAAGCCAAATATCATCGGCAAACGGGAGAGCCTCACGTGATCATTATTGCTGAGAATTCCTAGTCAAAAATTAAACGAGCGCTGCACTACATGTAGTAGTAGGTGATGATAGATACATGAATAAACGGCAACAAACATTCTCTTGGTGTTGAACTCTACTCAACATGTATGAGTGCTATAATAGCAGTAGCTGCTGATAGATAGATACATCTATGAGTGCTATAACAGCAGTAGCTGCTGATATATAGATACATCTATGAGTGCTATAATAGCAGTAGCTGCTGATAGACACATCTATGAGTGCTATAATAGCAGTAGCTGCTGATAGATAGATACATCTATGAGTGCTATAATAGCAGTAGCTGCTGATATATAGATACATCTATGAGTGCTATAATAGCAGTAGCTGCTGATATATAGATACATCTATGAGTGCTATAATAGCAGTAGCTGCTGATAGACACATCTATGAGTGCTATAATAGCAGTAGCTGCTGATAGATAGATACATCTATGAGTGCTAAAATAGCAGTAGCTGCTGATTGATAGATACATCTATGAGTGTTATAATAGCAGTAGCTGCTGATATATAGATACATCTATGAGTGCTATAATAGCAGGAGCTGCTGATATATAGATACATCTATGAGTGCTATAATAGCAGTAGCTGCTGATATATAGATACATCTATGAGTGCTATAATAGCAGTAGCTGCTGATAGACACATCTATGAGTGCTATAATAGCAGTAGCTGCTGATAGATAGATACATCTATGAGTGCTATAATAGCAGTAGCTGCTGATATATAGATACATCTATGAGTGCTATAATAGCAGTAGCTGCTGATATATAGATACATCTATGAGTGCTATAATAGCAGTAGCTGCTGATAGACACATCTATGAGTGCTATAATAGCAGTAGCTGCTGATAGATAGATACATCTATGAGTGCTATAATAGCAGTAGCTGCTGATAGATAGATACATCTATGAGTGCTATAATAGCAGTAGCTGCTGATATATAGATACATCTATGAGTGCTATAATAGCAGTAGCTGCTGATATATAGATACATCTATGAGTGCTATAATAGCAGTAGCTGCTGATATATAGATACATCTATGAGTGCTATAATAGCAGTAACTGCTGATATATAGATACATCTATGAGTGCTATAATTGCAGTAGCTGCTGATATATAGATACATCTATGAGTGCTATAATAGCAGTAGCTGCTGATATATAGATACATCTATGAGTGCTATAATAGCAGTAACTGCTGATATATCGATACATCTATGAGTGCTATAATAGCAGTAGCTGCTGATATATAGATACATCTATGAGTGCTATAATAGCAGTAGCTGCTGATTGATAGATACATCTATGAGTGCTATAATAGCAGTAGCTGCTCATAGATAGACACATCTATGAGTGCTATAATAGCAGTAGCTGCTGATAGATAGATACATCTATGAGTGCTATAATAGCAGTTGCTGCTCATAGATAGATACATCTATGAGTACTATAATAGCAGTTGCTGCTCATAGATAGATACATCTTTGAGTGCTATAATAGCAGTAGCTGCTGATATATAGATACATCTATGAGTGCTATAATAGCAGTAGCTGCTGATATATAGATACATCTATGAGTGCTATAATAGCAGTAGCTGCTGATAGATAGACACATCTATGAGTGCTATAATAGCAGAAGCTGCTGATAGATAGATACATCTATGAGTGCTATAATAGCAGTAGCTGCTGATAGATAGATACATCTATGAGTGCTATAATAGCAGTTGCTGCTCATAGATAGATACATCTATGAGTGCTATAATAGCAGTAGCTGCTGATAGATAGATACATCTATGAGTGCTATAATAGCAGTAGCTGCTGATAGATAGATACATCTATGAGTGCTATAATAGCAGTAGCTGCTGAATGATAGATACAGCTGTGAGTGCTATAATAGCAGTAGCTGCTGAATGATAGATACAGCTGTGAGTGCTATAATAGCAGTAGCTGCTGATTGATAGATACATCTATGAGTGCTATAATAGCAGTAGCTGCTGATTGATAGATACATCTATGAGTGCTATAATAGCAGTAGCTGCTGATAGATAGATACATATATGAGTGCTATAATAGCAGTAGCTGCTGATATATAGATACATCTATGAGTGCTATAATAGCAGTAGCTGCTGATAGATACATCGATGAATGCTATAATAGCAGTAGCTGCTGATAGATAGATACATCTATGAGTGCGATAATAGCAGGAGCTGCTGATATATAGATACATCTATGAGTGTGATAATAGCAGGAGCTGCTGATATATAGATACATCTATGAGTGCTATAATAGCAGGAGCTGCTGATATATAGATACATCTATGAGTGCTATAATAGCAGTAGCTGCTGATAGATACATCTGTGAGTGCTCTAATAGCAATAGCTGCTGATATATAGATACATCTATGAGTGCTATAATAGTAATAGCAGTAGCTGCTGATATATAGATACATCTATGAGTGCTATCATCGCAGTAGCTGCTGATATATAGATACATCTATGAGTGCTATAATAGCAGTAGCTGCTGATATATAGATGCATCTATGAGTGCTATAATAGCAGTAGATGCTGATTTATAGATACATCGCTGAGTGCTATAATAGCAGGAGCTGCTGATAGATAGATACATATATGAGTGCGATAATAGCAGGAGCTGCTGATATATAGATACATCTATGAGTGCTATAATAGCAGTAGCTGCTGATATATAGATACATCTATGAGTGCTATAATAGCAGTAGCTGCTGATATATAGATACATCTATGAGTGCTATAATAGCAGTAGCTGCTTATATATAGATACATCTATGAGTGCTATAATAGCAGTAGCTGCTGATATATAGATGCATCTATGAGTGCTATCATAGCAGTAGCTGCTGACAGATAGATACATCTATGAGTGCTATAATAGCAGTAGCTGCTGATACATAGACACATCTATGAGTGCTATAATAGCAGTAGCTGCTGATATATAGATACATCTATGAGTGCTATAATAGCAGTAGCTGCTGATATATAGATACATCTGTGAGTGCGATAATAGCAGGAGCTGCTGATATATACATCTGTGTGCTATAATAGCAATAGCTGCTGATATATTGATACATCTATGAGTGCTATAATAGTAATAGCAGTAGCTGCTGATATATAGATACATCTATGAGTGCTATCATAGCAGTAGCTGCTGATATATCGATACATCTATGAGTGCTATAATAGCAGTAGCTACTGATATATAGATACATCGATGAGTGCTATAATAGCAGTAGCTGCTGATATATAGATACATCGATGAGTGCTATAATAGCAGTAGCTGCTGATATATACATGCATCTATGAGTGCTATAATAGCAGTAGCTGCTGATATATAGATACATCTATGAGTGCTATAATAGCAGTAGCTGCTGATATATCGATACATCTATGCGTGCTATAATAGCAGTAGCTGCTGATATATAGATGCATCTATGAGTGCTATCATAGCAGTAGCTGCTGATATATAGATACATCTATGAGTGCTATCATAGCAGTAGCTGCTGTTATATAGATACATCTATGCGTGCTATAATAGCAGTAGCTGCTGATATATAGATGCATCTATGAGTGCTATAATAGCAGAAGATGCTGATATATAGATACATCTATGAGTGCTCTAATAGCAGTAGCTGCTGATAGACAGATACATCTATGAGTGCTATCATAGCAGTAGCTGCTGACAGATAGATACATCTATGAGTGCTATAATAGCAGGAGCTGCTGATATATAGATACATCTATGAGTGCTATAATAGCAGTAGCTGCTAATTGATAGATACAGCTGTGAGTGCTATAATAGCAGGAGCTGCTAATTGATAGATACAGCTGTGAGTGCTATAATAGCAGTAGCTGCTGATAGATAGATACATCTATGAGGGTTATAATAGCAGTAGCTGCTAATTGATAGATACAGCTGTGAGTGCTATAATAGCAGTAGCTGCTGATAGATAGATACATCTATGAGTGTTATAATAGCAGCAGCTGCTAATTGATAGATACAGCTGTGAGTGCTATAATAGCAGTAGCTGCTGATAGATAGATACATCTATGAGTGTTATAATAGCAGTAGCTGCTGATTGATAGATACATCTATGAGTGCTATAATAGCAGTAGCTGCTGATTGATAGATACATCTATGAGTGTTATAATAGCAGTAGCTGCTGATTGATAGATACATCTATGAGTGTTATAATAGCAGTAGCTGCTGATTGATAGATACATCTATGAGTGCTATAATAGCAGTAGCTGCTGATATATAGATACATCTATGAGTGCTATAATAGCAGTAGCTGCTGATAGACACATCTATGAGTGCTATAATAGCAGTAGCTGCTGATAGATAGATACATCTATGAGTGCTATAATAGCAGTAGCTGCTGATATATAGATACATCTATGAGTGCTATAATAGCAGGAGCCTCTGATATATAGATACGTCGATAAATGCTATAATAGCAGGAGCTGCTGATAGATACATCTGTGAGTGCTATAATAGCAATAGCTGCTGATATATAGATACATCTATGAGTGCTATAATAGCAGGAGCTGCTGATATATAGATACATCTATGAGTGCGATAATAGCAGGAGCTGCTGATATATAGATACATCGATGAATGCTATAATAGCAGGAGCTGCTGATATATAGATACATCTATGAGTGCTATAATAGCAGTAGCTGCTGATATATAGATAAATCGATGAATGCTATAATAGCAGTAGCTGCTGATAGATAGATACATCTATGAGTGCTATAATAGCAGTAGCTGCTGATAGATACATCTGTGAGTGCTATAATAGCAATAGCTGCTGATATATAGATACATCTATGAGTGCTATAATAGTAGTAGCAGTAGCTGCTGATATATAGATACATCTATGAGTGCTATCATAGCAGTAGCTGCTGATAGACAGATACATCTATGAGTGCTATAATAGCAGTAGCTGCTGATATATAGATACATCTATGAGTGCTATAATAGTAATAGCAGTAGCTGCTGATATATAGATACATCTATGAGTGCTATAATAGCAGTAGCTGCTGATATATAGATGCATCTATGAGTGCTATAATAGCAGTAGATGCTGATTTATAGATACATCGCTGAGTGCTATAATAGCAGGAGCTGCTGATAGATAGATACATCTATGAGTGCGATAATAGCAGGAGCTGCTGATATATAGATACATCTATGAGTGCTATAATAGCAGTAGCTGCTGATATATAGATACATCTATGAGTGCTATAATAGCAGTAGCTGCTGATATATAGATACATCTATGAGTGCTATAATAGCAGTAGCTGCTTATATATAGATACATCTATGAGTGCTATAATAGCAGTAGCTGCTGATATATAGATGCATCTATGAGTGCTATAATAGCAGTAGATGCTGATATATAGATACATCTATGAGTGCTATAATAGCAGGAGCTGCTGATAGATAGATACATCGATGAATGCTATAATAGCAGGAGCTGCTGATAGATAGATACATCTATGAGTGCGATAATAGTAGGAGCTGCTGATATATAGATACATCTATGAGTGCTATAATAGCAGTAGCTGCTGATATATAGATACATCTATGAGTGCTATAATAGCAGTAGCTGCTTATATATAGATACATCTATGAGTGCTATAATAGCAGTAGCTGCTGATATATAGATGCATCTATGAGTGCTATAATAGCAGTAGATGCTGATATATAGATACATCTATGAGTGCTATAATAGCAGGAGCTGCTGATAGATAGATACATCGATGAATGCTATAATAGCAGGAGCTGCTGATAGATAGATACATCTATGAGTGCGATAATAGTAGGAGCTGCTGATATATAGATACATCTATGAGTGCTATAATAGCAGTAGCTGCTGATAGATACATCTGTGAGTGCTATAATAGCAATAGCTGCTGATATATAGATACATCTATGAGTGCTATAATAGTAATAGCAGTAGCTGCTGATATATAGATACATCTATGAGTGCTATCATCGCAGTAGCTGCTGATATATAGATACATCTATGAGTGCTATAATAGCAGTAGCTGCTGATATATAGATACATCTATGAGTGCTATAATAGCAGTAGCTGCTTATATATAGATACATCTATGAGTGCTATAATAGCAGTAGCTGCTGATATATAGATGCATCTATGAGTGCTATAATAGCAGTAGATGCTGATATATAGATATATCTATGAGTGCTATAATAGCAGGAGCTGCTGATAGATACATACATCGATGAATGCTTTAATAGCAGGAGCTGCTGATAGATAGATACATCTATGAGTGCTATAATAACAGTAGCTGCTGATAGATAGATACATCGATGAATGCTATAATAGCAGGAGCTGCTGATAGATAGATACATCTATGAGTGCGATAATAGCAGGAGCTGCTGATATATAGATACATCTATGAGTGCTATAATAGCAGTAGCTGCTGATATATAGATACATCGATGAATGCTACAATAGCAGTAGCTGCTGATAGATAGATACATCTATGAGTGCGATAATAGCAGGAGCTGCTGATATATAGATACATCGATGAATGCTATAATAGCAGGAGCTGCTGATATATAGATACATCTAGGAGTGCTATAATAGCAGTAGCTGCTGATATATAGATACATCGATGAATGCTATAATAGCAGTAGCTGCTGATAGATAGATACATCGATGAATGCTTCAATAGCAGTAGCTGCTGATATATAGATACATCTATGAGTGCGATAATAGCAGGAGCTGCTGATAGATAGATACATCGATGAATGCTATAATAGCAGGAGCTGCTGATATATAGATACATCTATGAGTGCTATAATAGGAGTAGCTGCTGATAACAAGATACATCGATGAATGCTATAATAGCAGTAGCTGCTGATAGATAGATACATCTATGAGTGCTATAATAGCAGTAGCTGCTGATAGATACATCTGTGAGTGCTATAATAGCAATAGCTGCTGATATATAGATACATCTATGAGTGCTATAATAGTAGTAGCAGTAGCTGCTGATATATAGATACATCTATGAGTGCTATAATAGCAGTTGCTGCTGATAGATAGATACATCTATGAGTGCTATCATAGCAGTAGCTGCTGATATATTGATACATCTATGAGTGCTATAATAGCAGTAGCTGCTGACAGATATATACATCTATGAGTGCTATAATAGCAGGAGCTGCTGATATATAGATACATCTATGAGTGCTATAATAGCAGTTGCTGCTGATAGATAGATACATCTATGAGTGCTATAATAGCAGTAGCTGCTAATTGATAGATACAGCTGTGAGTGCTATAATAGCAGTAGCTGCTGATTGATAGATAGATCGATGAATGCTATAATAGCAGTAGCTGCTGATAGATAGATACATCTATGAGTGCGATAATAGCAGGAGCTGCTGATATATAGATACATCTATGAGTGCTATAATAGCAGTAGCTGCTGATAGATACATCTGTGAGTGCTATAACAGCAATAGCTGCTGATATATAGATACATCTATGAGTGCTATAATAGTAATAGCAGTAGCTGCTGATATATAGATACATCTATGCGTCCTATAATAGCAGTAGCTGCTGATATATAGATGCATCTATGAGTGCTATAATAGCAGCAGATGCTGATATATAGATACATCTATGAGTGCTATAATAGCAGTAGCTGCTGATAGACAGATACATCTATGAGTGCTATCATAGCAGTAGCTGCTGACAGATAGATACATCTATGAGTGCTATAATAGCAGTAGCTGCTAATTGATAGATACAGCTGTGAGTGCTATAATAGCAGTAGCTGCTAATTGATAGATACAGCTGTGAGTGCTATAATAGCAGTAGCTGCTGATAGATAGATACATCTATGAGTGTTATAATAGCAGTAGCTGCTAATTGATAGATACAGCTGTGAGTGCTATAATAGCAGTAGCTGCTGATAGATAGATACATATATGAGTGTTATAATAGCAGTAGCTGCTAATTGATAGATACAGCTGTGAGTGCTATAATAGCAGTAGCTGCTGATAGATAGATACATCTATGAGTGTTATAATAGCAGTAGCTGCTGATTGATAGATACATCTATGAGTGTTATAATAGCAGTAGCTGCTGATTGATAGATACATCTATGAGTGCTATAATAGCAGTAACTGCTGATATATAGATACATCTATGAGTGCTATAATAGCAGTAGCTGCTGAATGATAGATACAGCTGTGAGTGCTATAATAGCAGTAGCTGCTGATTGATAGATACATCTATGAGTGCTATAATAGCAGTAGCTGCTGATTGATAGATACATCTATGAGTGCTATAATAGCAGTAGCTGCTGATAGATAGATACATATATGAGTGCTATAATAGCAGTAGCTGCTGATATATAGATACATCTATGAGTGCTATAATAGCAGTAGCTGCTGATAGATACATCGATGAATGCTATAATAGCAGTAGCTGCTGATAGATAGATACATCTATGAGTGCGATAATAGCAGGAGCTGCTGATATATAGATACATCTATGAGTGTGATAATAGCAGGAGCTGCTGATATATAGATACATCTATGAGTGCTATAATAGCAGGAGCTGCTGATATATAGATACATCTATGAGTGCTATAATAGCAGTAGCTGCTGATAGATACATCTGTGAGTGCTCTAATAGCAATAGCTGCTGATATATAGATACATCTATGAGTGCTATAATAGTAATAGCAGTAGCTGCTGATATATAGATACATCTATGAGTGCTATCATCGCAGTAGCTGCTGATATATAGATACATCTATGAGTGCTATAATAGCAGTAGCTGCTGATATATAGATGCATCTATGAGTGCTATAATAGCAGTAGATGCTGATTTATAGATACATCGCTGAGTGCTATAATAGCAGGAGCTGCTGATAGATAGATACATCTATGAGTGCGATAATAGCAGGAGCTGCTGATATATAGATACATCTATGAGTGCTATAATAGCAGTAGCTGCTGATATATAGATACATCTATGAGTGCTATAATAGCAGTAGCTGCTGATATATAGATACATCTATGAGTGCTATAATAGCAGTAGCTGCTTATATATAGATACATCTATGAGTGCTATAATAGCAGTAGCTGCTGATATATAGATGCATCTATGAGTGCTATCATAGCAGTAGCTGCTGACAGATAGATACATCTATGAGTGCTATAATAGCAGTAGCTGCTGATACATAGACACATCTATGAGTGCTATAATAGCAGTAGCTGCTGATATATAGATACATCTATGAGTGCTATAATAGCAGTAGCTGCTGATATATAGATACATCTGTGAGTGCGATAATAGCAGGAGCTGCTGATATATACATCTGTGTGCTATAATAGCAATAGCTGCTGATATATTGATACATCTATGAGTGCTATAATAGTAATAGCAGTAGCTGCTGATATATAGATACATCTATGAGTGCTATCATAGCAGTAGCTGCTGACAGATAGATACATCGATGAATGCTATAATAGCAGGAGCTGCTGATAGATAGATACATCTATGAGTGCGATAATAGCAGGAGCTGCTGATATATAGATACATCTATGAGTGCGATAATAGCAGTAGCTGCTGATATATAGATACATCGATGAATGCTACAATAGCAGTCGCTGCTGATAGATAGATACATCTATGAGTGCGATAATAGCAGGAGGTGCTGATATATAGATACATCGATGAATGCTATAATAGCAGGAGCTGCTGATATATAGATACATCTATGAGTGCGATAATAGCAGGAGCTGCTGATAGATAGATACATCGATGAATGCTATAATAGCAGGAGCTGCTGATATATAGATACATCTATGAGTGCTATAATAGCAGTAGCTGCTGATATATAGATACATCTATGAGTGCGATAATAGCAGGAGCTGCTGATAGATAGATACATCGATGAATGCTATAATAGCAGGAGCTGCTGATATATAGATACATCTATGAGTGCTATAATAGCAGTAGCTGCTGATATATAGATACATCGATGAATGCTATAATAGCAGTAGCTGCTGATAGATAGATACATCTATGAGTGCTATAATAGCAGTAGCTGCTGATAGATACATCTGTGAGTGCTATAATAGCAATAGCTGCTGATATATAGATACATCTATGAGTGCTATAATAGTAGTAGCAGTAGCTGCTGATATATAGATACATCTATGAGTGCTATCATAGCAGTAGCTGCTGATAGACAGATACATCTATGAGTGCTATCATAGCAGTAGCTGCTGATATATTGATACATCTATGAGTGCTATAATAGCAGTAGCTGCTGACAGATAGATACATCTATGAGTGCTATAATAGCAGGAGCTGCTGATATATAGATACATCTATGAGTGCTATAATAGCAGTTGCTGCTGATAGATAGATACATCTATGAGTGCTATAATAGCAGTAGCTGCTAATTGATAGATACAGCTGTGAGTGCTATAATAGCAGTAGCTGCTGATAGATAGATACATCTGTGAGTGCTATAATAGCAGTCGCTGCTGATATATAGATACATCTATGAGTGCTATAATAGCAGGAGCTGCTGATTGATAGATAGATACATCGATGAATGCTATAATAGCAGTAGCTGCTGATAGATAGATACATCTGTGGAAGTGTAACTCAGTGTAACTTATTAATTGGCACTGGTAACTTATTAATTAACCTGGTAACAAAGCAGATATATTTTACATGCAAACTCTGTGAAAGACGAGTTTGTAAATGAGTCAGGAATGCGCCCGAACATGATAATCTCTTGTCCACCTGGTCACAGCCCCTGGCTGAAGCACCCCCCTATCGTTTGGTAAACGGAACTCACAACAGGAGGGGAGCGAGCTGATACCAGGACTTGGTACATGCATGACCTCGGGGCATTAGCGGAGAGGGGATTAAAATCCAGTTTGTCCATATAAACGAGAGCAAACCTGGAGTCGGGAGAAGCTGCTCCGAGGAGCTCTGACCAACGGGAGTGTCGGAGGAACATCAGCCGAACGAGAAGGACCATGCGAAAAGAGTTAACCTGATCCATTATATTATGCGGTATTAGTTGGTAAATGGAATGAAGTGAATAACCAGTTAATAAACCAGACCTTTTGTAAACCTGTGTCCGGTCATTGGAGTCCTGTGAGTCTCGCAGCTACAAATTCTCCAACAATCTGGAAGCACCGCTGGAATTTCGAGTGGACGTCGTCAAGGGTCAAGGTGAGCATGACCTCTTGGGGATCTGTCCATTATGAAATATGAATTCTGAAGATGGAGGATTTGGTGTGTGGGACTGGCGATTGTCCATAGGAAATACAAGGATGAAACGTGTTAAACGACTGTAGCAATTTATTCGTGTTTTTTTTTTTTTTTTTTCTCTAAATGATTTCTGTAAATACGTATTTTTGCGCTGGTCATTAAGGGTCTTACTGTGACCTGCGAGCAAACGGAGCAAGCGTGCACCTTGCGACCGTTAGCTTCCAGGACGTGTAAGGCCGGTACACTCGTTTACCCACCCGTACACGTATAAAGTACTTCTTTTTTTTGCACTTGTTCAAAGCACTCGACTTGCTCGACGAGCGAGCGACAGGGAACCGGGAAAGGGAATTATATTTATATATATATTTTTTTTTTTACCTCATTCCAATTTATGGTATTGCGACAAAAAGGCTTATATCTTTGGAAACGACTGGTCGGATTTAGACAAATTAAAACTCGTTCGATCAACAAATAAATTCATGACAGACAATCCCACCTAATGCCGGTCCAGAATTACTATGAAAGATGGCGATTGGATAAAAATTGCATACCAACACTACCTCACTGTCCCTCATTGTCCCTCATGTCCATTCCGGCACCCTGTCTCTTGCTCCCGTTTTTTTCCCTCCCTTTACTTCCCATTGGCGGACGTTTTGCGAGAAGCAAAGCGTTTTGCAGGACGCTTCCAGGAAACAAAACCAGTGCTGTTGTTTTTTTTTGACGAAATTTGCCAGATAAATAGCATGGGTGAAACAAAACCAGTGCTGTTGTTTTTTTTTGACAATTTGCCAGATAAATAGCATGGGTGAAACAAAACCAGTGCTGTTGTTTTTTTTGATGAAATTTGCCAGATAAATAGCATGGGTGAAACAAAACCAGTGCTGTTGTTTTTTTGACGAAATTTGCCAGATAAATAGCATGGGTGAAACAAAACCAGTGCTGTTGTTTTTTTTGACGAAATTTGCCAGATAAATAGCATGGGTGAAACAAAACCAGTGCTGTTGTTTTTTTTGACGAAATTTGCCAGATAAATAGCAAGGGTGACACGGAACCAGTGCTGTTGTTTTTTAACGAAAAATAATTCTGTATTATTTAGTTAACCAGTTTGTGTGAAACCCCAACCTAAATATAAAAATTGATCTGCTTGGTGTTAGTTTAAGGGCTGTTCCAAATTTATCCTGATTATGAGAGATAATTACAGGAAATGGTGTTTGTGAGTAACAACCACCCTCTGGTCGAGGCTCATAGAAGGGGTGATGCTTACTGATTCGGCACGCTTACAATAGGTGTTAATGGTGGGATGTCAGAGGTTTTGGTGTGGGTTAATGTTCACACTGTTTTGGAAAATAATGCTCGATGCAACATGATCCTAAAAAAAGAACCCAGCCCTACATCGAAAGATCAGGAAGGGAAGGAATGGAAAATTTGTCAAGGTTTGAAATTAATCGGACAAGTGGGTCCCAAGGTATGGTCACCGTACTCGCAAGCCGTTCGCTTTGGCTCTGCGAATGGACCAAACCATTTGATGTAAATAGGAGGGGGGTTCTGTGGTCGTTACTGCCACGTGGTTTCAAAGTTTTGTTGTTGCTTGCACGCATGTTTTTTTGCAAGCACGTACGGGCAAGCACGTACGTGCGGGCACGCCCTAGTATATATAAATAGAGGTAATATTGAGATATGGAATTAATTGCTTTCAACAATGCAAAGGGTGACAAGATATGGGATTTTAATGGGATTTTAATGGGATTGCATTGTGATTCATTGGGATTATCCATTGGGATAATCCACAACGTTTCACTTTCGTTGTTGCAACGTTTTGCTCCAACGTTTTGTGAACATTTAAATGTTGGGTTTTGCTGACGTTTCCACAACGTCGCCACAACGTTTCACTTTCGTTGTTGCAACGTTTTGCTCCAACGTTTTGTGAACATTTAAATGTTGGGTTTTGCTGACGTTTCCACAACGTCGCCACAACGTTTCACTTTCGTTGTTGCAACGTTTTGCTCCAACGTTTTGTGAACATTTAAATGTTGGGTTTTGCTGACGTTTCCACAACGTCGCCACAACGTTTCACTTTCGTTGTTGCAACGTTTTGCTCCAACGTTTTGTGAACATTTAAATGTTGGGTTTTGCTGACGTTTCCACAACGTCGCTACAACGTTTTACTTTCGTTGTTGCAACGTTTTGCTCCAACGTTTTGGGGACACTCAAATGTTAAATAAACCGGATAAGAATTCACGAGTTATTTAATTATGAGCGATTATAGAAGTACTTATATAATTAATTACATTTCTTATTAAATTACAGTAATTACATTACAGTAATTACCTGAGGTAATTACAGTAATTACAGTTCCGGTAATTACAGTAATTACAGTAATCATTACAGTAATTGCAGTAATCTTATTACAGTAATTACATTACATTAACTCAGGCACCTTTTGAGTAAGGAAGCTGATATTTGGACATGACACTGACCAAGTGATGTGGCTGTCAAGGAAAATATTGATTTATTGATTAATCATTTAATAAATTAACTCGTTGATTTATAAATGACTTATTTAATTAAAAGTCCTCAGAGATACATCTTCGGATGAAATACTTACAGATTGGTTATGCTATGAGCCAATTGATTAGGGAAAATATTTTGTGATGGCCATATTGGCAATTTCGTGGCCATATTCGTGGCAACTCAGTTAGTGCCACTGCACCTTTAAAATGCATCCCTGCGTTCATTTTTCGATCGATTGAGTTGAAATTTTGAACAATCGGATCTGGACTGTCATTGTTAACGACTCTAGCACGCACTCGTCCAATCAGGATGGAGCGGTATGGTCCCCGGATCATCACTGCCCGCAGTTTTTAATTAATTTTACTTTTTCTCTTGGTCATATAATTTTAAAGACATGCATGTCATGATAGAGGAAATGTTTGTTCTGTTGAACGGAATAAATGTTGTTTATTTGTGTGGGGGTGTATTTTTGTGTATTTTTGTGTATTTTGGATATATTTTTCACGACTAATTCCAGTTAACATCCTGCACAATTTGCTCGTTTGCTGGCCGAGTCGAAATTGCGTTGAGTTTCTATGGCATGCGCCATTAAAAGCGCTGTGTAATGGTTGAGCTCCCTTTATTTCGTTTTGGTCATGCGGATGAGCAAACAAAGTGACAAATGCTGCGACTGGAGCAGTAAAAGCGATGTTTTTTTTAATGGAAACGATGTAATGAGTAATTAAAAGTGGGAGGGGGCAACACCACGCATACCTCTTTTAAGGTGTGTATAAACCCTGGAATAAACGTGGGAGGGGGCAACACCACGCATACCTCTTTTAAGGTGTGTATAAACCCTGGAATATTTCAGCAATCAATACAATGCTGAAACTATGTAAGTTAATTTAATAAGTAATTTAATGAGTAATTTAATGAGTAATTTAAAGAGTAATTTAAAGAGTAATTTAATGAGTAATTTAATGAGTAATTTAATGAGTAATTTAATGAGTAATTTAATAAGTAATTTAATGAGGAATTTAATGAGGAATTAAAAGTGGGAGGGGGCAACACCACGCATACCTCTTTTAAGGTGTGTATAAACCCTGGAATAAACGTGGGAGGGGGCAACACCACGCATACCTCTTTTAAGGTGTGTATAAACCCTGGAATATTTCAGCAATCAATACGATGCTGAAATGATGTAATTTACTGTGTAAGAGGGTCGACCTTGGGTTTGTTTGGGTTTGTTGTTTATTTTTGTGGGTGTCTATTTTTTGAGTATTTTGGATATATTTTCACGACTAATTCCAGTTAACATCCTGCAAAATTTGCTCGTTTTCTGGCCGAGTCGAAATTGCGTTGAGTTTCTATGGCATGCGCCATTAAAAGCGCTGTGTAATGGTTGAGCTCCCTTTATTTCGTTTTGGTCATGCGGACGAGCAGACAAAATGACGAATGCTGCGACTGGAGCAGTGGAAGCGATTTTTGAATTGTTCAATGATTATTCGATATTGTTATGACTTATTGTCAATAGGTATACTAAGTGGCCATGAGGTAGCCTGTTGCTATGTACAGTTTTATTCTATTGTTGATTATACCACATAGCTGTGGTGATAAAGGAAATGTTCGTTTTAAATAGATGATTATGATAGGACCATGACGATAAAATCATGATGATTATTATGAATGATATCATGGGGTTCAAATGCAGAATGATTGCATGAACTTGGGAAAGAACTTTCAAGCCCTATGGGATAAATTGGGTGGTACAAGCGATGGAGTTTCAAAATTTAGCATGATTGAAGGAATTTTACAGTCTTATTTCAGGAGTTTTACGAAATTTATATTGCCAAGAGATTTTGGATACTATTAAAAGAAAAAATGATGAGATATTTTTCCCAATGAACTTTAATATCTGCCATCCATTTTGGCTGTCTCACGAATGAAGGATGAGTTGCCTTTAGTGGTTGCAAAGAAAATTTGTGGAGACCAGGCAAAATGGGGAAATATGTCAGATATGACCCTAGGACAGGACGGTGATTCATCAATTGACATGAGGTACGAACCCGAGGTGACGACCGATGAAATTCGGATGAGTTGCCTTTAGTGGTTGCAAAGAAAATTTGTGGAGACCAGGCAAAATGGGGAAATATGTCAGATATGACCCTAGGACAGGACGGTGATTCATCAATTGACATGAGGTACGAACCCGAGGTGACGACCGATTAAATTCGATCTCAGTCAATGGATGGACCTGTCCTGACATCATTGGGGAAAGGGCTTATGCAAGGAGACATCCAAAATGATTAATTTGATTTATTGATGAATATTGATGAATTAATTGAAATTGAATAATTGATTGAATTGTTGATTGATTGAATCTAATTGATTGAATTTAATTGAATAAATTTAACTGAATAAATTGAACTGAATAAATTGAATTGAATATATTGATTGTTTGATTGATGAAAATGCGGTCTCAAGAAAGAAGCTTTGATATCTTTGCGAGATATTATCAATGTGGAGACAACCTGGGAAAATTGAGCAAGGTGGTGAGTTTATATACAGATATATATGTGCGGTTACCATTGTGTGATTTCCCCGTCAACAGAGCGGACACCTGAGGATTCACCCATTTCATACTGACCCTCCGGCTCATCTGCAAATACTGATCTGTGAGATTGGATTGTGCAAAAGCCACAGCTGAGGGAGATTCTCTGGAAATCACCGTGTGAACAGGTGGAGAGACCCTTCCTGGAGGTACGAGTGAAGCTTTAGAGGAACAAACTACAACACATCCAACGCTACTTTGATAAAAGGCAGAATGGGAAATGGAGCCTGCAAGAATACACAAGGACAACCAGAGATTCCACAAAAAGGTACTTGTACACATCATATGTACGACCGTTATGGTGCAGAAGCTATAAGGCAGGTCGAGAATTGGTATTTGTGGACAAAGGGACATGATGAGTTTCCAAGAGATGGTACATTTGAGCGAAGTCGATTGGAAAGATTGGAACAAAGATTGAAAGCCAGGAAGAGACAGAATCTAAAGGTAGACTGGCTTGCATTCCATCTTTGGGATGGTGAATCCAGACAACGGGAACAGCAAGAACGGATAACGGATCTAGAACTTAAAATAAAAAGGATACAGGATACAGTGGAAGAGACAAATGCACAACTGCCCTCGAAATTAGGAATGAAAGTGACAGTTGTCCCATCAGATTTCCAGTTGTCTCCCCAAAAAGGACGGTACAGAGAATTTTTTCGTGTTTCAGGAGATAACGAGAGATTGCAGTGGCAACTCAGGGATGTAGAGATGCAGCCCAGCAATACAAATGCACAGGTGCACAGATCAGACAACGACAGAAACCGGTGTTTCAAGTGTGGACGGATGGGACATTGGAAAAGAGGATGTCCGTATACCAAAAGGAAGACAAGTTAATAGGGTAAACCAAGATCAAGGGTACCAGTGCTGACCGATACCTCAGACAATGATTAGGCCTTCATTGCTGCAAATCCCAAATGATGATTGGCCTCAACAGATTCGATTACTGGACAAACATGAATAACTGTCGATGATTCTTGGGTCTGAAAAGTTTTCGGAGCAAGAATTATTCATTTTTTCTTTTGCTTGTAAGCAAATTAGTAATTAATTGATCACATGCCGAAATTGGATCTTTTATGTTGGGCACACAATTTTAAATTTACAAAGTTGGAACAATTGCTTTGCAAATTTTTGAAACCAAGGGACAAGGGTCACATGATGATCAGGTGGGAATGTCGGACTAGTGTTCCGCATGATTGATAGGTCAGTGGTCGACTGACATGCAAATGGGTGGGTAGTCAAATTTGGATAAATTATGGTGGGAACTGAAAGGGTAATTTCAATGTGACATCATAGGGGTTTTCTAAGAATAGACTTTTAGTTTATTTGTGTATAAGCATTTTAATTTGATTGACAAATTTTATGAAATTGAAATAAAATTGACACCCATCTGATCTGTAAATAATGGTTCCAACGCAAACAAATATGCATAATGCATGTGTGTGTGTGTGTTTTTGTGTATCAATCTTACAAGATTGTTGACACCGACAGTGTGCCTTGTCTGAAAATAGATAGTTCCAATGTGGGAGTACACAATGTGGGAGTACAAAAAAATGTGGGAGTACAAAATTAGCCAAATTTGGGAGAGGTCTTACACTGACTTCCCAGAGTACTCTGCTCACGGATTTTTATATATATAAACTTGAATTTTATCAGCATATAAATTGTGCTGTATGTATGGATGTGTTTTAGGCATAGATGATATGGGAAAATAGTAAAGAAAATTTTGCTGGTTTGAACTATTGTGGGTTTTCAGTTCTGGAGTTTAAACAAAGTCACTGGTTAACAGATGAGAAAGGATAGTAAATAAATTATTCGCTGCTGGGCAAATTAAGTACGATATTACTAAGACTTATGAGAGCTATTGTTCCGCCTTACAGCAGTGGAAAATTATTGGAAAAAAATTAGATCCAACATAATGAATCTATAAAAGAATGTGATAGGGATAATATTATCCTCAATTTGTACTAATTATTTGATTGTGGGTAAAGGAATTAAGTTATCGTAGTGGATTGTTAACAGCAGCCTGAAAATGTCCTGAGAGTGTGCATCCATGTAATCAGAAATCCCAGATTTGTTTTTTACAAACAACATTTTGGTAGAGGTCTTGTGTGGAACACTTCCTTGGTAGATAAAAAACGGTACTGCATGCTGGCAGCCACTTTTGCGGCCAGTTAGGCCAAACAAATTGAGAGGAAATTGTAGTTAAATACGTAAGTTACACATGGCTATTTGAAAAAAAAAGGAAATTTGTTGAGATGGGAAACATTTTTCGAAGGTTTATTAAGGTGTTATAATATGACATGTGGCAAGGCAAACTATTGGATGGGAAAATTAGATCTGGCTATAGAATAAATTCATTGACCCCTTGAAGTTAATTCTTCGAATCATTGTTTCACTGGCATTTTTTGTTCAAATTGGAAATAGTTTGGTAGAGCTTTGGTTAAAACCTTTGGTTGCGGTATCTTGGAACGAAATGATAAACCATCGGAGATTGATAAGAATAGAAAAAATATGGACCCAAAATAGAAAGTTGGATTCATGCCCCTCATTGCAAACAAGCACATGGGGCTAAGGTGGACGATCCCACAGAAAATGAGGCTGCACCTAGCAGCCCAGCAGAACATTCAGTGGTAGATAAATGATAGTCGTGATTTACAGTCATTTGAATTACATTTTAACACCCCTTGCATTGATAAACATTACATTTTCAACATGTGATATTCCTACTTGGGATAGTGACATTTATTTGCCTACATGACATACAATTACCTGCTGATATTAATACAACATGAGTGGAAAAAAATGTATCACAACTACACTCATGATCAGGGGATTGAGTTCAACCCCGGGAGATAGGGGGATCAGGGCAAGACAAATAATCTGATTATGTTACATATTAAGGGATTTTCTTTATTTACCTTTTAGGAAGCTTGTTAGTTTGGTATATAATGTTAAATGTCATCGACATATAACTATGTCATAGGTATGAATATATACAAGGAGTGGCAGACTTGTTTGTTGGTTTAGTAGTTATATTGGCAATTGTTTTAGTGGTGGCTTGCTTGAAAGCCTTAGTGACGGTGTGTTTGAATAAGGTAACCAACAACACGATGATAACGCATGAAGTGACAAATGAGGAAAGAAATGTGGAACCAGAAAAGGAAGACTTTTATGGCGACATAAACAGTAGAATTAAGATAATGGCATAACGACAATGTTATGAGTTGTGTCAATTTCAATATCAGTGAACTCATATCACCACGAGTGACACACTGTTAGAAAAAAAAGAGGGAAAAGAAAAAGTGGAGAGGAATTATGGTAATAATACATTATGCTTAATTTGTTGGTTTGGGAAAATTGTTGTTGGGAATTAGATATTCCCATTTGTGATTGTAATCATATACAATGCTATTCTTAGTTTAGTAATAAAATACATACCTGATTGAATATTATTTGTGTGACGCATATAAATGAATATAACGTTTGTGTAAAGGAAAAACAACAAATTGTTGAATGTGAAACTGTCGGAAGATATACATGATTATGCTGATTTCATGGTAAGATGTACCCTATCTGATCCAGTGTGTGCGGAAAGCAGATTCAGATGTGACTGAGCATAAGGATAAGACGAGATCACATTTTGGAGGGATTGCTAACGGAATTGGGAAGAAGTTCGAGAAAGAAAGAAAATTTGTGGCTAAAAAAATGAAGTTAACCGTGGCATACACCCTCTTTCTCAAAGAATGATGAAGACATTCTCCCATGTAACTAGGAGATGAATGCTTACCTTCACCAAGGAAATTTATGTGACCATTTGCCTGGATCACACTGCAACATATGAAAGAAAGGCGATCACTTACTCTTGTTCGAAGGCTTCGAACATTCACCACATCAGAAGTTGCAGGACAACGACATTTTACCGGCAACCTCTGTGAAATGCGGGGACATATGTTATTACTTCACCAACGTCCGGGGAACCAGCATGGAGCTGCAAAAACGGCTGTGCCCTTGTCACAACAGCTGTGCACGATTCTGCTGGTTGCTCCTGGTAAGGACCATGAATGACCTGAACACCATGGTCCCAACATCATTGTGGATGCATCCGGCATCCCTGTTCCACATCTTGCTGGCCAATCAACGTCACACCAATACTTGCTGCCCACTCACAATGAGGGAGGAGGCAAGTCGACTACAACTGGGTGAAGGCCGTGTTCAGGAATTACTATGGTTTACAGCAAAAAGTGGCAAGAATGCTACAAGGAGAGCAGGGTCAGTCTATGACTCCGCAATGTTACCACAACAGCGAAATCCTACACGAAGTAGTGCAGGAGCTATGAAGACATTAGGAGAAAATGTTTCATACCAGGATTCAAACACAAGTGATCAGCCCTTCCTTTCAAACAAAGTCAACATTTGTGTGGAGGCAAACGTTTTTTGCCAGATGGTGCAGATGCTTTACAAAACTTGAAAATGAAGTGAAATTGTTGTATCTTGGTGATGGTGAAGTGTTGTTTTGAAAATATATTTGTGATGCAAATGCAATAGATTGAACGATATGGAAGGAGTCAATGACCAACGAAATGTTTTGTGATTCTTGCAGGATGACGGTGTATGCCCAAGGGAATTTGATTACCAAAGTGATTGATTATTTACTTATACTTGTAATGATGTTTACTTGTAGTGATTGATTATTTACTTATACTTGTAATGATGTTTACTTGTAGTGATTGATTATTTACTTATACTTGTAATGATGTTTACTTGTAGTGATTGATTATTTACTTATACTTGTAATGATGTTTACTTGTAGTGATTGATTATTTACTTATACTTGTAATGATGTTTACTTGTAGTGATTGATTGTTTACTTATATTGATGTTTAGATTAATGGTTAATATAAACAAAAAACAAAAAGATGAGGGAATTGTGGAAGTGTAACTCAGTGTAACTTATTAATTGGCACTGGTAACTTATTAATTAACCTGGTAACAAAGCAGATATATTTTACATGCAAACTCTGTGAAAGACGAGTTTGTAAATGAGCCAGGAATGCGCCCGAACATGATAATCTCTTGTCCACCTGGTCACAGCCCCTGGCTGAAGCACCCCCCTATCGTTTGGTAAACGGAACTCACAACAGGAGGGGAGCGAGCTGATACCAGGACTTGGTACATGCATGACCTCGGGGCATTAGCGGAGAGGGGATTAAAATCCAGTTTGTCCATATAAACGAGAGCAAACCTGGAGTCGGGAGAAGCTGCTGCGAGGAGCTCTGACCAACGGGAGTGTCGGAGGAACATCAGCCGAACGAGAAGGACCATGCGAAAAGAGTTAACCTGATCCATTATATTATGCGGTATTATTTGGTAAATGGAATGAAGTGAATAACCAGTTAATAAACCAGAACTTTTGTAAACCTGTGTCCGGTCATTGGAGTCCTGTGAGTCTCGCAGCTACAAATTCTCCAACACATCTATGAGTGCGATAATAGCAGGAGCTGCTGATATATAGATACATCTATGAGTGCTATAATAGCAGTAGCTGCTGACAGATAGATACATCTATGAGTGCTATAATAGCAGTAGCTGCTAATTGATAGATACAGCTGTGAGTGCTATAATAGCAGTAGCTGCTGATAGATAGATACATATATGAGTGTTATAATAGCAGTAGCTGCTAACTGATAGATACAGCTGTGAGTGCTATAATAGCAGTAGCTGCTGATAGATAGATACATCTATGAGTGTTATAATAGCAGTAGCTGCTGATTGATAGATACATCTATGAGTGTTATAATAGCAGTAGCTGCTGATTGATAGATACATCTATGAGTGCTATAATAGCAGTAACTGCTGATATATAGATACATCTATGAGTGCTATAATAGCAGTAGCTGCTGATATATAGATACATCTATGAGTGCTAAAATAGCAGTAGCTGCTGATATATAGATACATCTATGAGTGCTATAATAGCAGTAGCTGCTGATAGATAGACACATCTATGAGTGCTATAATAGCAGTAGCTGCTGATAGATAGATACATCTATGAGTGCTATAATAGCAGTAGCTGCTGATATATAGATACATCTATGAGTGCTATAATAGCAGAAGCTGCTGATAGATACATCGATGAATGCTATAATAGTAGTAGCTGCTGATAGATAGATACATCTATGAGTGCGATAATAGCAGGAGCTGCTGATATATAGATACATCTATGAGTGCTATAATAGCAGGAGCTGCTGATATATAGATACATCTATGAGTGCTATAATAGCAGGAGCTGCTGATATATAGATACATCTATGAGTGCTATGATAGCAGTAGCTGCTGATAGATAGATACATCTATGAGTGCGATAATAGCAGGAGCTGCTGATATATAGATACATCTATGAGTGCTATAATAGCAGGAGCTGCTGATATATAGATACATCTATGAGTGCTATAATAGCAGTAGCTGCTGATAGATAGATACGTCGATGAATGCTATAATAGCAGGAGCTGCTGATAGATAGATACATCTATGAGTGCGATAATAGCAGGAGCTGCTGATATATAGATACATCAATGAGTGCTATAATAGCAGTAGCTGCTGATAGATACATCTGTGAGTGCTATAATAGCAATAGCTGCTGATATATAGATACATCTATGAGTGCTATAATAGTAATAGCAGTAGCTGCTGATATATAGATACATCTATGAGTGCTATCATAGCAGTAGCTGCTGATATATAGATACATCTATGAGTGCTATAATAGCAGTAGCTGCTGATATATAGATGCATCTATGAGTGCTATAATAGCAGTAGATGCTGATTTATAGATACATCGCTGAGTGCTATAATAGCAGGAGCTGCTGATAGATAGATACATCTATGAGTGCGATAATAGCAGGAGCTGCTGATATATAGATACATCTATGAGTGCTATAATAGCAGTAGCTGCTGATATATAGATACATCTATGAGTGCTATAATAGCAGTAGCTGCTGATATATAGATACATCTATGAGTGCTATAATAGCAGTAGCTGCTTATATATAGATACATCTATGAGTGCTATAATAGCAGTAGCTGCTGATATATAGATGCATCTATGAGTGCTATAATAGCAGTAGATGCTGATATATAGATACATCTATGAGTGCTATAATAGCAGGAGCTGCTGATAGATAGATACATCGATGAATGCTATAATAGCAGGAGCTGCTGATAGATAGATACATCTATGAGTGCTATAATAGCAGTAGCTGCTGATAGATAGATACATGGATGAATGCTATAATAGCAGGAGCTGCTGATAGATAGATACATCTATGAGTGCGATAATAGCAGGAGCTGCTGATATATAGATACATCTATGAGTGCTATAATAGCAGTAGCTGCTTATATATAGATACATCTATGAGTGCTATAATAGCAGTACCTGCTGATATATAGATACATCGATGAATGCTACAATAGCAGTAGCTGCTGATAGATAGATACATCTATGAGTGCGATAATAGCAGGAGCTGCTGATAGATAGATACATCGATGAATGCTATAATAGCAGGAGCTGCTGATATATAGATACATCTATGAGTGCTATAATAGCAGTAGCTGCTGATATATAGATACATCGATGAATGCTATAATAGCAGTAGCTGCTGATAGATAGATACATCTATGAGTGCTATAATAGCAGTAGCTGCTGATAGATAGATACATCTATGAGTGCTATAATAGCAGTAGCTGCTGACAGATAGATACATCTATGAGTGCTATAATAGCAGTAGCTGCTAAATGATAGATACAGCTGTGAGTGCTATAATAGCAGTAGCTGCTAATTGATAGATACAGCTGTGAGTGCTATAATAGCAGTAGCTGCTGATAGATAGATACATATATGAGTGTTATAATAGCAGTAGCTGCTAATTGATAGATACAGCTGTGAGTGCTATAATAGCAGTAGCTGCTGATAGATAGATACATCTATGAGTGTTATAATAGCAGTAGCTGCTGATTGATAGATACATCTATGAGTGTTATAATAGCAGTAGCTGCTGATTGATAGATACATCTATGAGTGCTATAATAGCAGTAACTGCTGATATATAGATACATCTATGAGTGCTATAATAGCAGTAGCTGCTGATATATAGATACATCTATGAGTGCTAAAATAGCAGTAGCTGCTGATATATAGATACATCTATGAGTGCAATAATAGCAGTAGCTGCTGATAGATAGACACATCTATGAGTGCTATAATAGCAGTAGCTGCTGATAGATAGATACATCTATGAGTGCTATAATAGCAGTAGCTGCTGATATATAGATACATCTATGAGTGCTATAATAGCAGAAGCTGCTGATAGATACATCGATGAATGCTATAATAGTAGTAGCTGCTGATAGATAGATACATCTATGAGTGCGATAATAGCAGGAGCTGCTGATATATAGATACATCTATGAGTGCTATAATAGCAGGAGCTGCTGATATATAGATACATCTATGAGTGCTATAATAGCAGGAGCTGCTGATATATAGATACATCTATGAGTGCTATGATAGCAGTAGCTGCTGATAGATAGATACATCTATGAGTGCGATAATAGCAGGAGCTGCTGATATATAGATACATCTATGAGTGCTATAATAGCAGGAGCTGCTGATATATAGATACATCTATGAGTGCTATAATAGCAGTAGCTGCTGATAGATAGATACGTCGATGAATGCTATAATAGCAGGAGCTGCTGATAGATAGATACATCTATGAGTGCGATAATAGCAGGAGCTGCTGATATATAGATACATCAATGAGTGCTATAATAGCAGTAGCTGCTGATAGATACATCTGTGAGTGCTATAATAGCAATAGCTGCTGATATATAGATACATCTATGAGTGCTATAATAGTAATAGCAGTAGCTGCTGATATATAGATACATCTATGAGTGCTATCATAGCAGTAGCTGCTGATATATAGATACATCTATGAGTGCTATAATAGCAGTAGCTGCTGATATATAGATGCATCTATGAGTGCTATAATAGCAGTAGATGCTGATTTATAGATACATCGCTGAGTGCTATAATAGCAGGAGCTGCTGATAGATAGATACATCTATGAGTGCGATAATAGCAGGAGCTGCTGATATATAGATACATCTATGAGTGCTATAATAGCAGTAGCTGCTGATATATAGATACATCTATGAGTGCTATAATAGCAGTAGCTGCTGATATATAGATAAAGCTATGAGTGCTATAATAGCAGTAGCTGCTTATATATAGATACATCTATGAGTGCTATAATAGCAGTACCTGCTGATATATAGATACATCGATGAATGCTACAATAGCAGTAGCTGCTGATAGATAGATACATCTATGAGTGCGATAATAGCAGGAGCTGCTGATATATAGATACATGGATGAATGCGATAATAGCAGGAGCTGCTGATATATAGATACATCTATGAGTGCTATAATAGCAGTACCTGCTGATATATAGATACATCGATGAATGCTACAATAGCAGTAGCTGCTGATAGATAGATACATCTATGAGTGCGATAATAGCAGGAGCTGCTGATATATAGATACATCGATGAATGCTATAATAGCAGTAGCTGCTGATAGATAGATACATCGATGAATGCTATAATAGCAGTAGCTGCTGATATATAGATACATCTATGAGTGCGATAATAGCAGGAGCTGCTGATAGATAGATACATCGATGAATGCTATAATAGCAGGAGCTGCTGATATATAGATACATCTATGAGTGCTATAATAGCAGTAGCTGCTGATATATAGATACATCGATGAATGCTATAATAGCAGTAGCTGCTGATAGATAGATACATCTATGAGTGCTATAACAGCAGTAGCTGCTGATAGATAGATACATCTATGAGTGCTATAATAGCAGTAGCTGCTGATAGATACATCTGTGAGTGCTATAATAGCAATAGCTGCTGATATATAGATACATCTATGAGTGCTATAATAGTAGTAGCAGTAGCTGCTGATATATAGATACATCTATGAGTGCTATCATAGCAGTAGCTGCTGATAGACAGATACATCTATGAGTGCTATCATAGCAGTAGCTGCTGATATATTGATACATCTATGAGTGCTATAATAGCAGTAGCTGCTGACAGATAGATACATCTATGAGTGCTATAATAGCAGGAGCTGCTGATATATAGATACATCTATGAGTGCTATAATAGCAGTTGCTGCTGATAGATAGATACATCTATGAGTGCTATAATAGCAGTAGCTGCTAATTGATAGATACAGCTGTGAGTGCTATAATAGCAGTAGCTGCTGAAAGATAGATACATCTGTGAGTGCTATAATAGCAGTCGCTGCTGATATATAGATATGTAGCGGTTACCGCTGGATGTACATAATCGCCTTGCACCGGCCAGAACACGGCAAGACGCGCCTCTCCCAGGCATGCCCGGACTCACTGTTCCCGGGCACGCCCGAACCTCCCGGGCACGCCCGGTCTCGTCTTTCCCGGGCATGCCCGCTCTCGCCTTTCCAGGGCTCGCCCAGAGCGTCCGGGCATGCCCGCTATTGCCTTTCCAGGGCTCGCCCAGAGCGTCCCGGCATGCCCGCTATCGCCTTTCCAGGGCTCGCCCAGAGCGTCCGGGCATGCCCGCTATCGCCTTTCCAGGGCTCGCCCAGAGCGACCGGGCATGCCCGCTATCGCCTTTCCAGTGCTCGCCCAGAGCGCCCGGGCACGCCCAGCCTCGACTTGCCAGGCCGCAGCCAAACACGCCCGGGCAGGTCCAGACTCGCCTTTCCAAGGCTCGCCCTTGATACCCGGGCATGCCCGGTATAGCTTTTGCCGGGCAAACTTCCCGACATAAATGTGTATATATATTGTTGCCCGATAAACGGGCTTGTCAGAATACCTGAGCTGTTTTGTTTCAATAAAGCAACTCGGACGAATTCCGTCTTTGGTCGCGTCAATTCTTTCGACTCGCGTTGGAGCGCAGTTCCTTCATTGGTGACCTACCAACATGGATACGGCAGTGACGCTTAAACTGCCTACCTTCTGGGAGGCTCACGCGGCTGTTTGGTTCACCCAGGCGGACTCCCAGTTCGCCCTGCGAGGCATCACCACGGACGACACCCGCTTCCACCATGTTGTGGCGGCGCTCGGTCCCGCCACCGCAGCCCACGCCTTGAGCCTCCTCCAGCACCGGCCGGCTGCTGACAAATACAACGCGCTGAAGACGCTCCTCCTCGGCGCTTTCGCCCTCTCACCGGCAGCACGCGCACGGCGCCTGCTTGACCTGCCCGAGCTCGGCGACACGCGCCCGTCCGAGCGCATGGACTATATGCTCTCGTTGCTCGGCGAGCACTCTCCGGCATTCCTGTTCCGGGAGCTGTTCCTCCGTCAGCTGCCTAACCCGGTACGCCTCGCCCTGGCTGGCACGTTGATCACGGATTCCCGCGCCCTCGCCAGGGAAGCCGATAAGATCTCCTCGGCGGGCCAGCACATCGGCGCGGTTACCTGGAGCCCGCCACCGTCCGAGGCGACGCCCACGACGCCCGAGCGCCCTGCGCGGTTGGAGGCCGAACTGCCGGTGCAACTGGCGGCCGCCACGCCGCACCGCCCGCTTCCGACACGACGGCCGGGGCCTCCACCTGACCGGGCGTGGTGTTATTACCACGCCAGGTTCGGACACAAGGCTCGGACGTGCCGTCCCCCGTGCACTTTCGGCAGGTCGGGAAACGGCCGGGCCGGCGTTCATTCCCAGCCATGAGCGCCGGCCACTCGGGCAACTTGCTGTTTATTCGGGACAAAGCGTCTGGATGGCGTTTCCTGTGCGACACCGGTGCCCAACTGAGCGTCATACCTGCCTCCGAGCAGGACAGGCTGGACGCAGTTTGCGGCCCCTCTTTGGTCGCTGCTAATGGCTCGGCCATACGCACTTTCGGCCCACGCGTCGTCACCCTCTGCTTCGGCAGCCAGCGCTTTCAATGGACTTTTGTTACCGCCAGCGTCCCCGTGGCTTTGCTGGGCGCCGACTTCCTCTGCGCGCACGGGCTGCTGGTCGACGTCAAACGACGTCGCCTTGTCCACGCCGAGACCTTCAGCTCCCTGGCGTGCACAATGAGCAGCTCCGCGCCGACCGAACTGGCGTGCGCCCTCCCGGCAACGAACGAGTTCGCTCGCCTGCTCGTGGAATTCCCGGCCCTCACGCGGCCGACGTTTTCGGCCGTCGTGGTGCGGCACGGGATCGAGCACCACATACCCACTACGGGCCCGCCGGTCTACGCCAGGGCCCGCCGCCTCGACCCAGCCAAGCTCGCCGTGGCAAAGGCCGAATTCGACGCGTTGGAGCACCTCGGCATCGTGCGGCGCTCCGATAGCGCGTGGGCCTCACCACTGCACATCGTGCCAAAGCCGGGGGGTGGATGGCGCCCGTGTGGCGACTACCGCCGTCTCAATGACGCTACCACCCCCGACAGGTACCCGATCCCGCATATTCAGGACTTTTCCGCCCGTCTGGCGGGACGGGTAATCTTTTCGAAAATTGACCTGATACGGGGCTACCACCAGGTACCTGTCCGGGCGGCCGACGTCCCGAAGACGGCCGTCATCACGCCGTTCGGCCTGTTCGAATTTTTGCGGATGCCGTTTGGCCTCAAGAACGCGGCCCAGGCGTTCCAGCGCTTGATGGACGGCGTGCTGCGCGACCTGCCGTTTCTTTTCGTCTATCTGGACGACATCCTCGTCGCCAGCACGTCCCGTGCCGAGCACCTCCTCCACCTCCGAACACTGTTCGGTCGCCTCAGCGAGCACGGCTTAATTGTCAACCCGGTCAAATGCCACTTCGGCGCGACGACCGTTGATTTTTTGGGCCACCGCATCACCAAGACCGGGGCCGTGCCGCTGCCGACCAAGGTCGAGGCCATCACCACGTTCCCGCGTCCCCGTTCCATCAAGGCCCTCCAAGAGTTCCTCGGCATGGTGAATTTTTATCACCGATTCGTGCCCCGCGCTGCTCAGCTCATGCGGCCCCTTTACGAGGCCCTCCGGGGCAAGCCGGCCAAGCATGACATTGTTTGGTCCACGGCCATGGACGCGGCCTTTGCCAGTGCCAAACGGGCCCTCGCCGACGCAACGCTGCTGGCTCACCCGGTGCTCAACGCGCCCATTGCCCTCACTACGGACGCCTCCAACTACGCGGTGGGTGCCGTCCATGAGCAATGGGTGGACGGGGTTTGGCAGCCACTCGCTTTTTTCAGCCGGCAACTCCGGCCGAACGAGTTAAACTACAGCACGTTCGACCGCGAGCTGCTCGGGCTATTCCTGGCCGTTCGCCATTTCCGACACCTCCTGGAGGGCCGCCCGTTCACGGCTTTCGTCGACCACAAGCCGTTGGTCTACGCAATGGCTAAGGTCACGGAGCCGTGGTCGGCCCGCCAGCAGCGCCACCTCTCCGCCGTGTCGGAGTTCACCACGGACATCCAGCACGTCACCGGCAAAGACAACGCCGTGGCTGACTGCCTTTCGCGGGCCAGCGCGAACGCGGTCCACCTCGGCGTGGACTTCACGCTCATGGCGGCCGACCAGACCACCGACGCCTCGGTGCAGGCACTCCGCGTGGCGGACACGGGCCTCCGCCTGGCCGACATCCCCTTCGCGGGCACCGTCCTGCTCTGCGACGTCTCCCAGGGCCAGCCTCGCCCCATTGTGCCCGTTTCCTGGCAGCGCCGCATCTTCGCCTCCATCCACGGCCTGCCAGCGAGCCAAGGTCCACCGCCACACCCAGGCCCCGCTGGCACCTTTCGCCGTGCCTGAACGGCGTTTCGACCACGTCCACGTGGACCTGGTGGGTCCCCTGCCCCCCTCGCGGGGGTTCACCCACCTGCTCACCATGGTGGACAGGACCACCAGGTGGCCGGAGGCCGTGCCCCTCACCTCCACCACCACCGCCGACGTGGCGCAGGCGTTCATCGCCACCTGGGTCGCGCGCTTCGGCGCACCAGCGGACATCTCGTCCGACCGCGGCCCACAGTTCACGTCTGAGCTTTGGGGCGCGGTCGCCCGTTCGTTGGGGGTCACGCTGCATCGCACCACGGCCTACCCACCCCCAAGCCAATGGGTTGTGCGAGCGGTTTCACCGCTCCATGAAGGCCGCACTCATGGCCGGCCTTCAGGACGACGGTTGGGCCAACCAGCTGCCGTGGGTCCTTTTGGGCCTTCGCACGGCCCCCAAGGAAGACCTCCAGGCGTCCGCCGCCGAGCTCGTCTATGGCCAGCCACTCCGCGTCCCGGGCGAATTCGTGCCTGACGCTACCAGTCCCTGGTCCGCCGCTCGCCAGCGCTCGGACCTCCAGGAGGCCGCCCGACGATTTGCCCCCGTGCCGACGTCCCGCCACGGTGGCCCCCAGTCCTACGTCCCCCCGGCGCTTCGCACAGCGGAGTACGTCTTTGTGCGTCATGACGCGCACCGGGGGCCACTCCGGCCGCCGTACGACGGGCCCTTCCGGGTCCTGCGACGGGGCGACAAGTCTTTCATCGTCGACTTCGGCGGCCGGCCGGACCGGATTTCTGTGGACCGCCTCAAACCGGCGCACATGGACGTCGACCGACCACCACGGTTGGCCCTTCCTCCGCGGCGAGGCCGCCCCCCGTCCACAGTTCCCCCCGCTCGACCACCCACCACCACGTCAGACCCCCCCGCACGACCCTCCAGGGGTCGCTTCGGCCGGGTCATCCGGACCCCCCTTAAATTGACCCTGCCGGTGCAGGTCGATTCTGGAGGGGTGTGTGTAGCGGTTACCGCTGGATGTACATAATCGCCTTGCACCGGCCAGAACACGGCCAGACGCGCCTCTCCCGGGCATGCCCGGACTCACTGTTCCCGGGCACGCCCGAGCCTCCCGGGCACGCCCGGTCTCGTCTTTCCCGGGCTCGCCCAGAGCGTCCGGGCATGCCCGCTATCGCCTTTCCAGGGCTCGCCCAGAGCGTCCGGGCATGCCCGCTATCGCCTTTCCAGGGCTCGCCCAGAGCGTCCGGGCATGCCCGCTATCGCCTTTCCAGGGCTCGCCCAGAGCGTCCGGGCATGCCCGCTATCGCCTTTCCAGTGCTCGCCCAGAGCGCCCGGGCACGCCCAGCCTCGACTTGCCAGGCCGCAGCCAAACACGCCCGGGCAGGTCCAGACTCGCCTTTCCAAGGCTCGCCCTTGATACCCGGGCATGCCCGGTATAGCTTTTGCCGGGCAAACTTCCCGACATAAATGTGTATATATATTGTTGCCCGATAAACGGGCTTGTCAGAATACCTGAGCTGTTTTGTTTCAATAAAGCAACTCGGACGAATTCCGTCTTTGGTCGCGTCAATTCTTTCGACTCGCGTTGGAGCGCAGTTCCTTCAGATACATCTATGAGTGCTATATATACAATCTCGACTTCCGGGTTCGGTTGCGAGAGTACGCTGGCGTTGCATATTCGCCGCTTCTCCGACTGGATGGATGTACAGGGTCTGCTTCTACTTTTCTGACCTGACATCTCACACCTGTCCTGCCTTTTCACACCCGCACGTGCCGCGTGTTCTCCGGCTGGATAACGGAATCTGCTTTTGATGGTACGGAATACGGAATCGAAAGGCCCGCTCCCGTTGTTTGTGGCCGTGGCCTTGTTTGCCGGTGGCCTTGTGGTCTTGGTGGCCTTGTGGCCTTGTTTGCCGCTGTGGTCTTGATTAGCGGCTGCAGTCGTTTGCCGCTGCGTTTGCCGCTGCGTTTGCCGCTGCGTTTGCCGCTTTGCCTCCTCGACCTTGGCCTCGTACTCGTCCCTTCGCTCCTGCCTGGCATGGCTCTGAAGTACTCCGCCGCAAGGCTTCTTCTGCTCAATACCCGCTCCACCCCATCATGCATCTCTGCCATCAAATCAAATGGACTCCTCCGACGACCCAGGTACATTCACCGTGGCTCCGGTCGCAAGTTTGTTTATTTGCAATCAGGTCACTCCATCCCCGTCCTCTGGTCGGCTCAGCGCACTCTCACTCTTCGTCCCAGCGCACCTGGTCACAGCAACCCACACGATCGCACCTCCTGCCTACGAACCCTGGCTAAATCACCTGAATTCATCCCTGCTGTTCAAAACAACATCAAGCTCACCCTGTTCAACACCCGGTCCCTCAACAATAAATGCCTCATCCTGAACGAATACATCCTGGATAACAAACTGGACTTTCTCTGTCTCACCGAAACCTGGCAACAACCTCTGGACTACTACACACTCAACCTCACCACACCCAATGGATATTCCTACGTCAATAAACCACGCTCGGAGGGCCGAGGTGGTGGAATTGCCGTTATCCACCGTCAAGACATAAAGACCAACCTCATCTCCATCTCATCTGCTCCATCATTTGAACACCTGGCTTTAAAACTCTCTGGTCACACGCAGTCAGTCATGGCTGTCGTCTACCGCCCTCCCAAACCGCACCCATCATTCCTGTCTGACTTCTCCTACTTTCTGACCCAGCTATGTTCCCTCTCCCCCTCAATCCTCCTCCTTGGTGATTTCAATATCCACATGGACTCCACTGACTCCACAATAACCACTGACTTCACTGATTTACTCACCTGCTTTAACCTCACTCAACATGTCGACTTTCCTACCCATATCCGTGGTCACATTTTGGACCTTGTCTGCTCCACTGGATTAAATTTGCACCATCTCTATGGCTCCGACCTCACCCTCTCTGACCACTTAGCCATCACTCTGACCATCAACATCCCCGCCCCAACACCAAGGCATTATCGCACAATCAACTTCCGTAAGCTAAACGCTCTTTCACCTACCTCATTCTCATCCACCCTCTCTGAAAAAATGTCCACTTCTCCCTTCATTGACCTCCACACCCCTTCCGACCTCACTGACTACTACAACCACACTCTCTCCTCCTGCCTTGACCAGCTTGCGCCTGTAAAAACCAAAACAGTTTCTTTCACCCATTCTGCTCCCTGGTTTACCCCTGAACTCCACCTAATGAAAACTCGTGCTCGCCAACTTGAAAGACTCCGCAATAAAACGGGTCTCACAGTTCACTCCCAAGCCAACAAGGACCACATACAACACTACAAAGATGCCCTCTCCCGCGCCCGCTCTGCCTACTACTCTCAAATTATCCACTCTGGCTCCGGAAACCCAAAAGCACTCTTCTCGACAATAAACAAACTCCTCCGCCCCCTGAACACCACCACCCAGTCATTCACAGTAGACAACTGCATCTCCTTCCTCTCTTTCTTCCAACGCAAAATTGACAACATCTACAATAGCTTGACCACCGCCGCACCCGCTCCCCCTCCAACCACCTGCCCCCCCTTGTCCTGCCATCCCCTGTCTCGGTTCTCCCCAATCTCTCCTACTGACCTCTCTGAACTCCTCATAGGAATGAAAACTGCCACCTGCACTCTTGACCCCATCCCCTCCAGCTTTGTCAAAGCCTCCCTCCCTGCTCTCTCTCCACTTATCATTGCAACAATAAACTCCTCCCTGTCTACAGGCATCGTCCCACCTTCCCTCAAAATTGCTGCTGTTACCCCCATTCTAAAAAAACCTGGTCTAAACCCTGACACCCTAAACAACTTCAGACCCATCTCCAACCTACCCTTTCTGTCAAAAGTTTTGGAACGCGCTGTAGCCACTCAACTCAAACATAATCTCTCTGCCAATAACCTGTATGAAACATTCCAATCCGGATTCCGCTCCAACCACAGTACTGAAACTGCTCTCCTCAAAATCACCAACGACCTTCTCCTCTCCTCTGACGCTGGCAACCTCAACATTCTCGTCCTCCTCGACCTCAGCGCTGCCTTTGACACCATCGATCACACTATCCTCCTCACCCGACTTGAATCCACCTTTAACGTCACCGGCACTGCCCTCTCTTGGATTAAATCATACCTCTCTGACAGATGCCAGTTCATCTCCATCAATAACTGCAAATCCCCCACTGCTCCCCTCCCCCAAGGTGTCCCCCAAGGTTCAGTTCTTGGCCCCCTCCTCTTCATCCTTTACCTGTCCCCGCTCGGTCACTTAATCCGCCGTCATGGTCTCCAATTCCACTGCTTCGCCGATGACATCCAGCTTTTCATCTCCACCAAGTCCGTCTCCACCGACACCCACTCTATCCTGACAAACTGCATCACTGAAATAAAATCCTGGCTTCAAATCAACTTCCTCAAGCTTAACTGTGATAAATCTGAAATAATCATCATTGGCCCAAAAACGCTCACAAAATCCACCCATAACTTTGCCCTCAACATCGACGGTATCCCAGTATCCACCTCCCTTCACATCCGGAATCTTGGCGTCATCTTTGACCAAACCCTTTCCTTCGACAAATACACTAAACAGATCACAAAGTCAGCCTTCTTTCACCTGAAAAACATTGCCCGTCTCCGCTCATCCCTCTCCTCCACGGCTGCAGAAACCCTCATCCACGCCTTCATCACCTCCCGTCTGGACTACTGCAATAGCCTCCTCTATGGTTCACCCTCAAAAATCACCAATAAACTCCAATACATTCAGAACTCCGCTGCCCGTCTACTCACTCATTCCCGGACCCGTGACCACATCACCCCCGTCCTTTACAAGCTTCACTGGCTCCCCATCCCCCAGAGAATCCAGTACAAAATCCTCCTCTTGACATACAAAGCCCTCCATAACCTGGCCCCATCCTACCTGGCTGACCTCCTCTCCAGACACACTCCCACCCGCAACCTCCGCTCTGCTGGTACCAACCTCCTGACCCCCTCCATCCGGACCAAATTCAGATCCTGGGGGGACAGGGCCTTCTCCATCGCTGCTCCCACCCTCTGGAACTCACTACCTCACACCATCAGAGACTCCTCCTCACTCACCACATTCAAAACATCACTAAAGACCCACCTGTTCAACGCTGCATTCAACATTCAACCCACAGCATTTAACCCCTGACTATCTCTTCTCCTTCTCCCTCCTTTTGCTTTAAATATTTCCCGATTGATTCTTGTCTTTTTGCAATTGTTGTTTTCATGTATTGTTATGCATTATGTTTTCCACTCTGTCAAAGCGCCTTTGGGCTTCTGGAAAAGCGCTATACAAAATAAATGAATTATTATTATTATTATTATAATAGCAGGAGCTGCTGATTGATAGATACATCGATGAATGCTATAATAGCAGTAGCTGCTGATAGATAGATACATCTATGAGTGCGATAATAGCAGGAGCTGCTGATATATAGATACATCTATGAGTGCTATAATAGCAGTAGCTGCTGATAGATACATCTGTGAGTGCTATAACAGCAATAGCTGCTGATATATAGATACATCTATGAGTGCTATAATAGTAATAGCAGTAGCTGCTGATATATAGACACATCTATGAGTGCTATCATAGCAGTAGCTGCTGATATATAGATACATCTATGCGTGCTATAATAGCAGTAGCTGCTGATATATAGATGCATCTATGAGTGCTATAATAGCAGAAGATGCTGATATATAGATACATCTATGAGTGCTATAATAGCAGTAGCTGCTGATAGACAGATACATCTATGAGTGCTATCATAGCAGTAGCTGCTGACAGATAGATACATCCATGAGTGCTATAATAGCAGTAGCTGCTAATTGATAGATACAGCTGTGAGTGCTATAATAGCAGTAGCTGCTAATTGATAGATACAGCTGTGAGTGCTATAATAGCAGTAGCTGCTGATAGATAGATACATCTATGAGTGTTATAATAGCAGTAGCTGCTAATTGATAGATACAGCTGTGAGTGCTATAATAGCAGTAGCTGCTGATAGATAGATACATCTATGAGTGTTATAATAGCAGTAGCTGCTAATTGATAGATACAGCTGTGAGTGCTATAATAGCAGTAGCTGCTGATAGATAGATACATCTATGAGTGTTATAATAGCAGTAGCTGCTGATTGATAAATACATCTATGAGTGTTATAATAGCAGTAGCTGCTGATTGATAGATACATCTATGAGTGCTATAATAGCAGTAACTGCTGATATATAGATACATCTATGAGTGCTATAATAGCAGTAGCTGCTGATATATAGATACATCTATGAGTGCTATAATAGCAGTAGCTGCTGATATATAGATACATCTATGAGTGCTATAATAGCAGTAGCTGCTGATATATAGATACATCTATGAGTGCTATAATAGCAGTAGCTGCTGATATATAGATACATCTATGAGTGCTATAATAGCAGTAACTGCTGATATATAGATCCATCTATGAGTGCTATAATAGCAGTAGCTGCTGATATATAGATACATCTATGAGTGCTATAATAGCAGTAACTGCTGATATATAGATACATCTATGAGTGCTATAATAGCAGTAGCTGCTGATATATAGATACATCTATGAGTGCTATAATAGCAGTAGCTGCTGATATATAGATACATCTATGAGTGCTATAATAGCAGTAGCTGCTGATAGATAGACACATCCATGAGTGCTATAATAGCAGTAGCTGCTGATAGATAGATACATCTATGAGTGCTATAATAGCAGTAGCTGCTGATAGATAGATACATCTATGAGTGCTATAATAGCAGTAGCTGCTGATATATAGATACATCTATGAGTGCTATAATAGCAGTAGCTGCTGATATACAGATACATCTATGAGTGCTATAATAGCAGTAGCTGCTGATATATAGATACATCTATGAGTGCTATAATAGCAGTAGCTGCTGATAGATAGACACATCCATGAGTGCTATAATAGCAGTAGCTGCTGATATATAGATACATCTATGAGTGCTATAATAGCAGTAGCTGCTGATATACAGATACATCTATGAGTGCTATAATAGCAGTAGCTGCTGATATATAGATACATCTATGAGTGCTATAATAGCAGTAGCTGCTGATAGATAGACACATCCATGAGTGCTATAATAGCAGTAGCTGCTGATAGATAGATACATCTATGAGTGCTATAATAGCAGTAGCTGCTGATAGATAGATACATCAATGAGTGCTGTAATAGCAGTATCTGCTGATAGATAGATACATCTATGAGTGCTATAATAGCAGTAGCTGCTGATAGATACATACATCTATGAGTGCTATAATAGCAGTAGCTGCTGATATATAGATACATCTATGAGTGCTATAATAGCAGTAGCTGCTGATATACAGATACATCTATGAGTGCTATAATAGCAGTAGCTGCTGATATATAGATACATCTATGAGTGCTATAATAGCAGTAGCTGCTGATAGATAGACACATCCATGAGTGCTATAATAGCAGTAGCTGCTGATAGATAGATACATCTATGAGTGCTATAATAGCAGTAGGTGCTGATAGATAGATACATCTATGAGTGCTATAATAGCAGTAGCTGCTGATATATAGATACATCTATGAGTGCTATAATAGCAGTAGCTGCTGATATACAGATACATCTATGAGTGCTATAATAGCAGTAGCTGCTGATATATAGATACATCTATGAGTGCTATAATAGCAGTAGCTGCTGATAGATAGACACATCCGTGAGTGCTATAATAGCAGTAGCTGCTGATATATAGATACATCTATGAGTGCTATAATAGCAGTAGCTGCTGATATACAGATCCATCTATGAGTGCTATAATAGCAGTAGCTGCTGATATATAGATACATCTATGAGTGCTATAATAGCAGTAGCTGCTGATAGATAGACACGTCCATGAGTGCTATAATAGCAGTAGCTGCTGATAGATAGATACATCTATGAGTGCTATAATAGCAGTAGCTGCTGATAGATAGATACATCTATGAGTGCTGTAATAGCAGTATCTGCTGATAGATAGATACATCTATGAGTGCTATAATAGCAGTAGCTGCTGATAGATACATACATCTATGAGTGCTATAATAGCAGTAGCTGCTGATATATAGATACATCTATGAGTGCTATAATAGCAGTAGCTGCTGATATACAGATACATCTATGAGTGCTATAATAGCAGTAGCTGCTGATATATAGATACATCTATGAGTGCTATAATAGCAGTAGCTGCTGATAGATAGACACATCCATGAGTGCTATAATAGCAGTAGCTGCTGATAGATAGATACATCTATGAGTGCTATAATAGCAGTAGCTGCTGATAGATAGATACATCTATGAGTGCTATAATAGCAGTAGCTGCTGATATATAGATACATCTATGAGTGCTATAATAGCAGTAGCTGCTGATAGATAGATGTATAAACGCGAATCAGACATTCTTTTGATGTGGTTTATGTCCTCTTCCATGTCTGCCAAACTGCTCAGTATGCATGTACCGGTACCATGAAGTGATATTTCGTGGCGAGGAATTCTAGTCAAATATGTATGAATGCGATGGCAATAGCTGCTGATAGATACATGTATGGCAACCGGACATTATTCTTAAAAGCCGAAGTTTTGGTCTACCATTGTTGTTTGTATCAGCAAATATTAAAAGTAAACAGAAGTCAATGTGACATAGGTTTCTTTATTTGAATCGTATCAGTGTGTACTTAGGAAGGTTTACTAGTTTAGAAATCATAACATGATTCATCATATATGTCCGATCAAGTATATTTAAGAAAAAAACATATTGTGCGTTGAATAATCCATTAAAATTTCACTTTGAAAAAAAACAAAAAAAATTTTGAAAACCCTCCCTACCCACTTTTTTGAAAAGAAAGTGGTGATAAACAGGAAAAAATTTAACCAGCCTGAGGAAGATGAAAATGAAAAAATATTCTCACCTTCCCCCTCCCCTCTTCTTTCTTTTGAATAAATTGTCTTGGGTACGTATATATAGATGAGTATGATTTGGATTTGTGGCGATTTGGAATCGACGTGGTGGATAAAACATATTTGAAGGGAGAGGGATAAGTAGTGATGTATACTTCCTCAGAGTTGTTTCATTGAAATCCAATCTCAGGTTAATAAAGGATTCCTGGGAGATCCTGCTCTCCGTGCAGGGATAACCAACGTGACGTGTTGGCATTTGCAGTTTTGACATGCGTGTCCATGTACCCCAAAAAAAAAAACTTTTTGGGGGGATTAGAAACATTCCCGGGAGTTACCCGAATCCACCGTAGTTGGATTTATTGAAATCCGTTAATCCATTCTCAAGTTATAACACGACAGACAGACAGCCACGGCGGCTCCTTTTATAATATAGATATTGTGACTTAAAGATTACACTACTGGAATGTTTCATAGTTGAAACTGGTTTCTGTAATTTTTTTTTATTTTTTTTTAAGGTTGCTCTCCACGTGGTTGAGTTTTGTCTTTCATGTATTCTCCCCAGAGACCATCTGAGAGCTGGGAGAGCAGATATTGACTTCACCTTCTTGAAGAATTTCACATCTGTGTTGGGGGTTGGAGGGATCAGGGTTTGAATCAGTCTGGAGGGATGAAGGGCTAACTTGTGCACATTAGTCAGGCAAATGTGGTAGTGGTGGTGGTGGTGGTGTTGGGTGTAGAAGGGGGATGGTGGTGGGAAGAAAGACGCACAAACTTGAATTTCGAAATGACATATGAATGCTAATGAAGCATTTCGCTGCTAAGAATGCCCAAACGAGGTATGGAGTCTGCCTCGAATATCCGGCTCCGATAGAAGTTAACGTGCTCCTATATAGGTGACTCTCACCAGAATGTTTTTAGTGTTGTTTTTTTTAAAGGCTTTTGTGTTAAAAACAATATGGCAGCCAAACCGCGACCGATGACGTCATCATTTTTTTTCCTCTCTGCCAATTTATCCCGAGACGACGCTCAACAAATTTCATCTTGATGGGATTAAGTTTTGTACTTGTCGAATTATGATGTGATATGGAGACGCCTGTGACATCATCATTAACGTATGTTATTCCCCATGGAGAGTTCTTTACAATGAGCCATGTCTCAATTTTTGTCTATTCAGTGCTTTCGGAGATATGGAGGTGCAAAGTTTTTCGGGTTTTCCAAGATGGCGCCAGTACCACGTGACCTCTGACCTCGTAGTCTCATTTAAAAATATATACAGGAGGAAAGTGAAATGAAAATTTTCACCTATGGTGAAAATTTCTTGTCAGTCGGACCATCGGCTGCAGATAAAATAATGTTTGTTCTGTGCGGACAAACAAACAAACAGGCTCAAATGCAATACCCTCTCCTCTGGCGAGGGTAAAAAAGCCCTTTTTTTTTTCTTTATTTTTTTTTTTTTTTTTTTTTTGTTTTTTTTTTTGTATACAAGATCGAGGCTCGTGAAAGAGCGAACATTAATCACACAGAAAGACAAACCGACACATAAAACATAACATAGGGAGCGGTAGACAAGATGGGGAGAGAGGGGGAAGGACACAAACACAACATTTGAGAGCAGGGACCGAGAGACATGGAGACATCGAGAGATCTGAGAGAGGGTGAGGGCTTTGGGGGGGGGGGCGTGGGAAGGGGGCAGTGGGAGAGGTATAAAACATATGGACACTGCCAGGACTTCCAGGAAAGAAGTTGGAATTTCAAACAAGGTGGATCTGGGGTGAATTAGCGGGGGTAGAAAAGATCAAGGTTTTGGATGGGGGAAGATAAGAGATGGTGGTGAACAGCTGTTTTAAAGACCTGAAGGGAGGAGTGGGATTGAAGGGAGTGAGGGAGTTTGTTCCAGAGGCGGGAGAAAAGAGGAATGAAAGAGTGAAGGTGAGCGGAGAGCCGTGATTTCGGCAGTTTAACCATCAGAGGGTTGCTGGCAGATCTTGTGCGACCTGTAGGAATATTTGGGGGACAGAGCACAGAGAGAGCTGGGGGTGCAAGGCCGGAGAGTAGTCGGTAGAAGACAGAAAGACCACCTACCTGCCTGCGGTGAGTGAGTGAAAGGCCCTCAGAGATAGCTTCATCGCGGGAGATTCCAATAATTCTGAAAGCTTTGGTTTCAACAGCGTGAAGCCGAGCTAGGTGTGAGGCAGGAGCACCGGCCCATAGGGGAGAACAGTATTCCATTGAGCTGCGGATGAAAGCCTTGTATGTGGTGAGTAGCTCAGGTGTGCCGAGGAAGGACTTCGCACGACGGAGGATGCCCAGTCGGCGACTGGCTTTGGAGGCCAGCTTGGAAATGTGGTTTTCCCAAGAAAGATCATGGCAGATAGTGAGACCCAAAATCTTGAGCGACAGAACTTCTTGGAGAGAATTGTTGAGAAAGTAGATGGGAGGGTTGTCCAGTCGATCTTTTCGGAGAGACATAGTAAGAGTGTGAGATTTGTCAGGATTGAAAGACATGTTCCACTTGTTTGACCAGTCTGTGATTTTGTCCAGGTCTTCAGAGAGTGAGGAGGCAGCAGACTTCCGATCTGAGGGAAGAGGAATGGAGCGGCAGAGAGTGGAGTCATCAGCAAAGAGATAGAGAGGATTTTCGAGAGAGTCAGAGAGATCATTGATGAAGACCAGAAAAAGCACGGGGCCCAGAACACTGCCTTGGGGAACTCCAGCCTGAACAGGAAGAGGAGATGAGAGAAACCCATTCAGGGCCACACGTTGACGACGACTAGAGAGGAAGTCCGCCAGCCATGCGTGGAGATTTCCATGGATACCAAAGGAGGAGAGTTTGGTGAGCAGAGCGGGGTGCCAGACCGTGTCGAAGGCACGTGATATGTCGAGGGAGACAGCTCTAATTTCCTGTTTGGCATTGAGGACCTCCATCCATTGTTGAGACAGCAGAAGCAGCATGTCCAGAGTAGAGTGACCTGGTCTGAAACCAAATTGATGATCAGAGATCAAGCCATTGGAGAAGAGGAAAGATTTCATATCAGAAGCAATGATGGATTCCATGACTTTGCTGATAATTGGGAGAAGGCTGATTGGTCTGTAGTTGCTAGGATCTGTTTTTGCACCTTTTTTGTGCAAAGCGGTGATGTTGGCTGATTTCCAAGCAGATGGCAGTTGACCTTGAGCAAAAGAGAGGGTGAAGAGAACAGAGAGAGGGTGAGATAGAGCAGCAGAGCAGGATTTTAGGACCCGTGGGCTGATGCCGTCGGGTCCAGTTGCAGAATCAGAGTCGAGGGTTGACAGAAACTTTTCCACCTTGTCAGGAGGAAAGGACACGGAGTCCAGAAGCAGCAGGGTACGACTGGGTATGGTGGGTACAGAGAGGGATGGGTTTGGGACACAAGATTTAGAGGCAAACACAGAGTTGAGGCATTCAGCTTTTTCACGTGCGGAGTCAGCTGTGTAGCCGTTTGAGGTAAGGGAGGGGATGGAGGGGGAACAAACACCAGAAACGGATTTGACCAGACGCCACCAGGATTTGGAAGAGGGAGACAGATAAGAGAGTTCGGTCTTGAGAACGGAGAGATATTGTTTCCTGGCTCTCCTGAGGGTGGACACACACTTGTTTCGGGCTTTGTGAAAGGAAATGAGATTTCCTTCCGTTGGATTTGCTTTCCAGGAGACGAAGGCAAGTTGTTTCTGGGCAACAGCCTCACCACAAGATTCCGTGTACCATGGACGGGAGGAAGGGTATGACAACTGAAGACGAGATGGGATAAATCTGTGCATGAGAGAGAGCAATTTACTTTGGAAGAATTCCCAGGATGAGTTGATGTCAGAGGTGGTAGAGATGGGAGACCAGTCCAGATGATTGATGGCTGCTTGAAGACCGTGCCAGTTGGCCTGAGTGAAATGCCAGACTCGTCGACGCTGAGCAGGCTCCCTGAGGATGGTCAGAGAGATGTCCACTTTAACAAGGACATGATCAGATGATCCGATCGGAGCAGAAGAAGAGCAGCAGACATTTTCAGGGAAGTTAGTCATAACCAAGTCCAGAAGAGAAGATGTTCCGTTGACTGAGATCCGGGTCGGGAAATTGACAGATTGTGTCAGTCCCAGTGAGTCGCAGAAGTCCTTTGCTGAGGAGCCATGGCTGGTGAGAGAGGTACCCACACCCAGCCAACTGGCATGATGACAGTTGAAGTCACCACATATGAGGAAGAGAGAGTTGGGATGAGTAGATAGAAGTTGGTCCATATCATCAGACAGCGAGATGTAGATGGAGTCATCACTGTTTGGTGGACGGTACAACACACATATGAACAAGAGGTGGGAGCGAAGGGGAAGCCGTAGCCAGAGGTATTCCTGGGGGTGAGGTGGAGAGAGTGCAGTGCAGGGCGAGTGAGGAAGAGAGTTTTTGATAAAGATAGCAACCCCGCCTCCAGGACGAGGCTCAGGTCTATCATACCGGAGGAGGGAGTAGCCCGGGAGAGATACTATGGAATCAGAGACATCATAAAGGAGGAAAGTTTCTGTTAAGCAGATCACGTCTGGTTTGACAGAAGCAACCTGTATGGAGAGATCAGTTAAGTTTGAACGAAGGCCCCGGATGTTTGAGGTCCATACCGTTAATGAAGAGGAAGGGGGAGCATCAGATACAGAACAGGGGGGAGGAGGGGTAGGGTAAGATGTAGAAGAGGTGGAAGAGGTAGGGAGAGCTGTTGAAGGTGTGTCAGAGATTTCAGAATAGCTCGGAGAAAGGGAAGGATGGGGCGGACAAAAGGTTTGATGGTGATTGGGTGAGCCACAATGAGGTGTTATTTGAGGAGGGGGAAGAGCGAGGCAGAAGGTTGGGGGAGATGGAGGTGAGAGTTTGAAGGGGGAAGAAGCGGGGAGGACGCTTTGAGGAGGGGGAGTGAGAGGGGGGAAATTGAGAAGCAATGAGGGTGGGGAGATTTGAAGGGGAGGGGTGAGGGGGGAGTTTGGGAGGGAAGGGACAAGGGGAGGGATTTGAAAGGGATGGGATATGGGGGAGATTTGGAGGGGAGGGGTGAGGCAGGAGTCTAGGAGGGGAGGGGCGAGGGGGCGTCTTGGCGAGGAGGGGTGAGGGGGTAGTTTAGGAGGGAGGGGGCAAGGGGGGAGATTTGAAAGGGATGGGTGATGGGGAAGATTTGGAGGGGAGGGGTGATGGGGAAGATTTGGAGGGGAGGGGTTATGGGGAAGATTTGGAGGGGAGGGGTGAGATTGGATTTTTGAAAGTGTACGATTTATGGGAAACGAACATTTATTGCAAAATGAGTTTCTTGTGACCTTCGAGTTAAAAATACGTTTAAGGACGCTGGATGGAGGATGGAGTGCAGGAGAGTTTAGGGAATGTAGAAAAAAGGCACTATAGGAGATGGATATTTTTTTTGGGATGAATTGATTTGGTGAGCAAGTCGAAAGCAGCCTTTTAAAGAAGAAGAAGAAAAAGGTGTTATAAAATATGACGGAATACATAACTTCAGGGGAAAGTGTAAACATTGAAGGTTAATGAGTGAAAAACTATCTGGGGAAATGGGGGAGAAACACGTGGTCGAAGAACGAACGAACGAATAAGAATGAATAAACGAATGAGAACAGAGAAGGAAATGTTTTTTTTTTTTTTTTTTTTTTTTTTGAGTTGAGATTTACACAAGGAAGTAGGCAATGGGTGAAAAGACTGGGAATACAGAGAACGAAAGTTATTGGATCACAAACGACGGACCACTGAGAGAAAAACAAAGCCTCAAGGTTGTACAGTGCACACTGTACAAGGCCTTGCTCGCGACACGGCAAACAGACGATCAATTTATGAAAGATAAACACCGAGAAACAACCAAAGTTGCACACAATAACTTCACACACCGAAAGATAAATACAGTTTCGACAAAATACAATTGTGAACAGACTTAACTTCGAAAAACGTGGAGACCGTGTGGAGCTTCGAAAATCCCTGCCGCCGTCTCCAAGATCTCGCGAGATCCTCCGGCCCTAAATTGGATGTTCGATTTTTGCAAGTGACATCACCCTAAGAGTCTTAATCTTAATTCTTGAGTGACATCTTAGTCAATCTTAATCTAAATGGCGGTTTATATCGAGAAACTGCATGTCGAGCTCGGATTCCGAGACTGATTCCAGGCAGTAGCAACTCTGAAGGTTCTCAGTATGTTGTAACTGATCAGTGGGGTTTTGCAGAAACAATTGGAGACAAAATTAGTGATGAAAATGCTTTTGGGGAAATTATAATAATAATAAAAATTCATTTATTTTGTATAGCGCTTTTCAAGTAGCCCAAAGGCGCTTTGACAGAGTGGAAAACATAATGCATAACAATACATGAAAACAACAATTGCAAAAAGACAAGAATCAATAGGGAAATATTTAAAGCAAAAGAAGGGAGAAGGAGAAGGGATAGTCAGGGGTTAAATGCTGTGGGTTGAATGTTGAATGCAGTGTTGAACAGGTGGGTCTTTAGTGATGTTTTGAATGTGGTGAGTGAGGAAATTATGGAGGCTTATTGTGTAGTTTTATGCGAGCGATTCAGACAAACATGGTGGCAATGGAGGAGGTAGCGAAGATGAAAACGCCAGTCACATGGTTACTACAGATTGGTAGGTTTTGTTTTTTTCCCCATTCAATTGATGGTTTAGCAGGGATTTTGTAATCTTGTAACAACAACCTCCGGTTTGTAACAACCTCCGGATCTTTCGACCATTGGTCCAGCATGAAACCGTCTCGGTTTGTATTACTACAGGCACAAAGGACGTATCGACGAGACATATTTTTGGAAAATCGAAAATTATTCGCCTTTTGAATTAAATCGTACTGCGGCGTAACCCATGCACAATACAAATATGGCGGTCGACTTCAGAGAGTGACGTCATGGCAAAGAATGAAGAGGAAGAAGATTTTGGGTTTTAATTGTAAAAATTCGGAAAAAGTTCGGAAATTTTTTAATCAGAAAAAGATTTATTTTGTAGGGTATTGCGGGATAGATTAGTGTCGAGGTGGTCTGAGCATTTGGGTTCCCCGTTAACCTGATTGTCATGGCCTCCATGCAGCTTGTTTCATTGAATGAGCCATTCAGCTTGGAGGGAGTTTGGCCCCTAAGTGCCAGTCATGTCAAATTGTGAGAACATTTATGTTGTCCCCCACAATCCTCTTCAACCAGTCTATTTACCTTGTGCCCAAAACAGAATCTACTTTGTTCTCATGGAGTTTGGAGACACCAAGGCTGAAATTGTTCATTTTCATTTTCGCGTTTGTGTGTTTTGTGAATAAGCACAGGATTTAAAGTTGTTAAATTCCACTACTGCTTAAATTATTCTGGATAATAAATTTAAATTTTATCTTTTGTTTAATTAGCTCTTCTTGTGGTTTCTTGCCTTTTTCATTAATGCACATATTGTATCACTAGGATGAGATTGTGGCGGACACGAAAGCCCACTGGCGTGGTGACATCATTCCGCGCACCAAGTGGGCGGCGGCCACGCCCAAGGGGTAGGCGTGGCCTCAGGATATACACCGGGCGCGCAGCCCGGAGCGCGCCAGTGCTACAAGTGACCTCTTGTCAATAAAGACACTTTTGTTTTAACCGTGTTGTCCGCTTCCTCCTTGGTAGCAAGTCGCGCACGTAGCACCACGCTTCATTGGTGACTCCGACGTTCTGGTCAGCCGTCACTGACCACCCGAACCCGCCACAGCCATGGCAACCAACGCGGTAGCGATAAAGCTCCCCGAGTTCTGGGAAGCTCAGGCGGAGATCTGGTTCCTGCAGGCCGAAGCCCAGTTCAGCCTTCGAGGCATCACGGCGGACGAGACATGCTACTGCCACGTGGTCGCCTCCCTCGGGGCCGGCACGGCCGCCCGTGTCGTATCGGTCCTGAGGAACCCACCGGCCGACGACAGGTACGAGGCGATCAAGCGTCTCCTCCTCGCCACGTTCGGCCTCACGGTGGACGCACGGGCCGATCGCCTCTTGGACCTCCCCGAGCTCGGTGACATGCGACCGTCAGTCCGAATGGACCATATGCTGTTGCTCATGGGCGACGAAACCCCGAACACTCTTTTCCGGGCGTTATTTCGACGCCAGCTGCCGGCACGAGTACGCCTCGCGTTGGCCGGTTCTGCGACAACGGAACCCCGTGTGCTCGCGGCCGAGGCCGACAAGTTCTACGCGGCTTTGGACACACAGGCGAGTTTCGGTGCGGCCGTAGCGGCTCCCGAGCCCGAAACTGCTGCGGGTGCCCACCCCTACTACGCGACGCACCGCGTAGCCGCTGAACCTCCTGCGGGTGCACACCCCTGCTCCGAGGGGTGCCTCGTGGCGGCCACCATGCCCCGCCCACCACCACCGCGGAAACCGCGGCCTCCGGCTTCGCCGCAAACCTGGTGTCATTTCCACGCTAGGTTCGGCCACGAGGCTCGGCAATGTCGCCCGCCGTGCTCATTCGGCAGGTCGGGAAACGCCCGGGCCGGCCCTCGGTAGTGGCACTGAGCGCCGGCCAATTAAACAGCCTCCTGTACATAACGGACACCTTATCCGGGTGCCATTACCTGTGCGACATGGGAGCGCAGGTGAGTGTCGTTCCCGCCGGTACGTCCGACAAGCGGGCCGGGGCCCCGCGCTGCTTGCTGCCAATGGTACGCCCATTCGCACGTACGGAAAACGCTGCCTTTCTCTGCGGTTCGGAGGGCAGGTTTTCCGATGGTCGTTCGTGACTGCCGACGTGCCGATGGCACTGCTCGGCGCGGACTTCCTCTGTGCCAATGGCCTTTTGGTCGACGTCAAGCACAGAAGGCTTGTCCAGGCTGAGAAGTTCAGCTCGCTCACGTGCATGCTGCCCGCCTCATTGAGCATCTCACGGAGCGGCTTGCTGAGCGTTCGGTCCGGCCAGGTTCATCTGCACGCTTCCGGCCGCGGACGAATTCACCCACCTCCTCGCGGGTTTCCCGGCCCTCACGAGGCCCACCTTCTCGGCGGGGACCATCAAGCACGGGGTGGAACACTACATCCCCACCGCCAGGCCACCGGTCTACACCCGGGCACGCCGCCTCGAGCCGACGAAGCTCGCGGTAGCTAAAGCGGAGTTTGCTACGCTGGAGCGGCTCGGCATCGTGCGGCGCTCCGAGAGCGCTTGGGCGTCGCCGCTCCACATCGTGCCCAAGCCCGCCTGGGGATGGCGACCGTGCGGGGACTACCGCCGTCTCAACGATGCCACCACCCCCGACCGCTACCCCGTCCCCCATATTCAGGACTTTTCCGCCCGCTTGGCGAATATGTCCTTCTCGAAGGTGGACCTCATACGCGGTTACCACCAGGTCCCCGTCAGGCCGGAGGACATCCCGAAGACGGCTGTCATCACGCCGTTCGGTCTTTTCGAATATCTTCGGATGCCCTTCGGTTTGAAGAATGCGGCTCAGGCGTTCCAGCGCCTCATGGACAGCGTCTTGAGTGACTTGGATTTCGTCTACGTCTATCTGGATGATATCCTCATCGCAAGCGCGTCCCGCGAAGAGCACCTACACCATCTCCGCACGCTCTTCGAACGTCTGGGCCAGCACGGCCTGATCGTGAACCCCGCCAAGTGCCGGTTCGGTGTCGCCGAAATCGACTTTTTGGGGCACCGCATCACCAGGCACGGGGCCGTCCCCCTACCGGCCAAGGTGGAGGCGGTGAAGGGGTTTCCGCGCCCCCGCACGATCAGGGGGCTCCAGGAGTTCCTGGGCATGGTAAACTTTTACCACCGTTTCCTGCCCCGCATCGCCCAGCTCCTGCGCCCCTTGCACGAGGCCCTCCGGGGGAAGCCGGGCAAAGGTGACATCACCTGGACCGAGCAGATGGACGCGGCGTTCGTGGGCGCGAAGCTCACCTTGGCTAACGCCACCATGCTCGCGCACCCGGCGCCCGATGCACCGATCGCCCTCACCACCGACGCCTCGGACTTCGCGGTGGGCGCGGTGCACGAGCAATGGGTGCGTGGAGCTTGGCAACCACTGGCGTTCTTCAGCCGGCAGCTTCGCCCGCCCGAACGCCGGTACAGTACCTTCGACCGCGAGTTGCTCGGGCTCCACCTGGCGGTCAGGCACTTCCGCCATCTGCTCGAGGGCCGTGCGTTCACGGCCTTCGTCGACCACAAGCCACTGGTGTTCGCGATGGGCAAGGTCGCCGAGCCGTGGTCGGCCCGGCAGCAGCGTCACCTCTCGGCCGTGTCCGAATACACGACGGACATCCGGCACGTCGCGGGGAAGGACAACCCGGTGGCGGATTGCCTTTCCCAGTCCGTTGCCCACGCGGTCCACCTCGGCATCGACTCTGCCCGGATGGCGGCGGACCAGGCCGCCGACCCCGACGTCCAGGCCTTGCGGACCGCCATTATGGGCCTCTGCGTCACCGAGGTGCCGTTCAACGGCGCGGGCACAGCCCTCTGGTGCGACGTCTCCCTCGGGTGGCCTCGCCCCATCGTGCCCGCGGGCTGGCAGCGCCGGATTTTCGACTCCATCCACAGCCTGTCCCACCCGGGCACGAGGGCCTCCCAGAGGTTGATCGCCGCCAAGTTTGTCTGGCATGGCCTCCGGAAGGCCGTCCGCGGCTGGGCCAGGGCGTGCCAGCGCGCGAAGGTGCACCGACACACCCAGGCCCCATTGGCCCCGTTTGCGGTGCCGGAACGTCGGTTTGACCACGTTCACGTGGACCTGGTGGGACCCCTGCCCCCCTCGCGGGGTTTCACCCACGTCCTGACCATGATGGACCGCACCACCCGGTGGCCGGAGGCCGTGCCTTTGGCGTCAACGACGGCGGCGGACGTCGCGCAGGCGTTCATCGCCACCTGGGTCGCCCGGTTCGGCGCCCCCTCGGACATCTCGTCCGACCGCGGCCCCCAGTTCACCTCAGAGCTCTGGGGGGCGGTCACGCAGGGGCTCAGGGTCCAGCTGCCCCACACCATGGCCTACCACCCCCAGGCTAACGGCCTGTGCGAGCGGTTCCACGGCTCGTTGAAGGCCGCGCTCCAGGCCACCCTCCGTGACGGCGGCTGGGTCGACAGGCTCCCCTGGGTCCTGCTGGGCCTCTGGACGGCACCCAAGGAGGACCTGCGCGCATCCGCGGCGGAGTTGGTCTTTGGACAACCGCTGCGGGTGCCGGCGAGTTCCTCCCCGACCCCACGGCACCTTGGTCCACGGCGCAGGAGTGCTCCGCGCTGCAGGAGACCGCCCGGAGGTTCGCCCCGGTGCCGACGGCGCACCACGGGCACCCACCCACGCACGTCGCCCCGGAGCTTCGCACCGCGGAGTATGTCTTCGTCCGGCACGACGCCCACCGGACACCACTGCGGCCCCCGTACGACGGGCCTTTCCGCGTGCTGGAGACCGGGGTGAAATACTTCACCTTGGACATCGGCGGTACTCCTGACCCCATCTCGTTGGATCGACTCAAGCCGGCCCACCTCGACAGGGACCACCCACCGCCGGTGGCTCGGCCCCCGCGTCGGGCACCCACCCCGGGTACAGCTGGGGGCATCGCCAGAGTCGCCAGAGGGCGCTTCGGCCGGGTCATCCGTTTGCCCCGCAAACTGGCCCTCCAGGTGCGCGGGAATTCTGGGGGGGCGCGTGTGGCGCACACGAAAGCCCACTGGCGTGGTGACATCATTCCGCGCACCAAGTGGGCGGCGGCCACGCCCGAGGGGTAGGCGTGGCCTCAGGATATACACCGGGCGCGCACCCTGGAGCGCGCCAGTGCTATAGTGACCTCTTGTCAATAAAGACACTTTTGTTTTAACCGCGTTGTCCGCTTCCTCCTTGGTAGCAAGTCGAGCGCGTAGCACCGCGCTTCAAGATCAATGGATTTTTCCACCAGATTCAATCTGTGATACTGTTTGTCTTCTTCCTCCTCCTCATGCACTATTACATTCTCCCAGACTGCATCAGGAGTGGCATGTGTCTTTTCAGAAGTTGCTTATCCACAAATTCCTCTTGTATCTTGTTCATTTGTGCAGGTGTGAGTACTTTACACACAAAAACGAGTCACTGAGTCAAATGTGCACTTCTTTCATTTCAAAATTTAAAACTTTTGCATGGTTGAAGACGCCATCATGAAAGGGCAATTTCAAGTCTGATAAGCAGATTTCAGTCTCACATAAATTTAAAATGCTGTCATTCCTTCATGGAACTTCACATCAGCAATACCAGTGTCACCTCCATCAAGAAGTTATTCAGCCTCTGCTTCGTTACTGTTCTAAGGATGAGTTTGGAGTCATCTTGGTGGTTTGTGGTATTGTCAAAGTCCACTTTTGTGAGATGTACCTCACTGTTTTATGGCATTTCATGTATGAACCTACTGAGCAGCTTTTTGAAGATTCAAATTGCGTCAGCCCTTGATTGCTCGGCGAGCAGCTTACAAAGCGCTTTATACGGAACGGAAGGGTTGTCAAGCGGTCGAAAGCTGCTTGATAACGGCACACATTGCACGATTAGACGATTGAAAAGGGAATGGTGATGGAAAATGGCGGTCAATGAAAATGGTTCGAAACACGATCCGAACGTGAGGTAATAATGGTCGCGCGCGAAGGAACCCTTTGGGGAATTTGGATAGAAAATGGCGTCTTGTAGTGCGATTGTCCATCTGCGGCGAGCGTTCTTCAGAAGGAATGCTTTTGATGCATCAAATGCCAGGATAAATATAAGCGGTGTATTGACAAATGTTTGCAGCTTTTTACATGTGGATTGGCTGTATTTTGTTTTCCTACAATTTCTGACTGCCATGATAACATAAAATGTAAAAGACTTTCCAAAACCAAAATAATTAATGAGATCAACACCTGCCTTTTATTATATTTAATTTTCTTATAAGCCGGCACAAACATGCATCAAAGCTTATAATCAGTGAAAAACGATTAACAGAGAAAATGTGAATCACGTGACCAGTGACACATCGGAAATACGGATATTATAAATGATAATATTTTAACAATTGACAATAATATGTTGTACGGAGAAAATTGATAGATTCATACTTGATGCCTTGATTTAATTTTAATAATATCATACAGCAATGAGGTGAATTTTTTTTTTATGCTTCCGGTTGCCCCTGCATTTTCTATTGTGAAACCCCGTTTCGCTCTTTCTTTTTTCCTCAGATCCTCACCCTTTGCGCCGCCATGGGTGATATTCAGGTAGATTTCGGGTTTTCTTGGTTTTTCAGAGTTCCACACAATGTGTAGCGATACGTTCGTGTGTTCATCGTATAAGTAATCTTCCTAACTTTGCCTGAGAATTATGCAAAAGTCGTTTAATATCTTGATATTGCTCGTTAGATTCGAAAGGCCTAGTCAAAATGTGTGTGCTGGATGGAGTTGCATGATCGCCGGTGCAGGCTTTTTAATAAGTACCACTACCTGGCGGTTTCTGGTGTAAACTTTGATAGTTTCTAAAGTTATTTTATTTACTAATGAGCGATCATGGTGTAGCTTGATGTGCGATTTGCTGGATTAAAGAGGAACACGTGTACTCGTCTCTCCTAATCTGCGAACCATCTAGTTTACCTGTTTGTTGGAATTTTTGATTAATAATTCTAACCGACAATCCCGTTGATCGTCTTTACAAATCACATGTTGAATTTAATAAATAATTAAATATTTATTTACTTTTGATAGTTGTCTTATCATATGAGGGACGTCCAACTAATCGACATATTACTTAATAGTATTAGTAATGGACATCATTAAGATGGCTGCACCCTCTTCCCTCTCTTCAGACCTGAATAAAATCACAAGATTGTCAAACACTTGGAATATCTCTTTCAATCCTGACAAATGTCACTCTCACTGTCTCTCTCCGAAACCCCACTATCTACCCTCTTTTGAGGAGGTTGTCATTCAAATTCCCGGGTCTCACTATCAGCCATACCCTGGTGTTGGCTTAGCGGTTAGGGTGCTGAGCTTGGGATACTAGGATCCTGCGTTCGAATCCCGATCGATCGTTGAATTAACACCAGGGGGGTTGACTCAGCCTGTCATCCTTCCGAGGTCGGCAAATTGAGTACCAGTTCACTGGTAAATCCCTGTGTGTTGCAAGAGGCGACTAACAGGGTTGGCGGCAGGAAGGGCATCCGGCCATAAAACATCGCTTCAAAAAAGGGACCACGGTGCCCCAAAAAGGCAAACCCCTGCTCTGTGGGGAAAAATGGCCTCTAAAGGTTCACTCTCATTCTCACTCTCACTCTCTCACAACATGTCATGGCTAAACCCAACCGCCGACTGGGCATCCTCTGTCGTCCAAAGTCCTTCCTTGGCACACCTTAACTCCTATCTACCTACATCCACAGCTTGAAACGGTGCTGATCACCTCCTCTGGGATGGCTTCCCTGCCTCACTTGCTCAGCTTGACCCCGTGGAAACCAAGGCCTCAAAAATATTGGAATCTCACACGATGAAGCATGAGTTTGTTGGCCTATGACTTCGCCATCACAGACAGGCCGGTGGTCTCTTTTGACTCCACCTCCTCCTTTCTGGTCTTGCACCCTCTGCTTTTTCCATGCTTTGTTCACTTCCTTCCCCCCCCCCCCCACCCCTCCCATTCCAGATTTCTGCAGGGCATACACAGTCCACCATCAACCCCCTTCTGGTGAAACTACCTAATTCTAGGAACATTACTCTTTTTTCCAGCTTATGGAACCAATATCCAGGTCTTCAAGCAGCCTGGAAGAAGCCAAAATCTCGGCCCAAACGTTCACCACCATCTGAGATCTTTCCCAATCTAAAAACATGGTCTTTTCTACCCTTGTTAACCCACCCCTTTCAAATTTACAGTTTTTCCTTCCTGAGAGTTTCCTTCTGTATCCATCTTGTCCACCCAATGTATCCTCCCCACGTCCCTTATTTGTCCAAGTCTCCCTCTATTTTATATCTCAACCTTGCTGTTGATGTCCCCCCTCTCTTTCTGCTGTTTTGTTCTGATGCGTCCTGATCCGTTCAGCGTTCTCAATCTCTCATGAGTCTTGACTTTGCATCCCCAAAAATTAGCCTTTCGGTATACTTCACCTTGGGGTGTCAACCAGTCTTCCTTCTGAGGTGATCTTAAGTCTGATGTGGTCGTGTTATCTATCCAGCGGGTGCAGGGTGCTTCACCCCAAGCTCCATGGGTTTTGTGTCTGTCGTTCTGAATCGTCATGAGTTTTTAATGTTTATTTTTTTAAATCCTTTTTTCACACCTTTTTAGCCACGGCATTCATACTAGATGTCATCATTTTGTTGAAACAAAACAGTTATTGTGACGACCTTGATATTTACCTGGTGTTGGCTTAGCGGTTAGGGTGCGGGCTTGGGATCCTGGGTTCGAATCCCGGTCGATCGCTAAATTAACACCAGGAGGGTTGACTCAGCCTGTCATCCTTCCGAGGTCGGCAAATTGAGTACCAGCTTGCTGGGATGAATGATCCCGGTGTGTACCCCAGTTTAGAATAGGTACACCGTATCCCTGTGCATCGTAAGAGGCGACTAAGGGTTGGCGCCAGGAAGGGCGTCCGGCCATAAAAACATTTCCTCAAAACAGGGAACCATGATTGTCATGGGACCCGCAAGGCTAACCCTTGCTCTAGCGGGGAAAATGGCCTCAAACCGATCATTCATTCATTCATTCTTGATATTTACCCGACTTGAGTTAATGTGTGTACGATAGGGATTCACACTGGCTTTGTGGCCCCCGCTTCCCCATCCACGGCTCCGATGTGATGCTTTGTTCACTCAGTTTTGTGGTCCCATTAGCTTTCTGTTTGCGTTTGGACATTTGTGTGTGTTTGTGTGTTTTATTTCCTCCTAAGGAGCATTGTTGTTCTTTTCCTCTGCAGACAGAGAGGTCCTACCAGAAGCAGCCGACGATTTTTCAGAACCGAAAGAGTGCTCTCTTAGCTGGTTCAGGGAAGGAAAAGCTCCGGCGATATTATCGCAATGTTGGCTTGGGATTCAAAACTCCGAGGGAGGTGAGTTTGACAAAGTAAAATAATACAAGCTTCCTCGTTCCATCCTTTGGAAGATGTATGGTGATTTTGAAACTTTTGTGAGCATCCCTTGCTGCATGGTTTACAAGTTTACTGTTTTACAGGCTATTGAAGGAATGTACATTGACAAGAAATGTCCCTTTACGGGAAACGTGTCCATCAGAGGTCGCATTCTAACAGGCAAGTCTGGTTTTCATCCCATGGTTCTTCGGTGGAGTTGAAGTCAAAATCTTCTTCACCTTAATCATGCACGGCTGCTACAAATGATGCTTCTTCACGATGGTCTTCACAGCACTTCGCGCTTAGAAGTGTGATGATAATTTGTGTTCTGATAGCAGCTTATTCGCTGATCATTGTTCGTGTTGTGTGTTTTGGCTTTGATAATGGGCTTTCCCCCCTCTCGACCGGTGTGGTTACGAAGATGAAGATGCAGAGGACCGTTGTCATCCGACGTGACTACCTTCATTACATCCGGAAATACAATCGCTTTGAAAAGCGGCACAAGAACCTTTCTGTTCATCTCTCGCCATGTTTCAGGTGTGTGAGACGTTTAAAGCTGATATTGCAAGACATAAACGGTGTATATTTAGAAATCTGATATTGTAAGTTAACTTTCTTACATTTTATTTATTACCCCGCATGTGCGAAGCGAAAGGTGGAGTTTAACAATTGATTCGCTTTTTCTATCTACAAACGTCAGTTTATGATCGAGAAACGGCTTGAATTCAATTGAATGTTGTTTTATGAACTCAAATTGCAAAATGACTAGTTCAGCAGGACTTTGGCTCGGAACCTGGGAAATTGTATGGAACCTCATCCCGATTGCGCACCTGCAGAGAGGAGTTGGGTAAAACAATTTTTTAGTCTGTCTCTACCTATCTAGCAGTCAAACAAAATTGAAAATCATTCCAAACAGGAAACATTGTTTTTTAAGGACATCGTAAAGGACACAAACAATAGGCATGAATAATTAATGTTGGGTCTTGGCCAAAAGTATTGGCCAGCTCCATGAAAGGGGGTTCTATGGTCGGAGACCCAGGAGGACCCCACTGCTGAGAGAGAGACATAAGAAAGCCTGATTGGAGTTTTCCAAAACACACCTGAACAACCCAAAATCCTTGTGGGAGAATGTCCTGTGGACAGATGAGACCAAATTAGAGCTTTTTGGTAAAGCACATCATCTCTATATTTACAGAAAACAAAATGAAGCCTTCAAAGAAAAGAACACCTTTCCTTAAGTCTAACATGGAGGAGGTTCAGTGATGTTTTGGGGTTGCTGTGCTGCCTCTGGCATTCGGTGCCTTGAATGTGTGTATGGCATCATGAAATCAGGAAATTACCAAAGCATTTTGGAGGGCCATGTTCAACCCAGTGTCAGAAAGCTGTGTCTCCGTAAAAGGCCATGGGTCTTGCAGCACGACAATGACCCCAAACACACTTCAAAAAGCACCCAGGAACGGTTCAATACAAAACGCTGGACTGTTCTGTAGTGGCCAGCAATGAGTCCAGATCTAAATCCCATTGAACACCTGTGGGAGATCTGAAAACAGCAGTTTGGAAAAGGCACTCTTTAAATCTGGGTGAACTGGAGCAGTTTGCACAAGAAGAGTGGGACAAACTGCCAGTAGGGAGGTGTAAGAAGCGCTTGACTGGAGTTATTTTGTCCAAAGGCCGTGCTACCAAATATTAAGTCTCGGGTGTCAATAATTTTCTCAATGCCGTTTCTTTTTAATCGAACATTCTGATTTAAAAGGATATATTAAGTTGTGAATCAAAAATAAAGGCTCTGTAATATTAACAGTGAAATAAAGAATTGTGGAGACCAAATACTTTTGTCAATTTCAACTTATTTTTAGAGAAAATTGTTAGTTGTATGAAAAAAGTGCAAGTGTGTCAATATTCTTCGCCACCACTAAGTGTTTGAGGTGGTGTAAGCGACGCTGCCACAACGGAAGTAAACTCGAAAATCAATTTTCCACCACCTCTATAATCTTTATTGTCCCCCGTCGCTCAGCGGAGCGAAAGGGGGACTATGGCTTTCCCCTCCGTCCGTGTGTCCGTTCGTCCGTGCGTGCGTGCGGCATGCGTGCGTAAGCGAAGGACCGCATTCGAATTTGGTGTGTGGGTGCAACCCACGTCAAAATCCAAGATGGCCGCCGCCATGTATGTCTGATGCCATGTATGTCTGAACCTTGTAACCTGCATAATCTTTAAAAATAAGTGAAGTACCAACTTCTAATCTGGTGTGTGGGTGTATCTAGGCACAAGGAAGAACGCTGTTTAAAATCGGGTCGCCACGTCAAAATCCAAAATGGCCGCCACCATATATATGTCTGAAAATTGTGAGCGAAATATCTCGACAAATAAGCGAAGTACCAACGTCTAATCTGGTGTGTGAGTGTATCTAGGCACAAGGAAGAACGCTGTTTAAAATCGGGTCGCCACGTCAAAATCCAAGATGGCCACCACCATATATATGTCTGAACCTTGTGAGCGAAATATCTTGGAAAAATAAGCGAAGTACCAACTTCTAATCTGGTGTGTGGGTGTATCTAGGCACAAGCAAGAACGCTGTTTAAAATTGGGTCACCACGTCAAAATCCAAGATGGCTGATGCCATGTATGTCTGAACCTTGTAACCTGCATATCTTGAAAAATTAGCGAAGTACCAACTTATAATCTGGTGTGTGGGTGTATCTAGGCATAAGGAAGAACGCTATTGAACATTGGGTCACCATGTCAAAATCCAAGATGGCCGCCGCCATGTATGTCCGAACCTTGTGAGATAAATATCTTGGAAAATAAGCGAAGTCCCAACTTCTAATTTGGTGTGTGGGTGTATCTCGCCATAAGGAAGAACGCTATTGACAATTGGGTCGCCACGTCAAAATCCAAGATGGCCACCACCATATATATGTCTGAACCTTGTGAGCGAAATATCTCAAAAAATAAGCGAAGTACCAACTTCTCATCTGGTGTGTGGGTGTATCTAGGCACACGGAAGAACGCTGTTTAAAATTGGGTCGCCACGTCAAAATCCAAGATGGCCGCCGCCATGTATGTCTGAATCTTGAGAAGAATATCTTGAAAGATAAGCGAAGTACCAACTTCTAATTTGGTGTGTGGGTGTATCTCGGCATAAGGAAGACCGCTATTGTAAAGTGGGTCGCCACGTCAAAATCCAGGGCGGCCGCCACCATATATATATGTCTGAACCTTGTGAGCGAAATATCTTGAAAAATATGCGAAGTACCTTCTGGTGTGTGGGTGTATCTAGGCATAAGGAAGAACGCTAGATTGAAAATTGGGTCGCCACATCAAAATCCAAGATGGCCGCCTCCATGTTTGTCTGACCCTTGTGAGCGAAATATCATATCATAGCATGTTTTCTGCGTGTTGCACTTTGTCAACTCACATCACTTCCCCGACGGGGGACCTAGGCGTAACGCTTGTTTTTATTACCCTCGCCAGAGGAGAGGGTATTGCCATTGAGTCCGTTTGTTTCAGCAAACCGCCCAGAATGTGAATGTCCACAATGTGAGTTAATTGAGTCCGCACAGAGTTTTCTCTGCAACTGTTGGTCTGATTGACAGGAATTTTTCACCATACGTACACCTCCTGCATGGTGAAGGGTCGGCAGGGACAGAAATACAAGTTTGTGTGGCAAGGGTGCCTGGAGGGCGTGAATGGTGTTGGTGTCCTGTTTTCTGAGGAGTTTGTAGACAGTGTGGTGAGTGTGACGAGAGTGAGTGATAGGTTGATGATGGTGAAAATGATGATTGGAAAGCTCTTGGTGAACGTCATCTTGGGATATGCTCCGCAGGTCGGTCGAAGCGATGAAGAAAAGGACAAGTTCTGGTGTGCGACAGAGAAGCTGATGGAAAACGTGAAAGATGAGGAAGTTGTTGTGGTAGGAGGAGACCTAAATGGACATGTGGGAAGGAGTATGGATGGTTTTGACGGAGTTCATGGGGGTTACGGATATGGTGTGAGAAATGGAGAAGATGAAAGGATTTTGGAGTTTGCTGATGGAGCTGATTTGTTGATTTGTAATACTCAGTTCCAGAAAGAGGATAATAAGCTTGTTACATACACGTCAGGTGGGTCGACGACAACCGTTGACTACCTGATGGTGCGTAGGCGAGATCGGGGGCACCTCCGGGACACAAAGGTGATCCCGGGGGAGGAGGCTGTTTCACAGCACCACTTGGTTGTCTGCGACGTAAGGGTGAAAGGTGCGAGGAGAGCTCGGCGGATGAAGTACCAACCTAGAATGAAGGTGTGGAGGTTGAAAGAGGTGACAGTAAGGGAGGCATTAAAAGAGAGGCTGAGTAGGGTCGAGGATGATGTGGTTGAGCTTGAAAGTGGTTGGATGTCGATGAAAGCTAGTCTGTTGGGAGCCGTTGGTGAGGTATGTGGATGGACAAAAGGACCACCGAGGCACTCGGAAACATGGTGGTGGGATGATGAAGTTGGAAAGAGGATTGACGAGAAGGGGAAGAAGTTCAAGGAGTGGCAGAAGGCGAAGGGTACGGGAGCAGAAACAGCAGAGCATGAAAGTTATAAGGCAGCCAGGAAGGCTGCAAAGAAAGAGGTACAAAGGCGCAGGAGGCATGTAGGAAAATGTTCGGAGAACGCTTGGATTCGGAAGAGGGTCAGAAAGCAGTATTCAGGATTGCAAAGCAGATAGCGAAAGAGGTGTGATGTGATGGGGGTGAGTTGCTTGAAGGATGAAGTGGGACAAATCGTTGTCGACCCAGATGGAATTAAAGGAAGATGGAAAAGATGTATGGAAATGCTGTTGAATACAGAGAATGAATGGGATGGCAACATAGAGAGTAACCCAGTTTTAGGACCGGCAGAGAAGATAACTGAGAAGGAAGTTGAGGAAGCGATAAAAGCAATGAAGGGTAGAAAAGCGGGAGGGCCGACGGGAGTTGTGGGAGATATGTTGAAGGCAGCAGGAAGTTGGGGTGTGAAGAGAATGACAGAGATCTGCAATCTGGTGGTGACAGAAGGCCGCATTCCAGTGGATTGGGAACTGAGTACCCTCGTCCCTCTATACAAGGGGAAAGGTGACCCTCTGGAGTGTGGCTCGTACTGAGCGATAAAGTTATTGGAGCATGGAATGAAGTTATTGGAAAGGGTGTTGGAGAGGAGGATAAGGAAGAAAGTGAAGATCGACGAAATGCAGTTTGGATTCATGCCAGGAAGAGGAACGACAGATGCGCTTTTCATTGTGAGGCAGTTGCAGGAGAAGTACATGGAGAAGAGGAAGAAGTTGTTTCTTGGGTTTGTTGATCTGGAGAAAGCATTCAATTGGGTACCACGCAAAGTATTGACATGGGCATTGAGGAAGTTAGGAGTGGAGGAATGGTTGATCAGAGTAGTGATGGCAATGTACAAAAGAGCGCGCACAGCTGTAAGGACGAAGGACGGGAACAGTGGTGAGTTTGAGGTGAAGGTGGGAGTGCATCAGGGGTCGGTACTAAGTCCACTACTATTTGTAGCTGTGATGGAGGTGCTGGCTCAGAACATAAAGGAGGGTTTACCGTGGGAGTTGTTGTATGCAGATGATCTGGTGTTGATTGCGGAAAGTATGGATGGACTGAAGGAAAAGATGAACACGTGGAAGGAATGTATGGAGACAAAAGGTCTGAAGGTGAATATCGGAAAGACGAAGGTGATGGCAAGTGGTAAAGCATGTGGTGAGGTGGAAAGAACTGGGAAGTGGCCCTGTGCTGTGTGTAGGAAGGGTGTCGGAGTGAACTCCATTCAATGTACAATGTGCGCTGAGTGGGTTCATCAAAAATGTAGTGGTCTGAGAGGGTCATTAACCAGTGTGGCAGCTACATTCAAATGTAAGGTGTGCACAGAGGGAGCTGCAGATGGAGGAAATGTTGAGTTGGATCTTGGAGACGGCGTGAAGCTGGAAGGTGTGAAAACATTTTGCTACCTCGGAGACATGCTGAATTGAGAAGGTGGATCAGACTCGGCAACGGTTGCTCGAGTGAGATGTGCATGGAAGAAGTTTCGGGAACTGAGTGGCGTGCTGACGAGGAGGGGAGTGTCGTTGAAGCTGAAGGGAAAGGTGTATGCTGCATGTGTGAGAAGTGTTATGATTTATGGGAGCGAGACATGGGTAATGAACGTAGAGCAGCAACGAAGGTTGGAAAGGGTGGAAATGCGAATGGTTCGACGGATGTGTGGAGTGTCGTTGAGAGAGAGGAAGACAAATGATGAATTGCGAAAGATGATGGGAATAGAGCCTGTGATTGATGCTGTGAAGAGGAACAGGTTGAGATGGTTTGGTCATGTGTTGAGGAAGGATGAAAGTGACTGGTTGAGAAGAGTGATGGAAATGAATGTAGAAGGAAGCAGAGGACGGGGAAGACTTGGCTAAAGATGGTGGAAGAAGAAATGCGGGCAAGGGGGTTAACAAGGAGAGATGCAGAAAATAGGGCAAAATGGAGAAGATTGTCATGGGGACCGCAAGGCTAACCCCTGCTCTAGCAGGGAAAATGGCCTTTAAAATGCATGTTGTTGTTGTTGTTGTACACCTCCTGCAGAATTTTTTTTCATGATATTTATTCCATCATAGGTCCAGGCGCCATCTTGGAAAAACCCAAAAAAATTGCACCTCTATATCTCCGAAAGCGCTGTGTAGAAAAAAATTGAGACATGGCTCAATTTGCAGTTAAAAATTATACTGTCGAGGTAAAGAACTCTCCATGGGGAATAAAAAACAAAAAAAAACACCTTTAGAGGCCATTTTTCCCCGTAAAGCGGGGGTTGGCCTTTTTCGGGCACCGGGGTTGTTGTTGTTTTTTTGGTCCCCTTTTTGCATAACATAAGTTAATGATGTCATAGGTGACTCCATGACGTCATAATTCGACAAGTACAAAACTTCATCTGATCAAGATTAAATTTGTTGAGTGTCATCTCAAGTAAATTGGTTGAGGAAAAAAAATTGATGACGTCATCGATCACGTGTTTCTGCTGCCATATTTTAACACAAAAGCCTTACAAACCACTAAAAACACGTTCTGGCGAGGGTCTGCGATCTCTGATTGCTCTTTCTTGTTTCAATTGAATTGTGCACTTGAACACAAATGACCTTTTTGGCACCTTAAAAAATCCCTCCGCTTCGCAGTATTTGGACAAAATATTACAGCATTTTACTTTTCCACAACCAATCAAATTTGCCGCTCGCAGACCCCGCCTATGTCCTTGTTTCATAAGACTATGTGGGATAAGTTGTTCTCTGAACTCTAGTTATGTTAAAAGTCTTTAAAGGGGAACCTATTTGCTCAGACCACCTCAATGCTAATCTATGGCTTGATACCCTAAAAAATAGATCGTCTTTTTCCGATTTGCTATTTATAAAGTCAGTAATTTTGCGCTTAGAAGTCAAAATCTTCTTCACAATTAGCTGTGACGTTGCTCCAGGAAGGTGCGAACGCCACTTCTGTGGTGTTTACGGGTTACATCGTGTTACGATTCAACTCAGACGGTGAATAATTTTCCAATTTCTACAAATATGCCTCATCGATGCATTCTTGGTGGTTGTTAATACAAATCAAAATGGCTTCATGCTACGCCAACGGCCAAAATACCCTGAGTTTGATAGAAATTGGACAAGGGTTGTCTGAAATACTAGTGTTGATCGGGCCTACAAGATATTCGGTTTTGTGTTTGAAACATCTTAGCACTGTTATGAAATAACAGAGATGACTATATCTTGTGTTTTTTTGCCACAATTGAGAGAGGATGCCATCCCCATGATTAAGCGGAAGAAACAAACCGTTGCTCAAAACTGTAAGACCATCCAGCACCACTTCCCCCTCTGCAATACCCCATCAACCGTCATCCCAGCTAACAATACCCGCGACCACCCCACACCTCCCCATAGCATCACTCCGGCCACTGCCACAGGAAAGACTTTGAACTATGATGTGTGCCTTGTCTGCAGCTGGCTTTTAAGGCCAGCTTTGCTCTATGACAGTTCAGAATCTGGTGGCTGATGGTGAGGTCAAAGTTCAACAGGAACCCTTTTCTGTAACTTCTATCACAGGAAGAGCCCATAATCGAAGAATGAAAAGGCACCGTCGCTGTGGATGCTCAGCCCCTGAACGGCAGTTACCCCTTAAACTTTTATGACACCTCTTGCTTTAAACCCCAAAAGTCAAAAGGATTGCTCGGCCACACTTTCTTCCTCATGTAGTAGGTGTGGTCCCCAGATTCCTGGACTGCGAGGTACCTCTGCTACCGGAGCCGACTGCAGACAAAGAGTGAAAAGCCATCGTACCACCTCGCTCTGGCATCATGGGTCTTGATGCATGCCTGAGATATGTGGGACAGGGTTTCCTTTGTGCTGCAGCCCATGTAATGCTACACATCACCATCATGTCTATCGTGCGTAACTCTTGATCCAGGAGAGACCAGATTGCCCCGTACCTTCACTGATTCGAAGTAGTCTTTCCCCAAATGGAGGGGAGATCCACTCTGCACCGGGCCTTGTCAATCAACTGCACCATGTAACAGCTTGGCAGTTTCCCTATTTGCATTGTTGACCAATCTTGAGTGCTCATCCCTGTAGTGTAAGCTGCACACCTCCCTGGTCCTAATCGCGTCCACCAAGTTCTCTCCGTAAGACTGCACTCATGTAAGAGCTGTCCTATCATTTCAGCTGTCACGTTGTCCTCTCACGTTGGATGGGAATCTTCTCACGAGAAACTGGTGTAAACCGAGCCCATTATCGTAGTATTTTGCACATCTCGATTACTGCAGGCTTCCATTGAGGTTTCCCATGTCCCTTTGATTGCTTCTCGTTGACTGCACAGATGGAGGAAGTCACTCTTGTATTCCACATACAGAGAGAGATCACTTAATTTTGCTATGGACTGTCTTGCTGCTGCCTGCAATGCTTCCATAGGTTAAACATATCCTCACTGTTGCCATGGCTTGAGGTACAATTTGAGTCGCTTTCTATTCCTTCGTTTTGAGTGAATCTTCTAATGAGGAAGTTAAGATAGTTCATGGAAGCATCCCATTCCATTATTTTTTATTTTGACTCATGATTGAAGCAGCAGCCGCACTTTAGTTTGGTTGATGTTTGGTTTTTCAAATTCCATCCTCCTGATCAAGTCAAACGATGACTCTTGCTCTAAACTTTTGCAGATCCATGTCGAGGATCATGTGCACTGCTCCGGTGGTGCTGCAATATGGAGCACTCAAGCCATGGATGTATATAAATCTGTTCCTGGCATTTTTACCTCCACCATTTACCATTTACCATTGCCATTTATTTACCATTTATGTATCCTCCTCCATTGGCATTTTTACTTTTTACAACATTTTTTTACCGAAGGTGGGCGCAGGTTATTTTTTCACGTCCGTATCTGTGTGAGCAGGCTGTCTCAAGAAATTATGGATGGATTCTGACAATTTGGTGAACAGGTTGGGTGTGTGACAAGGACAAATTGATTCGATATTGATGAAGATCTGAATGCGATAATTATTTAATTTCCTTAGTGGTTCTTCACCATTATTCATTAAGTGATTGGGCCAAAAATGATGTACAACATGATATCTCAAAAAGTTGTGGACGACTTGTGACAAAACGAGATGGATGAGTTGGTTCGGCGACAATAACAAGCAGGTCTGATTCTGGTTCAGATTCAGCTTGTTGGTGTAACGTAAACTGTTCAGCCTAGCAGAGTATGTGCTCTACCGAGCGCCCTTCCAGTTACAAGCTTGTATGTTTTCAAACCCATGTTGCTTATAAGTTCACATTTTAGCAGTTTTGTATTGAGTGCTGCTTGTTACCCTCGCCAGAGGAGAGGGTATTGCATTTGAGTCTGTTTGTCCGCACAGAATAAATATGATTTTCTCTGCAACCGTTGGTCCGATTGACAGGAAATTTTCACCATTTCCTCCTCCTGTAGAATTTTTTTTTTCATTATAATTTTGACGTCATCCTTTTTTGAATTTTGAATTTTGACGTCATTTTGAATTTTGACCTCCTCCTGTAGAATTTTTTTTTCATTATAATTTTGACGTCATAGGTCACGTGGTACGGGCGCCATCTTGTAAAACAGAAAAAACGTTGCACCTCCATATCTCCGAAAGCATTGAATAGAAAAAATTGAGACATGGCTCATTATAAAGAACTCTCCAAGGAGAATAAATTATGTGAATGATGACGTCATAATTCGACGAGTACAAAATTCATCCGATCGAGATGAAATTTCATTGAGCATCATCTTGGGATAAATTGGCGGAGAAAAAAATAATAATAATGACGTCATCGGTCACGTGGTTTGGCCACCATATTTGTTTTAACACAAAAGCCTTAAAAACCACTGAAAACACGTCCTGGTAAAGGTCTGCAATCTCTGATTGCTGTTTTGGTTTTGGAAGCCATTTTCATGCCTCTAAATGTACAAATCTAAGACGAGCAAATGTCATGACCGAGGATGAGCGTTTTTTTTTTTGTTTGTGTTTTTTGGATACATAATCGAGGCTCGTGAAAGAGCTAACATTTATCACACAAACAGACAAACAAACAAAGTATATAAATATGCGGGTTGCTCCCATCTTCCCCAATATTTATTTTGGGAAAATCACAATTATGCTGTCGAGGAACATTTGTAACTACCTGTGCTTACTTCTTCCAAAGCTGCCTTAATTGAATTTGTTTTTGACCACTCTGAAGCTTTCGGCACATTTTACTTTGAGTTGTGTGTTGGTTGCTCTACTCGGCAAACAATCTAAAGACCTGTGCTTGCACACCCATCAACTCGTGATGTAAGTGCAGTGCTTGCTTTCATGATGTGCAAGTGTGGTTATTTTGCAAAAGTAAGATGTATGTATGCTTTGGTATGAAATGACCTGTTCGCTGTTTTCCAGAGATGTGCAGACGGGAGACACAGTGACCGTGGGAGAATGTCGGCCACTGAGCAAGACTGTGCGTTTCAACGTCCTCAAAGTCACGAAAGCCTCCGGGTCAAAAAAGCAGTTTACCAAATTCTGAATCTGTGGTACAGCTCTACATGATTTAATAAAGTATTTGCTCATTGCTGCGCACGTCTTTTAAAAGCTTTCCATTTCAAGTTGTGGTTTTACACTTCGGTTGTGTGGTTGGGAGCACACCACCGATAAATCTATACCCAGGCTGCCCATGCAGCGGGAGATGGATTTTTGCAATGGCTTGTGCATCTGTTTGTCTGTCTGTCTGATGAGGCCATAACTTTTTTTTTCTTCTAAACCATTTGAAATGTAATCCAATTTTCACCAGACCTTAATTCTGAGAATATGGAGAAGACTAATAAATGATTGGGTCAAAATATCAAATGGCAAAATCATAGCAAGTACAAATGGGCCTTGCTAGCTTGTCCGTCACGCAGCATGAGACGGCCAGTTTTTATGCCTCCGCCGACAAATTCGCCTTCGGCATTATCTTTTCGGGTTGTCCGTCCGAATGCATCTATCTACCCCCCTCCAAACCCTTGATCTTTTCTACCCCCGTTAATTCACCCCAGATCCACTTTTTTGAATACCAACTTCTTTCCAGGAAGTCCTAGCAGTGTCCATGTGTTTTATACCTCTCCCACCCCCACCTCCCCTTCCCATGCCTCCTCCCCCGAAGCCCTCTCCCTCCCACAGATCTCCCGATGTCCCTGTTCTCTGCTGTTGTACTTGTGTGCTTCCCTTTCTCTCCCCATATTGTCTCCCGCTTCCTTTATTGTATGTTTTGTGTGTCCGTTTTTGTTTTTTGTGTGATTGATGTGCAGACACGATCTCTGTGCTCGTGCTCTTACACGAGCCTCGATCTTGTGTACAAAAAAAAAAACTTGTGATTCGGTCATGGGATTTTCACTAAACATGGTGTAATTATATATTATGATGCAAAGATGAACTGATTCGATTTTGGGGTCAGAGGTCATGTTATGTAAAAATTAGGTTACTGGGCCAACTCTGAACCAATGAGGGGATTTTGACCAAACTCAGGATACGTATATATTATTAAGATGAACGAATTTGATTTCTGCATCGAGTGAAAGTTCAATTTCTGTCATAGGTTTTTGTTACCATGATAACTTAATGGCTGAAGGTAGCGAAGTGAACTAATTCGAACTTGGTACAAGTATGTATAATGATGTAAAGATAAATGGATTACATTATGGGATCAAAGTGTTATAAGTCCCGTTAGGTAAAAATGCTATTACTGCGCTAACTTGTGAACCTGTGATGGGATTTTGACCAAACTTGATACAAATATGTATAATGTAGTAATATGGGCGGGAGGCATATCAGTCGCTGTCATGACGTTGACAAGTAGCATTGTCCCTTTTTTTTTTTATGCTTCCGTGTTTCTTTATTTTGTTTTCCTGTTTTATGAGATGCTTTCTTCTACCTTACCATTTGAGGTTTTATCATCAAATTTTCAACGAATCATTATTTGAATATGGACAAGACCAATTAATGATTTATGTATTTATTTTTAGCCGTTGTTTTCATCAACTTTGGTTGTGCAAAGAGGATGGGCTTTAGACTTTGTGATGCTTTCTCATTTTTTAAATTTAAATTAAGCTCAAGTTGTGGGTTCAGGTATTTATTGGTCACTTCTTCAAAAAGCTTTATCAGGCAGAATGTTGATAACCGTACCCTAACTGTCACCCTTGAGTAGTCATTCAGGTTTTGAAGCTAGTACCAAAGCCTAAAACGCTTTCCTTTTGTCATTACCTTTTATACTACAGTCGCTGAGTGAAAAGTCCACTCCTGTTTGTGTTCAGTTTGCTCTTTATTTCCCTGTGGAATTCCTAACATTGCATTTTGCTGTTAATCTGATAAGCATTTCCACTTGTTGCTGCTCATATTTACGTACTTGGTGATAATATATATATATATATATATTTTTCAAACTTCGGGCACAAACCAAGTTGCTTGAATCACGCCCTCGACGTAAAATGAAATCTTGATTTTGAGTGGGGGTGAAATCTTAACAGCTCCACCAAAGTGATTCGACCTTTCAACATTGCAATCAGGCTGGGAAATCAATTAGACCTTTGCATACATACGCTCGTGTTACTCTCGCAATGGAATTGTTTAGCAGTGAAGAAAGAAAAAAAATCGATTTGATTTGAGACTGTAACGATTGGACGTGGTACGAGTTGAGTTGCACGTTGGAAAATCGTGCAATTTGCGTTATCGTTGACAATCACGAACCAAATGGCTCATTTCGTGTTCGTTTCGGTTGGTGCTCACAGTTCCTATATTGTAGTTGTGGTTCCCAGAGGGAGGCATTCAGTGTTTCGTCTTGGTGTATGTGGTGTCCTGCCTTTTGAAGAATAATTTTTTCATTATTTAAAATTTTAAATTACTTATTTTTTCAAATATTACATTTTCCCCCAAAATTCAAAAACAAGTCTTCAATTGTTTGATTTTTTTTTGTATTTTCCCTCATTATTTAATTTTTCCATTATTTAATTTCAATGACATACTGAACCCTTTGGACAAAACAAACCAACCAAAAACGTTTATTTTCATTATGAGGCAGAATTTAAAGTACAGTACTACCAATTGGCTAATATTATGAGTTGACGATACCAGGAACCATCAGCGATCTCTGATTGCAGCCCTCTAGTTGTGTTTGGGGTCCATCGGTGATTTGCCGAAGGAGATAATCAAATAATTTAGGAGTGAAGGAATTAATTTGGGAGTGACATGTCCACAATAGATGTCCACAATGACTTTTGATGAAATTGACAACCCTCCCATCGACTTTCTCAATGATCCTTTCCAATAAGTTGTCACTCAAGCTCTTGGGTCTCACAATCTGCCATGATCTTTCCTGGGAAAATCACATTTCAAATCTGGCCTCCAAAGCCAGTCGCCGATTGGGCATCCTCCATCGTGCAAAGTCCTTCCTTGGCACACCTGAGCTCCTCACCACATACAAGGCTTTCATCTGCAGCTCAATGGAATACTGCTCTCCCCTCTGGGCTGGTGCTCCTGCCTCACACCTCGCTCGTCGTCACGCTGTTGAAACCAAAGCCTTCAGAATCATTGGAATCTCCCGTGACGAAGCTACCTCCGCGGGCCTTTCACTTACTCACCTCAGGCAGGTTGGTGGTCTTTCTGTCTTCTACCGACTCCTCTCCGGCCTTGCTCCTCCAGCTCTCTTTGGGCTCTGTCCCCCAAATATTCCTACAGGTCGCACAAAATCTGCCTGCAACCCTCTTGTGGTGAAACTGCCAAAATCAAGACTCTGCTCACCTTCACTCTTTCATTCTGCTCACCTGCTCATTTCATTCTGCTCTTCTGCTCACCTTCTCCGTCATGCGAAGTCCTTCCTTGGCACACCTGAGCTCCTCACCACATACAAGGCTTTCATCCGCAGCTCAATGGAATACTGTTTCCCCCTCTGGGCTGGGGCTCCTGCCTCACACTAAGCTCGGCTTCACGCTGTTGAAACCAAAGCTTTCAGAATCATTGGAATCTCCTGCGATTAAGTTAACTCCGAGGGCCTTTCACTCACTCACCGCAGGCAGGTTGGTGGTCTTTCTGTCTTCTACCGACTCCTCTCCGGCCTTGCTCCCCCAGCTCTCTCTGCTCTGTCCCCCCAATATTCCTTCAGGTCGCACAAGATCTGCCTGCAACCCTCTTATGGTTAAACTGCCAAAATCTAGGCTCTGCTCACCTTCACTCTTTCATTCCCCTTTTCTCCCGCCTCTGGAACAAACTCCCCCACTCCCTTCAATCCCACTCCTCTCTCCAGGTCTTTAAAACAGCTGTTCACCACCATCTCTTATCTTCCCCCATCCAAAACCTGGATCTTTTCTACCCCCGCTAATTCACCCCAGATACACTTTTTTTTTTTTTTTTTTTTTGTCTTTAATTCCAACTTCTTTCCTGGAAGTCCTTGCAGTGTTCATATGTTTTATACCTCCCCCAAAGCCCTCCCCCTCCCACATTTCTCCTGTTGTCCATGCTCTCAAATGTGTTTGTGTCCTTCCCCCTCTCCCCATCTTGTCTGCCGCTCCCCTTATTTTTTGTGTTTTGTGTGTCGGTTTGACTTTTTGTGTGATTAATGTTAGCTCTTTCACGAGCCTCGATCTTGTATACAAAAAAAAAAAAATTCTGCCTCTGGAACAAACTCCCTCACTCTCTTCAATCCCACTCCTCCCTCCAGGTCTTTAAAACATCTGTTCACCACCATCTCTTATCTTCCACCATCCAAAATGTTGATCTTTTCTACCGCCGTTAATTCACCCCAGATCCACTTTTTTGAAATTCCGACTTCTTTCCTGGAAGTCCCAGCTGTGTCCATGTGGTTTTTACCTCAACCCCTTCCCGTGCCTCCTCCCCCCAAGCCCTCTCCCTTTCACAGATCTCCCGATGTTCCTGCTCTCAAATGTACTTGTGTGCTTCCCCCTCTGTCCCCATCTCGTCTCCCGCTGCCTTTATTATGTCTTGTGTCCGAGTTTTTTTTTTGTCATTAATGTTAGCTCTTACACGAGCTAAGCCTCGATCTTGTGTACAAAAACAAAAAATGTACGTCGATGCCCACACCCAGCTTTTGTACTTGAGAGTACAAATTAATGTAATGCTTGATCAGTAACAACAGTAACGGATATAACGTTTAGTTTATCCCCATATCTTTATAAATGTTACTTGTGCAAAAGTTTAAACTGCTTGACTTTAGTGGAGAGAGGAGGCAAAGTTATTGCGGGGATAGAGCTGCAGAATTCGCTTGTCAGGATTACTTGTGAAACTTGGTCGATGACGTCACGCCTTATAGATTACCTGCACAACGTTGTTTTCGCGTTTACGAGGCTTCACGAGTGCAGTGATTCTCTTCGATTTCTCATCTGATAAAGGTTGCTTCATCGATTCTTCCCGAGCGGAACGACGCTTATTGACCACTTTCCGGCGTGGTATGAAAAAGAGTGCTGATTGGAAATAATTTGCCGTTAGCTCACATTGGTGTCGTCATTGAGAAACTTAACTGGATTTAACAACCCATGCTAATGAGAGCAGGACCAAGTCTTGACCTCATCTTGCTCGTGGCATTTGATGCATTGATTAGCCTTTTTTGCCGTTTTGTAGGTGTTGAGCAAGAGTAAATCCCCATGCGATCTGTATGCAGTGAATCCAAATCTTATTAATCTCTCAATCCACTTTATTCCAAGTGCACATTACAGAAACTAAAATAGTGATCAAGAAATTATGGCAATTTGGGAATAAAAATAAACGAAATTGATGCTTCAAATTAGTTGTGCCCTTTAAAGTTTCCACTTGAGAATAAAGTGGAATAAAATGTCGTGATCTTTACCTCCGCCACCAAAAGTGGATGGAGGTTGTTTTCACCCCTGTCTGTTCGTTTGTGAACAAAATGTCTCCAAAAGTTGTGGACGGATTCGCACGAAATTTGGCAGAGATGTAGCGTATGTGACAAGGACGAAATGATTCGATTTTGGTGAAGATCCGGATTCGGATCCGGCTACTAGAACTTTTAAAGTGATTCTTCACCATCGGGAGATCAGGCCAAAAATGATACATAGCAGGATATCTCAAAAAGTTATGGATGGATTTGGACGATACTTGTTGGACAGTTTGTGTGTGTGACGAGGAAGAATCGATTCAATTTTGGTGAAGATCCAGATCCAGCTAGTTTAATTTTCAAAGTGATTCTTCACCATTGAGTGATGTGGCCCACCAGGTGGAGGTATGCTCTCTACTGAGTGCCGTTCTAGTTTTAAATTGCAAAGATCAAAAAAATGCACAGTGGGAAGTTAAATCCTTTTTGGGCAGTTTTCAAATGTTGGACCAAGTTAAACATCAAGGATTCAGAAAATGGAAGTCTGGCGAAAACTTTGTTCGGTATGGAGGTAAGAAGAGGTAGATATTGGATGTGCTGGGTGGATGGGTTAAAGGCTGCAACCAAACCTGTCTCTACCAGAGCTTCGGGAAGCAGTGCAGGATAGGGATATTTGGATTAATCTAATCGTGAATATCACATCAGCCGGACAGACACGACTTGATGGAATTCGATAACTAACCAATTTAAAGCCCTAACAGCAGCTGGCATAAGTTTTAACATTAGTGTTTTCACTGGGACATGTAACTAACTTCATAGTCTGGCAGCCAAAGGCCAAATTTCCCCCTGACCCCAAAATGTCTGATATCGTTTTTTTTCTCTGCTGATTATTCATCTTTGGGGTGTATATAATGAGGTGTAGGGTGGTGTGGACCTGTCACCCTTGAGCAATTTTTAATATTCAAGATGGCGTCCAAGATGGCTGCCGCCAAGGACGAAAATTCCTATTATTTCAATGTTTTCTGCCACAGATAAAAAAAAATTTGGCAAAGATATATGTTTTGGGGTCCAATAATTTCGATAGAAAGGGTTTGAGAAGTATTGGGTGTACCGTTGCTATGGTAACTAGCAATATGGCTACCATTAAGTCGGTAAAAGGTAGTAAAAATGGCAAAACTGCCATAAATTTCAAGAAAATGTTTATTAGAGCATTGTTTTTATTTCCTAGGTGTATGCACAATCCTCACGCTTGACCAGCATCTATACCGCATTGCATTGCATGTTCTCTGGGAGAAGGAAGCCAGGTTCCATAACTTCTATTTGAGACTGGGTGGTATGCACCTATTGATGAGTTACTGTGGCTGCAATGGTACGCTGATGGCTGACACCGGGATAGTAGAAATACTAAGTGCTGCTTTCGGTGGTGTACTAAAAATGCTCAGCGGCAAGAAGTTCCCACAAAATATAAGAGCTCTCAGGATGCTGGTAGAGGAACTTTTGCGACCTCTCTTTGGGAAGCACAACTTTCAAAAGATGGATGACCTACTACAGGAATTAGATGCTGTTTCTGCGAGAAGCAAAACATCACAGCTTTGGGTAGATTGCCTGATTAAACCCGTCTTCATCATCCTCAAATACATTCGAGCTGAGCGAGAGGCAGACTGAGCACTCCATCTCGATACTGTCAAAGAAATGATACCTCTCTTCTTTGCAGCAGGACATACCCAATATGCCCGCTATGCCCTGTGCTACCTGCGTACTATGGAACGTCTTCCCAGTGAAGTCTGCAAACACTTCATGGCCCGAGAGCACACAATGCATCACACCTCAGGTTTGTTCAATGGCATATGGACTGATATGGCCATTGAAACTACCTTCATGCGATATGGACATGGGCGCTGAGGTATAGTGGGCATCACCTTTGTGGTAGAATTTGTAGTGGGGGACTCAGGACTCCAATGACCGGACACAGGTTTACAAAAGGTCTGGTTTATTAACTGGTTATTCACTTCATTCCATTTACCAAATAATAATACCGCATAATATAATGGATCAGGTTAACTCCTTTCGCTTGGTCCTTCTCGTTCGGCTGATGTTCCTCCGCCACTCCCGTTGGTCAGAGCTCCTCGCAGCAAGTCCTGTCGACTCCACGTTTGCTCTCGTTTATATGGACAAACTGGACTTAATCCCCTCTCCGCTAATGCCCCGAGGTCATGCATGTACCAAGTCCTGGTATCAGCTCGCTCCCCTCCTGTTGTGAGTTCCGTTTATCAAACGATAGGGGGGTGCTTCAGCCAGGGGCTGTGACCAGGTGGACAAGAGATTATCATGTTCGGGCGCATTCCTGACACTCATTTACAAACTCGTCTTTCACAGAGTTTGCATGTAAAATGTATCTGCTTTGTTACCAGGTTAATTAATAAGTTACCAGTGCCAATTAATAAGTTACACTGAGTTACACTTCCACAATTCCCTCATCTTTTTGTTTTTTTTGTTTATATTAACCATTAATCTAAACATCAATATAAGTAAACAATCAATCACTACAAGTAAACATCATTACAAGTATAAGTAAATAATCAATCACTTTGGTAATCAAATTCCCTTGGGCATACACCGTCATCCTGCAAGAATCACAAAACATTTCGTTGGTCATTTACTCCTTCCATATCGTTCAATCTATTGCATTTGCATCACAAATATATTTTCTAAACAACACTTCACCATCACCAAGATACAACAATTTCACTTCATTTTCAAGTTTTGTAAAGCATCTGCACCATCTGGCAAAAAACGTTTGCCTCCACACAAATGTTGACTTTGTTTGAAAGGAAGGGCTGATCACTTGTGTTTGAATCCTGGTATGAAACATTTTCTCCTAATGTCTTCATAGCTCCTGCACTACTTCGTGTAGGATTTCGCTGTTGTGGTAACATTGCGGAGTCATAGACTGACCCTGCTCTCCTTGTAGCATTCTTGCCACTTTTTGCTGTAAACCATAGTAATTCCTGAACAAGGCCTTCACCCAGTTGTAGTCGATGCCTCCTCCCTCATTGTGAGTGGGCAGCAAGTATTGGTGTGACGTTGATTGGCCAGCAAGATGTGGAACAGGGGTGCCGGATGCATCCACAATGATGTTGGGACCATGGTGTTCAGGTCATTCATGGTCCTTACCAGGAGCAACCAGCAGAATCGTGCACAGCTGTTGTGACAAGGGCACAGCCGTTTTTTGCAGCTCCATGCTGGTTCCCCGGACGTTGGTGAAGTAATAACATATGTCCCCGCATTTCACAGAGGTTGCAGGTAAAATGTCGTTGTCCTGCAACTTCTGATGTGGTGAATGTTCGAAGCCTTCGAACAAGAGTAAGTGATCGCCTTTCTTTCATATGTTGCAGTGTGATCCAGGCAAATGGTCACATAAATTTCCTTGGTGAAGGTAAGCATTCATCTCCAAGTTACACGGGAGAATGTCTTCATCATTCTTTGAGAAAGAGGGTGTATGCCACGATTAACTTCATATTTTTAGCCACAAATTTTCTTTCTCGAACTTCTTCCCAATTCCGTTAGCAATCCCTCCAAAATGTGATCTCGTCTTATCCTTATGCTCAGTCACATCTGAATCTGCTTTCCGCACACACTGAATCAGATAGGGTACATCTTACCATGAAATCAGCATAATCATGTATATCTTCCGACAGTTTCACATTCAACAATTTGTTGTTTTTCCTTAACACAAAAAGTTATATTCATTTATATGCGTCACACAAATAATATTCAATCAGGTATGTATTTTATTACTAAACTAAGAATAGCATTGTATATGATTACAATCACAAACGGGAATACCTAATTCCCAACAACAATTTTTCCAAACCAACAAATTAAACATAATGTATTATTACCATAATTACTCTCCACTTTTTTCTTTTCCCTCTTTTTCCTAACAGTGTGTCACTCGTGGTGATATGAGTTCACTGATATTGTAATTGACACAACTCATAACATTGTCGTTATGCCATTATCTTAATTCTACTGTTTCATTTGCAACATCACTTGATTTAATCTTTTAATCTCAGTATTTTTTCATATCATCATAACAATCTTTCTATTTTAGGTCCATATTTGTTTATATTCTTATCAACCTCCTACGGTTTATCAATTTGTTCCAAAACTGCAACCAAAGGTTTTAACCAAAGCTCTACCAAACTATTTCCAATTTGAACTCAAAATGCTAATTAAACAACAATTCAAAGAATTAACTTCAATGGGTCAACAAACTCATTTTATAAACAGATCTAATTTTCCCATCCAATAATTTTCCTTGCCAAATGTCATATTGCAACACTTTAATAAACCTTCGAAAAATGTCTCCCAAATCAATAAATTCCCTTTTTACTTCCCAAATACTCATCTGTAAATTACATATTCAATTACAGTTTTTTTTTTCTATTTGTTCGGCCTAAATGGCCACTGAAGTGGCTGCCAACATGCAGTACCGTTTTTATCTACCAAGCAAGTATTCGTCCACATAAGATCTCTACCAAAATGTTGTTTGTAAAAAAAACAAATCTGGGATTTCTGATTACATGGATGCACACTCTCAGGACATTTCAGGCTGCTTGTTAACAATCCACTACGATTAATTAATTCCTTTACCCACAATCAAATAATTAGTACAAATTGAGGATATTATCCCTATCACATTCATTTATAGATTCATTATGTTGGATCTAAATTTTCTCCCACTGCTGCAAGGAAGAACAATAGCTCTAATAAGTCTTTGTAATATCTCACTTCCTTTACCCAGCATCGAAGAATTTATTTACTATCCATTCCCATCTGTTAACCAGTGACTTTGTTTGAACTCCAAAACTTAATTTGATGAATCCCATGTGTATGGTACCACTTATTGAAACCCCTACTTTTGTAGAAAATATCCAAGTAAGTGTTGTTTTTTTTTTACACCCCCTTAACTGTTGCTCATCCATTTCTATGCACCCAGTGAGTACTACTGACACCAGTATGCCAATATAGGTGTGCGAGATTAACAAATATGTTGCAGGTACACGTAACAGCGCGTTCTGAGTATAAATAACGTAACAGCGCGTTCATGGCTGCCCCTTGGTTTAAGATGCACAATGCATTCCGTTTTAAAACTCACAATAGTTCAAATCAGCAAGATTTTCTTTACTATTTTCCCATATCATCTATGCCTAATACACATCCATACATGCAGCACAATTTATATGCTGATAAAATTCAAGTTTATATATATATATATAAATCCATGAGCAGAGTCTTCTGGGAAGTCAGTGTAAGACCTCTCCCAAATTTGGATAATTTTGTACTCCCTCATTTCTTTTTATGAAGCTCATCTCCATAAATAGCTGTTATTCTCATATAAATTCTATCAAAAATGGAATCCCCAAGTTACTCACAATTTTACTATTTAATTAATGGCTGCTCATAACCCAGCACATCAAATCTTTATATTCCATCTCCCTTGACAAAAGAGATAATGTTCATAATCAAATTTTATTTCTATTTTATTTTACGGATTCTCTGCATATTCAATCCCATCCACATAAAACTATCCATTTCCAGACAGGCACACTGTCGGTGTCAACAATCTTGTAAGATTGATACACAGAACAATAAAAAACACTAACATTGACACACAAAAAATACACACACACATGCATTATGCGTATTTGTTTGCGTTGGAACTATTATTTACAGATCAGGATGGGTGTCAATTTTATTTCAATTTCATAAAATTTGTCCTTCAATTTTAGAAATGTTAATACACAAATGGACCAAAAGCTTATTCTTAGAAAACCCCTATGATGTCACATTGAAATTACCCTTTCAGTTCCCACAATAATTTATCCAAATTTGACTACACACCCATTTACATGTCAGTCGACCACTGACTTATCAATCGTGTGGAACAATAGTCCGAAATTCCCACCTGATCATCACGTGACCCTTGTCCCTTGGTTTAAAATTTGCAAAGCAATTGTTCCAACTTTGTAAATTTAAAATTGTGTGCCCAACATAAAAGATCCAATTTCGGCATTTGATCAATTAAATATCAATTTGCTTACAAGCAAAAGAAAAAATGAATAATTCTTGCTCCGAAAACTTTTCAGACCCAAGAATCATCGACAGTTATTCATGTTTGTCCAGTAATCTAATTTGTTGAGGCCAATCGTCATTTGGGATTTGTCGCAATGAAGGCCTAATCATTGTCTGAGGTATCGGTCAGCACTGGTACCCTTGATCTTGGTTTATTTGTCCTTGGTTTCTTTGTCCTTGGTTTCTTTGTCCTTGGTTTCCCTGTCGAAATTGTCTTCTGCTCAGATATGGGCATCTCCTTATCCAGTGTCCCATCTCTCCACAGTTGAAGCACCGGCTTCTGTCGTTACCTGCTCTGTCCACCTGTGCATTTGTATTGCTGGGCTGCATCTCTACATCCCTGAGTTGCCACTGCAATCTCTCGTTGTCTCCTGAAACACGAAAAAATTCTCTGTACCGTCCTTTTTGGGGAGACAACTGGAAATCAGATGGGACAACCGTCACTTTCATTCCTAATTTCGAGGGCAGTTGTGCATTTGTCTCCTCCACTGTATCCTGTATCCTTTTTATTTTAAGTTCTAGATCCGTTATCCGTTCTTGCTGTTCCCGTTGTCTGGATTCACCATCCCAAAGATGGAATGCAAGCCAGTCTCCCGTTAGATTCTGTCTCTTCCTGGCTTTCAATCTTTGTTCCAATCTTTCCAATCGACTTCGCTCAAATGTACCATCTCTTGGAAACTCCTCATCATGTCCCTTTGTCCACAAATACCAATTCTCGACCTGCCTTATAGCTTCGGCACCATAACGGTCGTACATATGATGTGTACAAGTACCTTTTTGTGGAATTTCTGGTTGTCCCTGTGTATTCTTGCAGGCTCCATTTCCCATTCTGCCTTTTATCAAAGTAGCGTTGGATGTGTTGTAGCTTGTTCCAGGTTCCTCTAAAGCTTCACTCGTACCTCCAGGAAGGATCTCTCCACCTGTTCACACGGTGATTTCCAGAGAATCTCCCTCAGCTGTGGCTTTTGCACAATCCAATCTCACAGATCAGTATTTGCGGATGAGTCGGAGGGTCAGTATGAAATGGGTGAATCCTCAGGTGTCCGCTCTGTTGACGGGGAAATCACACAATGGTAACCGCACATATATATCTGTATATAAACTCACCACCTTGCTCAATTTTCCCAGGTTGTCTCCACATTGATAATATCTCGCAAAGATATCAAAGCTTCTTTCTTGAGACCGCATTTTCATCAATCAAACAATCAATATATTCAATTCAATTTATTCAGTTAAATTTATTCAATTAAATTCAATCAATTAGATTCAATCAATCAACAATTCAATCAATTATTCAATTTCAATTAATTCATCAATATTCATCAATAAATCAAATTAATCATTTTGGATGTCTCCTTGCATAAGCCCTTTCCCCAATGATGTCAGGACAGGTCCATCCATTGACCGTCACCTCTGGTTCGTACCTCATGTTAATTGATGAATCACCGTCCTGTCCTAGGGTCATATCTCACATATTTCCCCATTTTGCCTGGTCTCTACAAATTTTCTTTGCAACCACTAAAGGCAACTCATCCTTCATTCGTGAGACAGCCAAAATGGATGGCAGATATTAAAGTTCTTTGGGAAAAATATCTCTCATTTTTCTTTTAATAGTACCCAAAATCTCTTGGCAATATAAATTTCGTAAAACTCCTGAAATGGGACTGTCAAATTCCTTCAATCATGCTAAATTTTGAAACTCCATCGCTTGTAATACCCAATTTATCCCATAGGGCTTGAAAGTTCTTTCCCAAGTTCATGCAGCATTCTGCATTTGAACCCTATGATATCATTCATAATAATCATCATGATTTTATAGTCATGGTCCTATCATAATCATCTATTTAAACAAACATTTTCTTTATCACCACAGCTATGTGGTATAATCAACAATATAATAAAACTGTACATAGCAACAGGCTACCTCATGGCCACTTAGTATACCTATTGACAATAAGTCATAACAATATCGAATAATCATTGAACAATTCAAAAATCGCTTCCACTGCTCTAGCCGCAGCATTCGTTATTTTGTTTGCTCATTCACTCTTCCTGATTCGTCATCAAGGATCTCCATCATCACACAGCGTACTTAATTCCGCATTTTAATGAGAGTTCAACAGGAATTTACGACTCAAAGGAAAAAGAACGAGCAGACCTTTTGCAGGATGATCGTTACAAAAATCGTTACATACATTAAAGTATTTATAATGTCGACAAATCATATCTTAATTCTTACAAGATTTTTTGGTTCTTTGAATAAATCACAGCATCGGGAGAACCAGCTCCAAAAAATGGATCTTTGTGTTTATTCAGCACCCTAGTAATTGGCTCTTTGTGTACTAATTACACAGCACCCAGGCCCCGCTCATATGGATCTTTGTGCAGCGCTACACAGCACCTGAGCAAAAGGGGTTTCATCTACATTTTCCCTATCCGGTGTACCATCCGTGATATTTGTTTGCTCATTCACTATTCCTGATTCGTCATCAAGGATCTCCATCATCACACAGCGTACTTAATTCCGCATTTTAATGAGAGTTCAACAGGAATTTACGACTCAAAGGAAAAAGAACGAGCAGACATTTTGCAGGACGATAACTGGAATTAGTCGTGAAAATATATCCAAAATACACAAAAATACACACCCACACAAATAAACAACATTTATTCCGTTTAACAGAACAAACATTTCCTCTATCATGACATGCATGTCTTCAAAATTATATGACCAAGTGAAAAAAGTAAAACTAATTAAAACTGCGGGCAGTGATAATCCGGGGACCATACCGCTCCATCCTGATTGGACGAGTGCGTGCCAGAGTCGTTAACAACGACAGTCCAGATCCGAGTGTTCAAAATTTCAACTCAATCGATCGAAAAATGAACGCAGGGATGCATTTTAAAGGTGCAGTGGCACTAACTGAGTTGCCACGAATATGGCCACGAAATTGCCAATATGGCCATCACAAAATATTTTCCTTAATCAATTGGCTCATAGCATAACCAATCTGTAAGTATTTCATCCGAAGATGTATTTCTGAGGACTTTTAATTAAATAAGTCATTTATAAATCAACGAGTTAATTTATTAAATGATTAATCAATAAATCAATATTTTCCTTGACAGCCACATCACTTGGTCAGTGTCATGTCCAAATATCAGCTTCCTTACTCAAAAGGTGCCTGAGTTAATGTAATGTAATTACTGTAATAAGATTACTGCAATTACTGTAATGATTACTGTAATTACTGTAATTACCGGAACTGTAATTACTGTAATTACCTCAGGTAATTACTGTAATGTAATTACTGTAATTTAATAAGAAATGTAATTAATTAAATAAGTACTTCTATAATCGCTCATAATTAAATAACTCGTGAATTCTTATCCGGTTTATTTAACATTTGAGTGTCCCCAAAACGCTGGAGCAAAACGTTGCAACAACGAAAGTAAAACGTTGTGGCGACGTTGTGGAAACGTTAGCACAACCCAACATTTGAATGTTCCCAAAACGTTGGAGCAAAACGTTGCAACAACGAAAGTGAAACGTTGTGGCGACGTTGTGGAAACGTTAGCACAACCCAACATTTGAATGTTCCCAAAACGTTGGAGCAAAACGTTGCAACAACGAAAGTAAAACGTTGTAGCGACGTTGTGGAAACGTTAGCAAAACCTAACATTTAAATGTTCACAAAACGTTGGAGCAAAACGTTGCAACAACGAAAGTGAAACGTTGTAGCGACGTTGTGGAAACGTTAGCACAACCCAACATTTGAATGTTCCCAAAACGTTGGAGCAAAACGTTGCAACAACGAAAGTAAAACGTTGTAGCGACGTTGTGGAAACGTTAGCAAAACCCAACATTTAAATGTTCACAAAACGTTGGAGCAAAACGTTGCAACAACGAAAGTGAAACGTTGTAGCGACGTTGTGGAAACGTTAGCACAACCCAACATTTGAATGTTCCCAAAACGTTGGAGCAAAACGTTGCAACAACGAAAGTGAAACGTTGTAGCGACGTTGTGGAAACGTCAGCAAAACCCAACATTTAAATGTTCACAAAACGTTGGAGCAAAACGTTGCAACAACGAAAGTGAAACGTTGTGATTAATCAATAAATCAATATCCCATTAAAATCCCATTAAAATCCCATATCTTGTCACCCTTTGCATTGTTGAAAGCAATTAATTCCATAACTTAATATTACCTCAATTTATATATACTAGGGCGTGCCCGCACGTACGTGCTTGCCCGTACGTGCTTGCAAAAAAAACATGCGTGCAAACAACAACAACAAAAACTTTGAAACCACGTGGCAGTAACGACCACAGAACCCCCCTTCTATTTACATGCAATGGTTTGGTCCGTTCGCAAAGCCAAAGCGAACGACCACAGAACCCCCCCTCTATTTACATGAAATGGTTTGGTCCATTCGCAGAGCCAAAGCGAACGGCTTGCGAGTACGGTGACCATACCTTGGGACCCACTTGTCCGATTAATTTCAAACCTTGACAAATTTTCCATTCCTTCCCTTCCTGATCTTTCGATGTAGGGCTGGGTTCTTTTTTTAGGATCATGTTGCATCGAGCATTATTTTCCAAAACAGTGTGAACATTAAACCACACCAAAACCTCTGACATCCCACCATTAACACCTATTGTAAGCGTGCCGAATCAGTAAGCATCACCCCTTCTATGAGCCTCGACCAGAGGGTGGTTGTTACTCACAAACACTCGTCGCTAGCTGTTCCATTGTCTGCCGATTCCCACTCTGCTGTTTTTGTCTCATAATCACCAAACAAGAACAGTACACATTTCCTGTAATTATCTCTCATAATCAGGATAAATTTGGAACAGCCCTTAAACTAACACCAAGCAGATCAATTTTTATATTTAGGTTGAGGTTTCACACAAACTGGTTAACTAAATAATACAGAATTATTATTATTATTATATCTCCGCCTTGGTGAACAGTTTATGTTTTGTATCCCACTGATAGGCCGGATCTGGATTCGGACCTGAACCAAAAATGGAATCGGCGTGTTTTTGTCACTTTTTTTTTTTTTTAATAATATTAAAATAATAACATTAATAAGTATATTATGTTAAATATCATGTATATCGCTTTTTCACCCGATCTCTTTATGGTGAAGAATCACTTTAAACAATTCTCGTAGCCGGATTCGCACCTGGATCTTCACCAAAATCCAATCATTTCGTCGTGTCACCCATGCTATTTATCTGGCAAATTTCGTTTAAAAAAAAACAACAGCACTGGTTCCGTGTCACCCATGCTATTTATCTGGCAAATTTCGTTAAAAAAAACAACAGCACTGGTTCCGTGTCACCCATGCTATTTATCTGGCAAATTTCGTCAAAAAAAAAAACAACAGCACTGGTTCCGTGTCACCCATGCTATTTATCTGGCAAATTTCGTCAAAAAAAAAACACCACTGGTTCCGTGTCACCCATGCTATTTATCTGGCAAATTTCGTCAAAAAAAAACAACAGCACTGGTTCCGTGTCACCCATGCTATTTATCTGGCAAATTTCACCAAAAAAAACAACAGCACTGGTTCCGTGTCACCCATGCTATTTATCTGGCAAATTTCGTCAAAAAAAACAACAGCACTGGTTCCGTGTCCACCCATGCTATTTATCTGGCAAATTTCGTCAAAAAAAAACAACAGCACTGGTTTTGTTTCCTGGAAGCGTCCTGCAAAACGCTTTGCTTCTCGCAAAACGTCCGCCAATGGGAAGTAAAGGGAGGGAAAAAGAGCGGGAGCAAGAGACAGGGTGCCGGAATGGACATGAGGGACAATGAGGGACAGTGAGGGAGTGTTGGTATGCAATTTTTATCCAATCGCCATCTTTCACAGTAATTCTGGACCGGCATGAGGTGGGATTGTCTGTCATGAATTTATTTGTTGATCGAACGAGTTTTAATTTGTCTAAATCCGACCAGTCGTTTCCAAAGATATAAGCCTTTTTGTCGCAATACCATAAATTGGAATGAGGTAAAAATATATATATATATAAATATAATTCCCTTTCCCGGTTCCCTGTCGGTCGCCGAGCGCCGAGCAAGTCGCTCGCTCGCCGAGCAAGTCGAGTGCTTTGAACAAGTGCAAAAAAAAGAAGTACTTTATACGTGTAATGCGGCATTTGTGAACGAGTGTACCGGCCTTACACGTCCTGGAAGCAAATGGTCGCAAGGTGCACGCTTGCTCCGTTTGCTCCCAGGTCACAGTAAGACCCTTAATGACCAGCGCAAAAATACGTATTTACAGAAATCATTTAGAAAAAAAAACACGAATAAATTGCTACAGTCGTTTATCGAAGTACCATTCGTGATGGCTCACGCCACCTATCGCGGCATCGGTGCGCACGGAACCCCCAGAACCACCTCCTTCCCCATGTATGTACAACATAACTATTCCCAAGTTCGTAAATCATACTGGACAAAACAAGACATACTCACCTTTCAAAGACTTGTTTGTGTCCAGTTGATGTCAGTGGTGCCTCCAAATTGTGGTAGAATTTGTAGTGGGGGACTCAGGACTCCAATGACCGGACACAGGTTTACAAAAGGTCTGGTTTATTAACTGGTTATTCACTTCATTCCATTTACCAAATAATAATACCGCATAATATAATGGATCAGGTTAACTCCTTTCGCTTGGTCCTTCTCGTTCGGCTGATGTTCCTCCGCCACTCCCGTTGGTCAGAGCTCCTCGCAGCAAGTCCTGTCGACTCCACGTTTGCTCTCGTTTATATGGACAAACTGGACTTAATCCCCTCTCCGCTAATGCCCCGAGGTCATGCATGTACCAAGTCCTGGTATCAGCTCGCTCCCCTCCTGTTGTGAGTTCCGTTTACCAAACGATAGGGGGGTGCTTCAGCCAGGGGCTGTGACCAGGTGGACAAGAGATTATCATGTTCGGGCGCATTCCTGACACTCATTTACAAACTCGTCTTTCACAGAGTTTGCATGTAAAATGTATCTGCTTTGTTACCAGGTTAATTAATAAGTTACCAGTGCCAATTAATAAGTTACACTGAGTTACACTTCCACACCTTGAAACCCGAAACCCTGAAAACCTGGGCATACAGTCTACATACATACATGCAATGTAATCATTAATGACTTGAACCAAATGAGGGACAGGTAAGGTCCTGCGCAGACCTACCACAAGGAAGAGTTGCCAGCCAGAATCAAGGCCGATGCCCAGGACAGGAATGCACTGCGTGAGAAAGTAGAACTCAGCATAGATCCGCTAGATCCAGAGCAGCATCAAGATGGACTAGTCAATGTGGTGACTGGAAAGGTTGTAGTCCACTCATTAGTCAATGTCAACAATGCCGTCACTCTGGGTGAAAACCAAATGGAGACGTTCGAGAAAAGCTGGCCTGGTGGCTTTCATGATACCATAACCAAGACAGTGAATACAATGGCAGTCACCCGGAAACACCTTAAAGTAGGTGAGGTCAAAGTTTTTGACACAGACTATCTATGCCAGAGCCATGGGACTGCAGTCTGGCCCATGTAGCCTAGATGCTGACAGCATCATGGCTCATGAACTTTTACCTTATCCTACTTCCATGTTTGATGCAGATGGTCAGATGCGTGAAGCCAAAACCAAGGCCAACCTCAAGAATGCCATCAAAGGGGAGGTATCGAGCAGAAATGCTGAGAAGGATGTAGAGGCATAATTCCTGGATGGTTGTGCTATACTATGGGTAGTACCATGGCCGACATCTGGCACAGTGCAAGACTATCTGGACCGATTCCGCAGTTACATCCAGGGACGCCTGAAGAAGACTGACGTATATCTTGTGTTTGACAGGTGAGTCACTTCAAAAATATAGGAATCAACGCTATTGTGATGTTCATCAATAACAGATTTAAGCATGTACTGCAACCATAACCACACAAATTGACATGCATGTACCATTCTTATGAACACATTACATCCATCTGACAAAAAATGGTAGTAATCAGTTCACCTAAGTCTGCACTCTGGCCATATATGAGACAAGTTAAAGAGGAGCGCAACTTCATGCTGCAAATAAAATGGATGCTGTTTACATATCTGCGAATTAACCCTACCATACCAATTCTATACTTTCAGATACAAAGCAGACAGCACGAAGGACAGCACAAGGCAAGGACGAGACAAGGGAGCAAGCAGGGTGTATACTCTGCGGTGCACCACGCGTCTACCACCAGAGAAGGTCATGCTGACTGTCACCAGAAACAAGATGCAACTCATCGACCTAATATGCAAGGACATGGCATCCCACAAGGATGACTACAGACAGCACAAGCTTGTTCTCACTGGAAGTGACCCTGTGCCAGTGGAGATTAATAGTGGTGTCATCATCAAGCGCCAGGACATGAAAACAACGCAGGAGGAGGCGGATACCATTATTGTTCAACAAGTGGCAGAGGTGAAGGCTAAGAAAGTGCTTGTGGTTGCAGACGACACTGACATCTTTGTTCTTCTGCTTCACTTCTGTTGCCAAGGTGACATACCAGTTTCAACCTCTGTCCTGATGGTTTCGCCAATTCATGGTCGTGCAGTGATTGATATCAATGCCACCGTTGACCAGCATCGTGAAATCATCCCAGACCTGTTAGCAGCACATGGACTCACTGGTTGCGATACAGTGGCAACATACTTCGGAATTGGAAAGGCTGTGGCACTCAGAGTCCTGAGAGCTGGCGTTTATGCCCGAAGCTACATAGGTGACACAATTCGCGTTCTGTCGGAGATCACCTCCCAGGCAACACCATTCATTCTGGCCTGTTATGGCCAGACTAGATGTACGTCATTGACAGAGGCACGCCAGGAAATGTGGGCCAGCAAAGTGGGCCGGAGTGTGGCTGGTGCACCAAAGCTGGCTTCCTTGCCTCCAACAAATGAGGCATTCAAGGAAAATGTGGCCCGCGCTCACCTTCAGGTGGCAGTCTGGAGGAATGCACTGCAACCAGATCCACCGAGAATGGATCCAACAGCATTTGGATGGTCACGGGAAGATGGCTCCAAAACACTTTTCCCAACAACTCTTCCCAGTGACATCCCCCTAGCACCAGATGATTTACTGAAACTCGTCAGATGTTCTTGCAGTAGTGAGATCCCTTGCAAGACACAAAGATGTGGTTGCAACAGTGCAAACTTTGCCTGCTCAGTTTTCTGTGCATGTCAGGGTGGCCAGCATTGTTTCAACGAAAGAACAAAGCAGGCTCTACAGGCAGACGACGATGACGAAAATGACGATGTCTCTCAACTGAACCCGGGGACGTATACACATCTGTATCCATCTGCAAATACCCAATGACCCATTGTGTCAGAACATTACTTTTGTGACACCACTCTAAACTGAAATGCCTGCAAGCCAAAGATAGATTGTTTTCTAACATGAACATTCGTGTGTGCTCACGTAGTTTCTTTAATGTACTTAGGCAGTTAAGACCGAAAAATAGGGCGTATCGTTCATTTTTTCAGGAAAGCACCAAATTTGGCACAGATGTAGTATGGACCTATACAATTGTTTTCCTGAGGGGCACCCAAAAATTCAGAATCCCTGGTTGCCGCCATATTGAATTTCAACATGACCGCCCTCTGTGACCTATTTCCCTCAATAACTTCTATTATTCAGCAATATTTCAGCAAAGGCAATGCTACGACACCTTTGATCCTCTTCCCTGTCTGCTTTGTTAGATTGATGACCTAAGAACACTTTAGAGGCACGGTTGTGAAGTGCACTTAGACACCGCTTATGATACCCAGCCTCAATAGCCACCATATCTCCTCCAGCAAGTTTTCTTAGCAAGTGAGTGTCTTTCAGCATTACAGCATAGCGTCGGAAATTTTCGTCTAAACCAAATGTAGAAGCCCTATGGAGTCCAGCATCTCCACCCAGTCCATCACAAAAGAAACAAGTTGGTTCTAATTGCTCACTAATGTGCGACAGATTGATGAGACGACGTGTTTTCACTGGACTACCTCCCTGCTGTGCTTCTGATCCATCTAATGTCCACTTCTTGGCAGAGGCATACCTATCAATTTTGGAGACAGAAAGTTTACTTCTGCAGGACTTATGCCATGATGCAGTGTTCGATATCAATGTCATTTCAATGCCATTGCCGTCATCAATGCGATCGAGGTCGATCTTGAATGGATCGTAGCCCTTCTCCTGTGCTAACTTCAGCTGACCATCCAACAACTTGTAGCTCACATCAGCATCCAAGCGTGTGCCCCTCTTTGGCTGTTGAAGCGATTCTGATGTCGTCTCTTGACAAAGGACACATAGACTCCAGTCAGTTGATGGGATGTCTGGTGGATCATCATGGCTCCCACGAGGGCGAGGCTGAACCAGGGTGAACTTCTTGGACATTTTCTCAATCTGAAAGAAAGAAATAGGACTTGAAAAAAAAATATATAATTCATACATAAAATAAAAGTGACATAATGGACATGTATTACACAGATAAAGTATTATTATTGTTGATTAGATTGTGATTAGATAAACTAATTAAATAATGGCAATCAAACGCTGTGGCAGCGTCTTACATGGCATACTATAGTATCGAAACATTACATTTGGTGCTAGATGTAGTATGGACCTATACAATTGTTTTCCTGAGGGGAGTTTCAGTGTCTTACCCCATGTAACTTTGATTAATTAATACCATTCCATTGTTATCAGAGACCAATAAAACAATGTGTATCACTTGGAATTGAAATTTTACCTAAAATACTATGAGAGATTCAAGGAAAATGGAAACACCATGGCGGCCATCTTGAAATTAAAGATAATGGATGCCAATCTTTATGCAATTGATCCCATTGGATTCAGAGACCATGAAAACATGGGGTAAGACACTGGAACTGTGGTGTTATCGCTCATAGTATAGAAGTTATTGAGGGAAATAGGTCACAGAGGGCGGTCATGTTGAAATTCAATATGGCGGCCACCAGGGGTTCTGAATTTTTGGGTGCCCCTCAGGAAAACAATTGTATCGGTCCATACTACATCTGTGCCAAATTTGGTGCTTTTCTGAAAAAATGAACGATGCTTCCTCTTAACTGCCTAACTAATGGTAGTTGTCACCTACATGTAATCTATGGCATTCTCGATGCAATTCTATTTTTGATATTCTTTGCAATCTCTGTGGTCAATTTGATCGCATTTCCTGTGGTCATCTTGTATGGCCCTAAATTATAATATCCAGGAACAAATCATACTGCTCTATGTTGTTCATCTTTGATGCAGTGAAAGTTTGTTTAGTTTCGGCCATCAAAGCGGTAGTTTTGGAAGCTATTTAAGGTGGTTACCATGGCAACAGAAAATCTTAAACTCATTCATTCTTTTTATCGAATTTATTGTCGTCAATGTTATATACCGAGGAAATACAAAGAATGTTCTATTCATATTATCTTGGACGTTTTGTCATTTTTACCGGCTTAATGATAGTCATATTGCTAGTTACCATAGCAACGGTACATCCAATACTTCTCAAACCCGTTCTATCGAAATTATTGGACCCTAAAACATATCTTGGCCAAAAAATAATTTATCTGTGCAGAAAACATTGAAATAATAGGAATTTTCGAATTTTAGTCCTTCGTGACAGCCATCTTGGACGACATCTTGAATATTTAAAATTGCTCAAGGGTGACAGGTCCACACCACCAAGATCTCATTATATACACCCCAAAGATGAATAATCAGCAGAGAAAAAAGCTATATCACAGAATTCCGGGGTCACTCCCCTTGGCTGCCGGACTATCAGGCAATAATTTAGAAAGCAGTTTGCTTCTTTTTGGCATCTTTCAAAAAAATGTTGTGGTTATGGCAAATTTCAGTACAATCTCTACCTGCCCATGATTGGTGATGTCATTGATCTCCACACTTCCTCATAAATTGGTACAACTTTCTCAATTTTCAAATGTCACTCCTTTAACAACATCAGACAACCAAACGGTCATCTACCGCAACCACTATGCTTGCTTCTATTCCAAAGTATCTGACAGCCATCTTCATCGAGATCAATAAACATAACTGGCTTACAAATGACTTCTCTGTTCACCTGATTCAACATATCTGAAAACAACTATCGAGGACACCTCTTTGTGCTGGTTGTACGCCCCAACGCAAGTCGAGGACCAATTCTGCCCTGCTGCCCAGATTCGTCAGGGAAGCAGAGTCACGGTTCAGAGTGCCGATTGGTCTCTTTCAGAGAGACCTGGAGAAACTGGCCCTCTCGCTCTCTCTGTCTCGCTCTCGCTCTCTCTCTCTCGCGCTCTCTGTCTCGCTCTCTCTGTCTCGCTCTTTCTCTCTCTCGCGCTCTCTACCTCTACCTCAACCTCCACCTCTCTCTCCCCCTCTTCCTCTCCCTCTTTGTCTCACTTTCTCTTTCTCTTAACTTTGTCAGCAGCAGTAACTTGATGAAGGCGGGGTACACACATCTAGATGGTAGATAGTATGAGAGGGAGAGAGTGTGAGAGGGAGAGGGAGATAGTGTGAGAGAGACAGAGAGATAGTGTGAGAGGGAGAGGTAGAGGGAGATAGTGGGAGAGGGAGATAGTGTGAGAGGGAGAGGAGATAGTGGGAGAGGGAGATAGTGTGAGAGGGAGAGGGAGATAGTGTGAGAGGTGAGAGGGAGATAGTGGGAGAGGGAGATAGTGTGAAAGAGAGGGAGATAGTGTGAGAGGGAGAGGGAGATAGTGTGAGAGGGAGAGGGAGATAGTGTGAGAGGGAGAGGGAGATAGTGTGAGAGGGAGAGGGAGAGAGTGTGAGAGGGAGATAGTGTGAGAGGGAGAGGGAGATAGTGTGAGAGGGAGAGAGTGTGAGAGAGGGAGGGAGATAGTGTAAGAGAGAGAGGGAGATAGTGAGAGAGAGAGGGTGAGAGGGAGAGGGAGATCGTGTTGAGGGAGAGAGTGTGAGACGAGAGGGAGAGAGAGAGAGGGAGATAGTGGGAGAGGGAGAGAGTGTGAGAGGGAGATAGTCTGAAGAGGGAGAGAGTTATGAGAGGGAGAGAGTGTGAGAGAGAGAGGGAGATAGTGTGAGAGGGAGAGGGAGATAGTGTGAGAGAGAGGGCGATAGTGTGAGAGGGAGAGGGAGAGAGTGTGTGAGAGAGAGGGGAGATAGTATGAGAGGGAGATAGTGTGAGAGGGAGAGGGAGATAGTGTGAGAGGGAGAGGGAGATAGTGTGAGAGAGAGGGAGATAGTGTGAGAGGGAGATAGTGTGAGAGGGAGATAGTGTGAGAGAGATAGTGTGAGAGGAGAGGTAGAGGGAGATAGTGTGAGAGGGAGAGGGAGATAGTGTGTGAGAGAGAGGGAGATAGTGTGAGAGGGAGAGGGAGATAGTGTGAGAGGAGAGGGAGATAGTGTGAGAGGGAGAGGGAGATAGTGTGAGAGGAGAGGGAGATCGTGTGAGAGGGAGAGGGAGATAGTGTGAGGAGGGAGCGGGAGAGAGAGGAGTTGTGGAGGGAGATAGTGTGAGAGAGAGAGGGAGGATAGTGTGAGAGGAGAGAGGAGATAGTGTGAGAGAGAGAGGGAGATAGTGTGGAGGGAGAGTGTGTGAGAGAGAGAGGGAGATAGTGTAGAGAGAGAGAGGGAGAGAGTGTGAGAGAGAGAGGGAGATAGTGTGAGAGGGAGAGGGAGATAGTGTGAGAGGGAGAGGGAGATAGTGTGAGAGGGAGATAGTGTGAGAGGGAGAGGGAGATAGTGTGAGAGAGAGGGAGAGTGTGAGAGGGAGGGAGATAGTGTGAAGAGAGAGGGAGATAGTGTGAGAGGGAGAGGGAGATAGTGTGAGAGGGAGAGGGAGATAGTGTGAGAGGGAGAGGGAGATAGTGTGAGAGGGAGAGGGAGAGAGTGTGAGAGGGAGATAGTGTAGGAGAGGGAGAGGGAGATCGTAGTGAGAGGGAGGAGAGTGTGAGAGAGGGATGGGAGATAGTGTAAGAGAGGAGAGGGAGATAGTGAGGATCGTGTGAGGGAGAGAGTGTGAGAGAGAGGGAGAGAGATAGAGGGAGATAGTGGGAGAGGGAGAGAGTGTGAGAGGGAGAGAGTGTGACAGGGGAGATAGTATGAGAGGGAGAGAGTATGAGAGGGAGAGAGTGTGAGAGAGAGAGGGAGATAGTGTGAGAGGAGAGGGAGATAGTGTGAGAGAGAGGGAGATAGTGTGAGAGGGAGATAGTGTGAGAGAGAGGAGAGGTAGAGAGTGAGGGAGAGGTAGAGAGTGTGAGAGGTAGAGAGTGTGAGAGGGAGAGGGAGATAGTGTGAGAGGGAGAGGGAGATAGTGTGAGAGAGAGGGAGATAGTGTGAGAGGGAGAGGGAGAGAGTGTGAGAGAGAGAGGGAGATAGTATGAGAGGGAGATAGTGTGAGAGGGAGAGGGAGATAGTGTGAGAGGGAGAGGGAGATAGTGTGAGTGAGAGGGAGTAGTGTGAGGGAGATAGTGTGAGAGGGAGATAGTGTGAGGAGATAGTGTGAGAGGAGAGGTAGAGGGAGATAGTGTGAGAGGGAGAGGGAGATAGTGTGTGAGAGAGAGGGAGATAGTGTGAGAGAGAGGGAGATAGTGTGAGAGGGAGAGGGAGATAGTGTGAGAGGGAGAGGGAGATAGTGTGAGAGGGAGAGGGAGATAGTGTGAGAGAGAGGGAGATCGTGTGAGAGGGAGAGGGAGATAGTGTGAGAGGGAGCGGGAGAGAGTGTGAGAGGGAGATAGTGTGAGAGAGAGGGAGATAGTGTGAGAGGGAGAGGGAGATAGTGTGGGAGAGAGAGGGAGAGGGAGATAGTGTGAGAGAGAGAGGGAGATAGTGTGAGAGGGAGAGGGAGATAGTTTGAGAGGGAGAGGGAGATAGTGTGAGAGGGAGAGGGAGATAGTGTGAGAGGGAGATAGTGTGAGAGGGAGATAGTGTGAGAGGGAGATAGTGTGAGAGGGAGAGAGGGAGATAGTGTGAGAGGGAGAGAGTGTGAGAGAGAGAGAGGGAGATAGTGTGAGAGAGAGAGGGAGAGAGTGTGAGAGAGAGAGAGAGGGAGATAGTGTGAGAGAGAGAGGGAGATAGTGTGAGAGGGAGAGGGAGATAGTGTGAGAGGGAGAGGGAGATAGTGTGAGAGGGAGAGGGAGATAGTGTGAGAGGGAGAGGGAGATAGTGTGAGAGGGAGGGAGATAGTGTGAGAGAGAGAGGGAGATAGTGCGAGAGAGAGGGAGATAGTGTGAGAGGGAGATAGTGTGAGAGGGAGAGAGTGTGAGAGGGAGAGAGTGTGAGAGGGAGAGAGTGTGAGAGGGAGATTGTGTGAGAGAGAGGGAGATAGTGTGAGAGAGAGGGAGATAGTGTGAGAGAGAGGGAGATAGTGTGAGAGGGAGAGGGGAGATAGTGTGAGAGGGAGATAGTGTGAGAGGGAGAGGGAGATAGTTTGAGAGGGAGAGGGAGATAGTGTGAGAGGGAGCGGAAGAGAGGGAGAGAGTGTGAGAGGGAGATAGTGTGAGAGAGAGGGAGATAGTGTGAGAGAGAGGGAGATAGTGTGAGAGGGAGAGGGAGATAGTGTGAGAGGGAGATAGTGTGAGAGGAGAGGGAGATAGTTTGAGAGGGAGAGGGAGATAGTGTGAGAGGGAGAGGGAGATAGTGTGAGAGGGAGAGAGTGTGAGAGGGAGATAGTGTGAGAGGGAGAGGGAGATAGTGTGAGAGCGAGAGGGAGATAGTGTGAGAGGGAGAGGGAGATAGTGTGAGAGGGAGAGGGAGATAGTGTGAGAGGAGAGGGAGATAGTGTGAGAGAGAGAGGGAGATAGTGTGAGAGGGATGAGAGAGGGAGATAGTGTGAGAGGGAGAGAGAGAGAGGGAGATAGTGTGAGAGAGAGAGGGAGAAGTGTGAGAGGGAGAGGGAGATAGTGTGAGAGAGAGGGAGATAGTGTGAGGGAGAGGGAGATAGTGTGAGAGGGAGTAGTGTGAGAGGGAGAGGGAGATAGTGTGAGAGAGAGAGGGAGATAGTGCGAGAGAGAGGGAGATAGTGTGAGAGGGAGGGGAGATTGTGTGAGAGAGAGAGGGAGATAGTGTGAGAGAGAGAGGGAGATAGTGTGAGAGAGAGAGGGAGATAGTGTTGAGAGAGAGGGAGATAGTGTGAGAGAGAGAGGGAGATTAGTGTGAGAGAGAGAGGGAGAGAGTGTGAGAGGGAGATAGTGTGAGTGAGAGGGAGAGGGAGATAGTGTGAGGGGATTGTGTGAGAGGGAGAGGGAGATAGTGTGAGGAGAGGGAGATCGTGTGAGAGGGAGGGAGAGGGAGATAGTGTGAGGGGAGCGGGAGTGAGAGTGTGAGAGGGAGGGAGAGGGAGATAGTGTGAGAGAGAGGGGATGTGTGAGGGAGATAGTGTGAGAGAGAGAGGGAGATAGTGTGAGAGGGAGATAGTGTGAGAGTGAGAGGGATAGTGTGAGAGGGAGATAGTGTGAGAGAGAGAGGGAGATAGTGTGAGAGAGAGAGGGAGATAGTGGATGAGAGAGAGGTGTGAGAGAGAGGGAGATAGTGAGAGAGAGGGAGAGAGTGTGAGAGAGGTGATCGTGTAGTGGAGAGGGAGTGAGTGTGGAGTGAGAGAGAGGGAGATAGTGTGAGAGGGAGAGGGAGAGAGTATGGAGAGGGAGAGAGTGTGAGAGAGAGAGGAGATAGTGTGAGAGGGAGATAGTGTGAGGGGAGAGGGAGATAGTGTGAGAGGGACAGGGAGATAGTGTGAGAGAGAGGGTGGGGGGAGAGAGTGTGAGAGGGAGAGGGAGATAGTGTGAGAGGGAGATAGTGTGAGAGAGAGAGGGAGTAGTGTGAGAGAGAGGGAGTAGTGTGGAGAGAGTGTGTGAGAGAGGGAGATAGTGAGTGAGAGGGAGAGAGTGTGAGAGGGAGATCGGTGTGAGGGAGAGGGAGAGAGTGTGGGAGAGAGAGAGTAGGGAGATAGTATGAGAGGGAGAGGGAGAGTGTATGAGAGGGAGATAGTGTGAGAGGGAGAGGGAGATAGTGTGAGAGGGACAGGGGAGATTGTGTGAGAGAGAGGGAGGGGGAGAGAGTGTGAGAGGGAGAGGGAGATAGTGTGAGAGGGAGATTGTGTGAGAGAGAGGGAGATAGTGTGTGAGGGGAGAGGGAGATTAGTGTGAGAGTGAGGGAGATAGTGTGAGAGGGAGAGGGAGATAGTGTGAGAGGGAGAGGGTGATAGTGTGAGAGGGAGAGGGAGATAGTGTGAGAGAGAGAGGGAGATAGTGCGAGAGAGAGAGGGAGATAGTGTGAGAGAGAGGGAGATAGTGTGAGAGGGAGAGGGAGATAGTGTGAGAGGGAGATAGTGTGAGAGGGAGAGGGAGATAGTTTGAAGATAGTTTGAGAGGGAGAGGGAGATAGTGTGAGAGGGAGAGGGAGATAGTGTGAGAGGGAGAGAGTGTGAGAGGGAGATAGTGTGAGAGGGAGAGGGAGATAGTGTGAGAGGGAGAGGGAGATAGTGTGAGAGGGAGAGGGAGATAGTGTGAGAGGGAGAGGGAGATAGTGTGAGAGGGAGAGGGAGATAGTGTGAGAGAGAGAGAGGGAGATAGTGTGAGAGGGAGAGAGAGGGAGATAGTGTGAGAGGGAGAGAGTGTGAGAGAGAGAGAGAGGGAGATAGTGTGAGAGAGAGAGGGAGAAGTGTGAGAGGGAGAGGGAGATAGTGTGAGAGAGAGGGAGATAGTGTGAGAGGGAGATAGTGTGAGAGGGAGAGGGAGATAGTGTGAGAGGGAGAGGGAGATAGTGTGAGAGAGAGAGGGAGATAGTGCGAGAGAGAGAGGGAGATAGTGTGAGAGGGAGAGGGAGATAGTGTGAGAGAGAGAGGGAGAGAGTGTGAGAGGGAGATAGTGTGAGAGAGAGGGAGAGGGAGATAGTGTGAGAGGGAGAGGGAGATAGTGTGAGAGGGAGATAGTGTGAGAGGGAGAGGGAGAGGGAGATAGTGTGAGAGGGAGCGGGAGAGAGTGTGAGAGGGAGGGAGAGGGAGATAGTGTGAGAGAGAGGGAGATAGTGTGAGAGGGAGATAGTGTGAGAGAGAGAGTGTGAGAGGGAGATAGTGTGAGAGGGAGATAGTGTGAGAGAGAGAGGGAGATAGTGTGAGAGAGAGAGGGAGATAGTGTGAGAGAGAGTGTGAGAGAGAGGGAGATAGTGAGAGAGAGTGTGAGAGGGAGATCGTGTGAGGGAGAGGGAGAGAGTGTGGGAGAGAGAGAGAGGGAGATAGTGTGAGAGGGAGAGAGTGTGAGAGGGAGATAGTATGAGAGGGAGAGGGAGAGAGTATGAGAGGGAGAGAGTGTGAGAGAGAGAGGGAGATAGTGTGAGAGGGAGATAGTGTGAGAGGGAGAGGGAGATAGTGTGAGAGGGACAGGGAGATAGTGTGAGAGAGAGGGAGGGGGGAGAGAGTGTGAGAGGGAGAGGGAGATAGTGTGAGAGGGAGATAGTGTGAGAGGGAGATAGTGTGAGAGGGAGAGGGAGATAGTGTGAGAGGGAGAGGGAGATAGTCTGAGAGAGAGGGAGATAGTGGGAGAGGGAGATAGTGTGAGAGGGAGAGGGAGATAGTGTGAGAGAGACAGAGAGATAGTGTGAGAGGTAGAGGGAGATAGTGTGTGAGAGAGAGGGAGATAGTGTGTGAGAGGGAGAGGGAGATAGTGTGAGAGGGAGAGGGAGATAGTGGGAGAGGGAGATAGGGTGAGAGGGAGAGGGAGATAGTGTGAGAGGGAGAGGGAGATAGTGTGAGAGGGAGATAGTGTGAGAGAGAGGGAGATAGTGTGGGAGGGAGAGGGAGATAGTGTGAGAGGGAGAGAGTGTGAGAGGAGAGGGAGAGGGAGATAGTGTGAGAGGGAGAGGGAGATAGTGTGAGAGAGAGGGAGATCGTGTGAGAGGGAGAGGGAGATAGTGTGAGAGGAAGCGGGAGAGAGTGTGAGAGAGAGGGAGAGGGAGATAGTGTGAGAGAGAGGGAGATAGTGTGAGAGAGAGGGAGATAGAGGGAGAGGGAGATAGTGTGAGAGAGAGAGGGAGAGAGTGTGAGAGGGAGATAGTGTGAGAGGGAGATAGTGTGAGAGGGAGAGGGAGATAGTTTGAGAGGGAGAGGGAGATAGTGTGTGAGAGGGAGAGGGAGATAGTGTGAGAGAGAGAGGGAGAAGTGTGAGAGAGAGGGAGATCGTGTGAGAGGGAGAGGGAGATAGTGTGAGAGGGAGCGGGAGAGAGTGTGAGAGGGAGGGAGAGGGAGATAGTGTGAGAGAGAGGGAGATAGTGTGAGAGGGAGATAGTGTGAGAGAGAGAGGGAGATAGTGTGAGAGGGAGATAGTGTGAGAGGGAGATAGTGTGAGAGAGAGAGGGAGATAGTGTGAGAGAGAGAGGGAGATAGTGTGAGAGAGAGGGAGAGGGAGATAGTGTGAGAGGGAGAGGGAGATAGTGTGAGAGGGAGAGGGAGATAGTGTGAGAGAGAGGGAGATCGTGTGAGAGGGAGAGGGAGATAGTGTGAGAGGGAGCGGGAGAGAGTGTGAGAGGGAGGGAGAGGGAGATAGTGTGAGAGAGAGGGAGATAGTGTGAGAGGGAGATAGTGTGAGAGAGAGAGGGAGATAGTGTGAGAGGGAGATAGTGTGAGAGGGAGATAGTGTGAGAGAGAGAGGGAGATAGTGTGAGAGAGAGAGGGAGATAGTGTGAGAGAGAGTGTGAGAGAGAGGGAGATAGTGAGAGAGAGGGAGAGAGTGTGAGAGGGAGATCGTGTGAGGGAGAGGGAGAGAGTGTGGAGAGAGAGAGAGGGAGATAGTGTGAGAGGGAGAGAGTGTGAGAGGGAGATAGTATGAGAGGGAGAGGGAGAGAGTATGAGAGGGAGAGAGTGTGAGAGAGAGAGGGAGATAGTGTGAGAGGGAGATAGTGTGAGAGGGAGAGGGAGATAGTGTGAGAGGGACAGGGAGATAGTGTGAGAGAGAGGGAGGGGGAGAGAGTGTGAGAGGGAGAGGGAGATAGTGTGAGAGGGAGATAGTGTGAGAGGGAGATAGTGTGAGAGGGAGAGGGAGATAGAGGGAGAGGGAGATAGTCTGAGAGAGAGGGAGATAGTGGGAGAGGGAGATAGTGTGAGAGGGAGAGGGAGATAGTGTGAGAGAGACAGAGAGATAGTGTGAGAGGTAGAGGGAGATAGTGTGTGAGAGAGAGGGAGATAGTGTGTGAGAGGGAGAGGGAGATAGTGTGAGAGGGAGAGGGAGATAGTGGGAGAGGGAGATAGGGTGAGAGGGAGAGGGAGATAGTGTGAGAGGGAGAGGGAGATAGTGTGAGAGAGAGAGGGAGAGGGAGATAGTGTGAGAGGGAGATAGTGTGAGAGAGAGAGGGAGATAGTGTGAGAGAGAGGGAGATAGTGTGAGAGGGAGATAGTGTGAGAGGGAGAGAGTGTGAGAGGGAGAGGGAGATAGTGTGAGAGGGAGATAGTGTGAGAGAGAGAGGGAGATAGTGTGAGAGAGAGGGAGATAGTGTGAGAGGGAGATAGTGTGAGAGGGAGAGAGTGTGAGAGGGAGAGGGAGATAGTGTGAGAGGGAGAGGGAGATAGTGTGAGAGAGAGGGAGATCGTGTGAGAGGGAGAGGGAGATAGTGTGAGAGGAAGCGGGAGAGAGTGTGAGGGAGAGGGAGAT